>NC_134694.1:96528382-97128382 GCF_050947455.1 Rhinoderma darwinii
ATATATATATATATATATATATATATATATATATATAAATCACAGGTAATGCCTACAATACAATGTTTTTTGTATTTAGCTATATTTACTTATTGGGACACATTTTGTAGCTATTATAAATGATAAATAAGTTGTTTGGAAGCCACAGATTCAAACCAACGACCACAAGAGCTCACAATATAGAGAGCAAATTCATGGGATTTTTACACTTTTGAAGGTTTAAGCATACAAAGTTTTTATGTTATTTATGAATTTATTTAAGATCATAATACATTGTCTATACAATTATTGTCTGTCTATCTATCTATCTATCTATCTATCTATCTATCTATCTATCTATCTATCTATCTATCTGTCTGTCTGTCTGTCTGTCTGTCTGTCTGTCTATCTATCTATCTATCTATCTATCTATCTATCTATCTATCTATCTATCTATCTATCTATCTATCTATCTATCTATCTATCTATCTATCTATCTGTCTGTCTGTCTGTCTGTCTGTCTGTCTATCTATCTATCTATCTAAACATTGCATACCCATTTGGTTGCAGTGGCATAGCGTAAAATCCCAGTACAACATAAGGTGGTTCTATTCAATATTAAAAATAACATAAAGCATCCATTTGGTTCAAGTATTTAAACTATGTTGGCTTTTTAATTGATTCTTAATCTATTTATTTTATTCCTAATCTGTTTCATTTTTAATCTATCCTTTTAATATATCTTTTTAATAACCCATTTTCCATCATATGTTTCGTCCTGTCCAGCAAGGCCTATAAAGGTTAAACTCAAGTTTCATTCCATCTTACTGATTTTTTCGTCCACTTCCTCATTTGATTGAACCTCCACCTTCTTTATACACAAGGCTCCTCCAAATATTCATTTTGTCCCTCAGTATGTAAAATACAAGTGTAGAAATCCCATGCATGTAAATAAGGATTAATGCACATTGCTAAAATCATGAAGTAATCTGTGCAGCAGCTTGTGTATCACTATATGTTCTGAAGGTGAGCTAATTAACACCAATGATAATAAACATTTCATCTCCCGCCATAAATGTATTTGTCTGTGCGCTGAATAATAAATTTTGCTGGAACGTGCTCTGCAAATCAAGGACAAGTTGGCTGTTAGGAGTCTGTGCAGAGGTGCAGGTGAGCTAGAAATCTGCCAGCATCCTTATACTGATGCCTGGCTAGCGACAACTTATCTAGAGTGGTGAGGCACAGACATAAAATTAGTATTCGTATTATATGTACAACTACAGGTGTAGTAGGGGAGAGTTTGTCATTTGTCAACTTATTGTAACATCTCAATGAATATAAACCTACTGTATTATCAAAACATTAAATTCTCAATATTTTGGACCTTCAAAGAGGAATTCTACTACATCTGTGGATTTACTACAATCAAAGAAAACCCCCCAAGTCCAAAAATTAAACCATAGACTTGAGTAACAACATTGTAATATTCCATATAGGTCAATAGTCCCTTCCTAGCTGCATAATGTAGAAAATAGAGTCCAAATTAGACCCTTTAATTTCACATGCAGTCCGAATTGCGAATATAGAGTGAGAATGACCCTAGGCGATCTTTGGTCATTCTCACGCTGCATTCATCATGCATGTGATTTGTCTGCATAAAAAAAACTAAAAATGTTCCCAATTTGAGCAATGACACAAATGCGCTTCATTTGGTGCAAACCTTGAAGTTGGTGAATCAATTTGCTCATGTTTAGCAGAGCATCTTATATTTTATTATGTTATCATGTACAGTTTACTTGCTGTTTTCATGACAGTTCCACTGGATTTAGGTAATCCATTTTGACAGAAGAGGGCTGGGGGCTTCAGTTATGTAGAAATTACTTTCTATGGATATTTTTCTTCACCTGCTAGAGTTGCGTTCAATGCAGGTGCTGCATGGAGAAGAATTGATGGCGAAAAAATAATAATTCCACTTTCCATCAGTTTAGACATGATCGTTTTCACAACATATTTTATTAGGTAGCATAATATGACTATTGAAGTTACAGTATGGGGTTGTCAGAAAATACAGATATTTTCATAATTCACACTAGGACTAGAGTATTTATGTGTATGTTGCTGTGTATATATTAGGCTGGGTAATTATTTGAATTTTTGGGACAATTTTTTTGTATGTTTTTGTTTTTTCAATATACCAAATTAATTGGATAAGGACACGTCCACACTAGTGCTTGTCTTGAATTTTTTTTTTCTACTTAAAGAGGCTCTGTCACCAGATTTTGCAACCCCTATCTGCTATTGCAGCAGATAGGCGCTGCAATGTAGATTACAGTAACGTTTTTATTTTAAAAAAACGAGCATTTTTGGCCAAGTTATGACCATTTTTGTAGTTATGCAAATGAGGCTTGCAAAAGTCCAAGTGGGTGTGTTTAAAAGTACAAGTCCAAGTGGGTGTGTATTATGTGCGTACATCGGGGCGTTTTTAATACTTTCACTAGCTGGGCGCTCTGATGAGAAGTAACATCCTCTTCTCTTCAGAACGCCCAGCTTGTGACAGTGCAGATCTGTGACGTCACTCACAGGTCCTGCATCGTGACGGCCACATCGGCACCAGAGGCTACAGTTGATTCTGCAGCAGCATCAGCGTTTGCAGGTAAGTCGATCTTACCTGCAAACGCTGATGCTGCTGCAGAATCAACTGTAGCCTCTGCTGCCGATGTGGCCGTCACGATGCAGGACCTGTGAGTGACGTCACAGATCTGCACTGTCACAAGCTGGGCGTTCTGAAGAGAAGAGGATGTTACTTCTCATCAGAGCGCCCAGCTAGTGAAAGTATTAAAAACGCCCCGATGTACGCACATAATACACACCCACTTGGACTTGTACTTTTAAACACACCCACTTGGACTTTTGCAATCCTCATTTGCATAATTACAAAAATGGTCATAACTTGGCCAAAAATGCTCGTTTTTTAAAAATAAAAACGTTACTGTAATCTACATTGCAGCGCCTATCTGCTGCAATAGCAGATAGGGGTTGCAAAATCTGGTGACAGAGCCTCTTTAAGGTATTGGCAAAAAAAATAAAAATAATAATCCTTTGATGAAGCCCATGACTATGGGATGCAAAAATCTGTTTATATCAGTTCAGTCAGGATTTGTTTTTGTTTTTTGTTTTATTTAGTCTCCAAATATTTCACTATTGGATCCTGAAAATAGAACCCGGTTTTAAAAACCTATTAAAAAACTGAACCAAACTGATATAATTCTTTCTAATCAGTTTGGATCAGTTGCTCAAAAACTCCCAAAACAACCAGTAAAAAAGGGTGAACCCCTTACCAAAAAATTTCCACCATTTACATACATTTTCCATTTATTTTCATCAATTTAAAGAAAGAAAGTCTGTGATAAATGAGAATAGTAATATAATAGAGAATAGAGAATTTGAGTACGTTTTACTGGAACTTAAAAAGACACATTATGCTGCTAATTTTGGGTACCGTTAAAAATATATACTGTGGCAATTTGGCATCCAGTCAATAGATCCATTATTTTCACTACATACATAGTGAAAATATAAATGTATTAGCTACAACGTGGCAGTATTTTTTAATGAAAAACTAATTCAACTGCTGCGTCATCAATAAACTGCTTATAGTGGATGCCCATTCTTCCCATCTATGAATATACGCTGTCTGTATACATTATATAGATGCCCGAATAATTATATAGGTGCCTATATAATTCCCATGCTTTAAGCACCATTAATGAGCTGTAATGTGCAATCTCTATCAGATCACATATCAATCACGTCCACTTCCAACAATTTATGTGCGACCTTTGCAGCTGCACAGGGGCCCAGCAGGAGAGGGGTCCCTTTGCTACCTCAATCAGAACCCTACTGTTTACTAGATTGCATGTAAGGGACTGAGTTAATGAATTTCATAGCTCACAATTACTGGTGGATTTTTGGAGAGATAAGGCAGATGCTTTATGATTTGAGAGCAAGAGGCCCATAAACTATTCTTGCACAGTGGCCCCCGTGCTTTCTATATCCACCCCTGTATGAGACATGTGGATATGTTATCATTTTTTTGTGCTGCACCCTCTACAAAACAGCTGATCGGTGGGGACCCGGGAGTCGGACCCCGACCCAACAGCGGCCATCAATTTTTAGGGGCTGGACAACCAATTTAATACTGTAATAATATAATGTATTCAACATGCATTTAGGATATATCATGTATAGTAGAGATAAGTTTGTCATCCAGCATAATTAATCGTGATATCATGATGTATTATCTCTATGGGATGGTTTTCCATAAAGGTGCAGGTAAACCTACTGCATTATGCAGTCCTAGATAATTTATCTATCTTTCTATCTGTCTACCAAACATAATTGGGGCATCACTATAAATTTCACTGAATGACGCTCTCAGTGCTGCTATTTCTGTGAGGCTGTGTTCACATTAGTGTTATGACTTCTATTTAAAGCAGAGCCATGACAACTATGCCGGATCTGTTTAGGAGCAGATACCGACAAATCCTGACAAACCTAATTGACTGATAATGAGGTCCAGGTTTCCATTGGGGTTCCTGTATTTTTTTGGGCAAGTATAACACTACCAAAAACGGTATTCTTGTCATCAAAAATTACAGAACCTTGATGGAAACCAATAACGCCACAGTGAGCAAATTTAAATCAAGTTAAGGCCTATTTACATGGGCCGATGATTGGGAAAACGAGCGATCATATGAACGTTCATTCCCTATCATTGCCCTGTGTAAACATGGCAACGATCAGCCGATGAACAAGTAAACGCTCGGTCGATGGATGAACGGATCTCTTATGCTGCCATAAAAAATCATCGTTTTCGGCAGCATGAGGTGATGTATCAAACATGAGGCAAAGGAAAAGTGTAGTTGCCCATGGCAACCAATCAGATTCCACTTGTCATTTTGCTGAGGCTCTTTGGAAAATGAAAGCAGTGACCTGATTGGTTGGCTTTAGTAACTACTTTACTTTTCCTTTCTCCAGTTTTGATACATCTCTCCCAATGTATTTACAAAGTTACTCCATTTTATTTGTGGATTATGTATAAGATTTACCCTTTTCTTTGTTGCAAGGTTATCTCATATTTTCTTATCCCAAGGTGTATTATTAAGTAACAACTCAGCAGAACACATTTATTATGCGGGATACAGTCCCATAGTTCTGTCACACATAACACCGCGCATCTGGCTCTTAAAGATCACCTGAGTACTTGGCTCCGACATGAACAATGACATTTTAACAAATGTGTTGCCAGTGTGGGCAATGCTGTACTACGCACATTGAAGAAGGCTGCTCGGAAAGACCTGTCCCGTTCACACTCTAGTCATTCAGCAATTATTAGTTTTTTAAATGCACAATGGATCAAATAGGATTAGTAAATGAATGTGATAAGTGATAATGCCCCTTTAATGTATATTCACCTTTTATACCAAAGTTAGTGAAAATACACATTAAAAAATTGATGGATGAAACTGAAGACAAATCCATGATGATCTGTTTTCCTGTTGACTGTAAAGAGAAGTGAAATGATAAATGTAATCACTAGTGGCAAAATTAGACTTTTGTCTTCTGTTACAATGGCATTGAAGATAATGGCCTCCATAAATGTAGCCAATCCTATATGCTGTAAAATAGAAAAAGAAAAACATAAAGGATAATATCAGGTAGAGTGATGCCTTATACAAATAACTCAAAACAACTCATATATGAGCATAATATTCTATACTGTATATACGTGCGTTCATTATGATTTATTTTATGATTGATTTTATACACATACATAACCATGACATGGGGACATCCACTACATCTAGAGGAGAAAAGGTTTCCCCATCCTAATAGTTCTGCCACAGGATGTTGTTCTGGATAATTTGTTGAAAGATTTTAAAAGCGGACTAGATGCCTTTCTTCCCCATGATATGAGGCGATTGGCAACTTCCTAATAAGTTGTTTTTTTTGCCTTTGTCTCGATCAACGCTGTCAAGTAATAGGTTGAACTTGATGGACTATTGGTCTATCTATCATTCTACTTTCTATCTATCTATCTATCTATCTATCTATCTATCTATCTATCTATCTATCTATCTATCTATCCCATATCTATCTATCTATCTATCTATCTATCTATCTATCTATCTATCTATCTATCTATCTATCTATCTATTGTTCTACTAACAATCTATTGTTTATTTTTTTTCTATTTATATATACACATATTTATATTATATATTTTTATTTATTAGGGCTTGTTCACATCACCGTTCGGCTTCCGTTTGGCTTTCTGTTTATCTCTTCCGTCAGAGGAACAGACAAACGGAAAGTAGACGTTCCGTTTGTATTACCATTGATTTCAATGGAATTTATTAAAGTGTCCGTTGCCATCAGTTTGCTTCCGTTCTGTTAGGAATCCGTTTTTTTGACGGAAACAATAAGGGCCTGTTCACATCACCGTTCATTTCCGTTGCGGGGTTCCGTCGGAGGGTTCCGTCGGGTGAACCCCGCAATGGAAAGTGAAACTGACAGCACAGCTTCCGTTTCAGTCACCATTGATCTCAATGGTGACGGAAACATCTCTAATGTTTTCCGTTCGTCACCATTCCGGCTGGTTTCCGGGTTTCCGACAGAATCAATAACGGAGTCGACTACGCTATTGATTCCGTCGGAAAACCGGAAACCAGCCGGAATGGTGACGAACGGAAAGCATTAGCGATGTTTCCGTCACCATTGAGATCAATGGTGACTGAAACGGAAGCTGTGCTGTCAGTTTCACTTTCCGTTGCGGGGTTCACCCGACAGAACCCTCCGACGGAACCCCGCAACGGAAATGAACGGTGATGTGAACAGGCCCTAACGCAGCCTGCAGCACTATTGTTTCCGTCGATAAAACGGATCCCTAACGGAAATGACATTTCCGTTTTTGTTTTATCATTGAAGTCAAAGGGCCAACGGAAGCAGACGGAAGGAAACTGAAGGCATTCCGTTATGCTTTCCGTCAAACACATCATTGTGCAGAGCTGAGCATATTTAGAAATTGTTGCAACTTGCACAGTCTGCAAAAAAACACACACACTCCATTTTGAGCAGAGAAGTGCTCACTCTACCAAAAAAAAAAAAAGGTATTTTGGGGTTTTGTCATTGTTTTTAAGTTTAGATTTAAAAGTTCACATTAGCGTTGGCTTTCTGTTCCAGGGCTCCATCTGAGTTTTCCGTCGGGTGAACCCCGCAATGGAAAGTCAAACTGAAACCACAGCTTCCGTTTCAGTCACCATTGATATCAATGGTGACGGAAACGTTTCCGTTCGTCACCATTCCGGCAGGCTTCCGTTTTAACGACGGAATCAATAGCGCAGTCGACTATGCATTTGGCTCTTTTGGGGTGTATATGGGTATTGAAGCGGTCTGCTCTGTGGGCTCTCTATGCATTTGGCTGTTTTGGGGTGTATATATGTATTGCAGCGGTCTGCTCTGTGGGCTCTCTCTGCATTTGGCTGTTTTGGGGTGTATATATGTATTGCAGCGGTCTGCTCTGTGGGCTCTCTCTGCATTTGGCTGTTTTGGGGTGTATATATGTATTGCAGCGGTCTGCTCTGTGGGCTCTCTCTGCATTTGGCTGTTTTGGGGTGTATATGTGTATTGCAGCGGTCTGCTCTGTAAAGGGTCTCTATGCATTTGGCTGTTTTGGGGTGTATATGGCTATTGAAGCGGTCTGCTCTGTGGGCTCTCTATGCATTTGGCTGTTTTGGGGTGTATATGGGTATTGCAGCGGTGTGTAAATATGACTTTTTAAAGGACGCTGCCAAAAATATCCAGAGCACAATGATACTCTCCTCTGCAAGGTTTGCATTGAGAATGATTTGGGAACATTCCTTCTTCCTGGTCATCTCTTTCCTTCATCCAATAGGAGGAATTTTTAAAAATTGAAAAAAAAACAAGCGTATCAACAATAACTGATCCGTTGTAAACAGATACGAACGGACACAAACGGAATGTAAAGGATCCGTTTTACTGACGGATCCGTCAAAACAGATCCGTCAAAAACACAAATGAGGGCTGTGAACAGGCCCTTATATAAAGTAGAAAAGGCAGCACTCCAGTGTGTTAAAGAATGATGTTCATTCACCCATGACCACAGATGCAATGTATTAGCTCTTCCATGGAGCTTTTCTTAGGCTATGTTCACACTGAGTTTTTTGACGAGTTTCTTGACACGGAAACCGCTCTGCAAATCTCATCAAAAATGGCCCGAAAATGCCTCCCATTGATTTCAATGGCAGGCGGAGGCATCTTTTTCTCGCGAGCGGTAAAACCGTCTCGCGGGAGAAAGAAGGGACATGCCCTATCTTATATGCCTCTGACCTCCCATTGACATCAATGGGAGGCAGAGAAAGCGTATTTCGCGGCATTTTATGCCCGCGGCGCTCAATGGCCACGGGCGAAAAACGCTGCGAAAATCGGCGTGCATGGAGAGGAAAATCTGGCTCAAACTTCCAAACGGAATTTTGAGGCAGAAATTCCGCGTGCAAAAAAACTCAGTGTGAACATAGCCTTAAGGTCCATGGAGAAGCTAAAACATTGTTTCTGTGATCATGGGTGATCATGGGTGATCATGGGCGTCATGGGCGTCATGGGCGTCATTCTTTTAGTTCCGGCTTTTACTGTTTCTCATCACTGGATTGAGAGGTCCCCTGGAGTTGGGTTCCTGGAAGGCTTCTCACCCACCTATGAATGTTGATTGCTGTGCTGCTCCATTTGTGTTTTTTTTTGATCAATTATATATATATATATATATATATATATATATATATATATATATATATAAACAATGCAAGTTTGTATCCCTGGTGTGAACATGTGTATATACTAAGAAATACTTTACGGTCAGTAGTTATTCAGGGGGAATATAGGGTAGCAATTTTTGCAACAGTAGCAGTAAAATTCTATGTGTTGAATATGCTTAAAGAGGCTCTGTCACCAGATTTTGCAACCCCTATCTGCTATTGCAGCAGATCGGCGCTGCAATGTAGATTACAGTAACGTTTTTATTTTTTAAAAACGAGCATTTTTGGCCAAGTTATGACCATTTTCGTATTTATGCAAATGAGGCTTGCAAAAGTACAACTGGGCGTGTTGAAAAGTAAAAGTACAACTGGGCGTGTATTATGTGTGTACATCGGGGCGTGTTTACTACTTTTACTAGTTGTGCGTTCTGATGAGAAGTATCATCCACTTCTCTTCAGAACGCCCAGCTTCTGGCAGTGCAGATCTGTGACGTCACTCACAGGTCCTGCATCGTGTCGGCACCAGAGGCTACAGTTGATTCTGCAGCAGCATCAGCGTTTGCAGGTAAGTAGCTACATCGACTTACCTGCAAACGCCGATGCTGCTGCAGAATCATCTGTAGCCTCTGGTGTCGATGTGTCCTCGCTCGTCTGACACGATGCAGGACCTGTGAGTGACGTCACAGCGTGATCTCTGGAGAACACGGCTGTGTCTGCACTGCCAGAAGCTGGGCGTTGTGAAGAGAAGTGGATGATACTTCTATACACAACGCCCAGCTAGTAAAAGTAGTAAACACGCCCCGATGTACGCACATAATACACGCCCAGTTGTACTTTTACTTTTCAACACGCCCAGTTGTACTTTTGCAAGCCTCATTTGCATAAATACGAAAATGGCCATAACTTGGCCAAAAATGCTCGTTTTTTAAAAATAAAAACGTTACTGTAATCTACATTGCAGCGCCTATCTGCTGCAATAGCAGATAGGGGTTGCAAAATCTGGTGACAGAGCCTCTTTAAAGGAGCATAGGCCCATATTTATCAAAAGTGCCATTATTTTACTCAATTTCTAACTTAAAGCTGGATTACTTTATTGACATAGATTGTGACATATTTATGACATCATTTTCTCTTTTAAAAAAAAAAATCTGTCACAACATACATCACTGCCATTAGCTTTACCACTGGCTAGCATCACACAACTGTTGGGATGCAACTTTCTTCTGATTTTCACCTTTTTTACGACTTTCTAAGTTGCATTTCATGAATGTGTCTAAATACTGGCTAAGCCACATTTACTTTTCACTCAAGTTTTACATACTGACATGTATGGCGCGAATAGCAAAATTATCTAAATTCTGTTTCAATTGGTTAATAAATATGTCACAGAGCAGATTAGACATTATTTCGGAGTAAAAAGTACAAATATATATCGATAAATGTGGGCCATAGGTGTACACCTGTTCTTTTCCAAGTATCTAAAAGTTCCTCAGAAGGGTATAAAACTATAGGCCCTGTTTACACAGAGGATTTTGCAGGCAGAAAAAAATCTGATTTGATCTGCCAGCACTTTCTTGCTGTAGTTTTCGCAGCGTTTTTCGCAGCATTTTTCCTGCGGCCATTGAGGACAACGGTCAAAAAATGCAGTGAAAACCGCGGCGCAACCACGGCCAGAAAGAACGCGCCGCTTTTTTCTCCCGCGACCAGGTGAAATCAATGGGAGGCGGCTTCGGCCGGTTTTTGGCGCTGATTCCAACGTGGTTTCCGCGTCAAAATCAGCACCAAAAAAACTCTGTGTGAACTGGGCCTTACCACAAAGTAGTTGTTGAGAAAACACCATCCTTTTCTTTTCAATTTTATTTTTATTGAGAAAATTCACAACAGATTGAAGTTCAGTAATAATAGTTGAACTCTATGCTCAATGTGAACCATGAAATTACAAAGACCTAAATACAAAAGTATTAGATGATAATAAAATAAGCCTTAGTCAAGTCACTATTTAAAATGTAACTGTATGTTCAAAAGTAAATCCTATAGTTATATAGCTATATAAGGGAGGGGGTGGTGTAAGGCGGAACAGTGATTGGAAATGGATAGGGACGTTTGGTGTCAGGAGGTACATGAAAAATACATGTGACATAATGTTCATCAAATATATATGCACTCTGTGAACTTTAGATAGGGTCCAATTAATCTACTCGTAGCAATTAGTCAGAGTCCGAAAGTAAATCTCTAAAATATGTGGAGTCTCTGAAATCACACCAAGGTTTCCAAAGCCTCGAAAAGGAGGGAAAGAGCGACTGGAGAGTGCTGCAATTTCCTTAGTATGAAAAATAAGCTCTACCTTTCTCAACCACTGTGAGACACTAGGGTACCTGTGTTGATCTCCAAAGGGGAAGAATCAGTCATTTAGCTCCAGACAATAGAAACAATATCAGACGATTCGTAATTTTGCTGATATTTTTAATTGGTTGATTCAAAAATATAGTAAAAGTAGGAATTGGTTTTGAGACATTGCAATTGTCTTTAATATGTGATATAACGGAATCGCAGTAATTGCAAAGCAGTGAACACGATCACCAAGTATGAGAAAACGGCATCCTTTTTCATTTTTTTTATCGTGCCCGTCATCATCGTACTAAAAAACAGAAGCGTTTTGACCCCTTAGAGTCTTTTTCATTTCAAACTCAACCACTGTAGTAGCTCGAAACGTTGCTTCTATTTTTTAATACGATCTTGACGGGCACAAAAAAAAAATTCATTGAAAATGGATGCTGTTAACTCGTCTTCCTCTTTGGACATTTTTTGGCGTGGAGACCATCCCATTTGGGTATGTGCACCATAACAATGATCAAATCCATTGCTGTCTCAATTGGAAATGTATTTGCAAGCTTAACTGTAAAGACCCATTGTAACTTGCCGCCTTCTATATCATGTTTAACCCTACACTGCTTGTTCAGAATTTTGTTCTGGTTTACTTAGGATCAGAAAATTCTTCAGTTTAAATTGTGAAATTCACAGAAAATTTGGTTGTCTTAACATTGTCGGTGTAATTTACTTGTTTTCATAGGTAATTAAGTAGCTTCATTTTCTTGCACTTAGCAAAGGCTTTCCAAGAGAATCAGTCCTGGGCATTAAGTGCGGTACGTGACTGGCATACTCTGCAGGCCGCTTGGAATGACACTGTGGCCTAATTACACAAATATCACTGGGGAAGAAAATGGGACTGTTGTAGAGAGGCACCAGGTGATGAGCGGAGAACAGACACCGACATCGTATTTCTGTAATGTACTGTCTACCTGTCATTAACCATGTAGGGGGATTGCCTATGTAAGCAGAGTTTTCAGGTTTCTCCCTATGTTGCACTCTAAAGCTTTGAAATATTAGTACTTTTAGCTACAGGAGGGCCGGATTTATTGCACAGCTAGTTTTCTGCAAACTGGAAAATATAACTTCATTATAATTACAATTTATACTACTGACATATTCCAGAGCACTGTCCAATTAGAGAACTTCACTCTGCTACATAAGTGTGTGCCCCAGAGGAGCTTGCAATCTAAGCGCCCTTGCAGATAAATGAAGGCTGGTTTACAAGTTAATTAAACCCATATGAACTCAGAAGTATGCAAACTCCTTCTTTAGTTTTTAGGAGTTGTCGTTTTAACTCCCATGATGCAATGCAGGCAGCAGATGGAGTGCTGAATGTAGGGTTAAACAAAACCCTATACTGGTGGGTTATTTATATGGATAGACATGAACATTTAAAGCAAGATTTTTGTCTATTAAAGGGATATTCGCCAAATTCCCCCATGATAGGTGAAATAGGCAGATTACTGTAATCCCCACTGCTGGGACCTGACCGATCATGGAAGCAGGGATCCCGAACCTCCGTTCCTCCTCACTGCACCCTCCGCAGTGAGGAGGAGCTTAAATGGAGCGGCGTCAGTCTAGTTTGTGCCGAGGCTTTGTACTCAGCTGTTTTCATTATTCCCATAGAATTTTTATTGAGCAGCAGCGCGCATGCTCGACTGCCGCTCTATTCAATATCCTCCTCACTGCGGTCATGTAGTGAGGAGGAACATGTGGTTTAGGACCCCTGTTCTCGCAATCGGTGGGGGTCCACATGTTGGGACCCCCAGCGATTAGATAGTTATCATAGGTGATAATTGTCGATTCTGGGAATACCCCGTTAAGCCTTGAACCGTTAATGATTCATGTATAGGGAGCAGGGAGGGCAGCACAGAGAATTATCATTTCCCTGTCTATTATCCCTCTTACTTGTAAACAGTGTTATATAATTATATATAAATGTTTTAAAGGGGTTTCCTCGCCATAGACAACCCCTTTCATATAGGTGCAGCTGCAGTGATTAGTTGGTCCGGCTCCCAACACCCCCCTGCGGACAGCTGACTTTGCCAGTGGAAGCTGTGGCCAGCTATACATTTCAGACAGAAGAGTAACTATAAAAGTCACCATGTGTTATCTCTACAAGTTTCCCCACATGAGGAGATACTCAGTCGTGTCTGTACAACCAGAAATGCAAAATGAAGAAATAATGCAGTCTGGTCTTTCAACCCTCTTAATACTACTGAAACATATAATTTTTTTTCTAATTGTTTATATTTTATGATTGTATAAGCTTTTATTTTATTTTTGGTACATGATTATGAGGACAGTCATCTTGTCCCTTATGGACATAAGAAACCTCAGAAAATAATCTATTGACTTTCATGGGAGAGTGTTGTGAGCGAGCTCTGTGCCATGTACAGAAGTTACTGTACGGAGGGGGTGGGAGAAGCTGTCCCCATCATTTATTGTCAATGGTGGATCCTGTGTTATCAGCCTTATAGTGTAATCCTGTGATGATAATGAGATGACTGCTGAGAAGTGATCTCTCCAGAACAGGAAGTATTAGCCTCTTGTGAGGCTCAGTGGCCAAAGTGAAAACTGCAAGATTCCAGATTTTTTTCAAAATTTGGGCACTGACATAGAAAAAAAATACATAAAAAATGTTTACAAAAAAAAGGTTGAACATACAAACTTGATTTAAAGAACAGTCCATTTTCTGCTGATAGGGTTCCTTTAAGCAATGGCCCCATGCAGAAGCGGACCAAAGTAAAACTAATACATTTAGGCTTTCAAATTGAATTGTAATAACTTTGCTTTTAAGCTTTCCTTTCACATGTTTACTTTCGCAATTTCCACCTAACAAAAATATTTTTCAGATGAATACCATACTTAGGTTTTGCTTGTATGTGAGTGGGGTTAGTGCTTTATTCATTAAACTTATGTTTTGTAGAGAAAACGCTGCAGAGTGAACAGCATTCTTGTGCCTGACAGATGCCCCTTTCAACACTTATTGATTGGCACAGTCTTGTAATCACTTTCATTTTCAGATATTAGTCTGGACACTGTGGGCACTGTTACATTGAAGTCTATTGAAATGCAAATATGTAAAGAAATAAATTCTTCTGTACAGAAAGACTTATGTGTCTTACATTTGTATAGAGAAAAAAAGCCACAAAAAAGCCACTTATTTATATTATAGTTTTGAGATACCTGTCGTGCTGTATGAACGCTATCATTGATGTCAGTCCCAGATTTTGTGATATTCTTTTTTAGAAAAATAAATATTAAGTAAACATTTTGATTAAAATATGTAAAGACTTACCCAAATTGATGTTATATTACTTCACCAAAATTAATGTTGTAAACCAGGACCTGGCACCAAGCATTAAATCCCAAATATACAACGATTTAGGAATTTATGCACAAATGTGACTCTTACAAGGGGCTGTAGGTAACATTACCCATAGGAAAAAATAAACATTAGAGCCAGAGGTTAGTTTCATAGTGTGCACAACTAATATTAAGCCATGTGCACTTTTATATTGGCATTACCTAAATCTATATGAGCACTTATTCGCCTGACAAGCAGAATCTCTTGCAATTTTCTATCAGTTTCTGGAAGCAAAGGAACATGATTGAGTTTTTGGCACGGAAGTAAGTTAAAAAAAATGGACCTAGGGACATAAGCCTGGGCATGGTTTATTGACTTTTTGGGGAATGTATACTTAATGCAATGTTCTTCAACCAGTGGTTGACAATTGGAGAATCATACATAGGGTTCCTTACGGCACCAATGTGAGAATACAGAAGCATAAGACTCTATACAGGTGACACTTTTCCTACAATTACATGAGAAAGGAGGTTAGATCTGAAGCTAGAAGTGTACATAGCCAAAGTCATCATTCATCAGCGTCACAGGAAGAATACCACGATCAAAAACTAAGATTGGTAAGGTTTGCCCCCTAATTTTTGTAATTACTGTTGCCTCCAACATTAAGCATCAGGGTTAAAATAGCATTGCTGTAATCCAGTACTAGGGTCAGAAGAGTATCCCACTCCACTAGGCATATCACAGCATCACTGGCAAGGTATGTGTGGTATAAGTAACACCAAAAGTGTGAAAGAGTCAATAATGAAAGCTTGACACTAGGGTCAAAACCATATTTTTGGCAACTGACGCCAGCCTAAGAACCACACCACTGGCAGTCAACACCAGCCTAAGAAGCACACCACTGGCAGTCAACACCAGCCTAAGAAGCACACCACTGGCAGTCAACACTAGCCTAAGAAGCACACCACTGGCAGTCAACACTAGCCTAAGAAGCACACCACTGGCAGTCAACACTAGCCTAAGAAGGACACCACTGGCAGTCAACACTTGCCTAAGAAGTACACCACTGGCAGTCGACACCTACCTAAGAAGCACACCACTGGCAGTCAACACCTGCCTAAGAAGCACACCACTGGCAGTTGGCACCAGTTCAAGTCTAAGAACCACAATAGTGGCAGTTAACACCAGCCTGAGAATCACACCACTGGCAGTTGGCACTAGCCGAAGAATCACACCACATGTAGTTGACACCTGCATAAGTTCCACATTGCAGTTGACACCAGTCTAAGAACCAAAATATTGACGCTTAACACCAACATAAGAACCATACTATTGCCAGTTAACACCAGCTTAAGAGCCACACCGCTGTCCGTTTACACGTAACCATTAAGGACCAGAGCATTTTGTGGCTCAAGGACCAGACACATTGTTTTTTCATCTCAGGATTTCGAATTGTATTTTTTATTTTTGTGTCAATGCAGCTAAATAATGCCTTGTTTTTTGCAGGTCATGCAGTATATAAATTTTCTACCATTTGGGGATATGTCCTGTATATGTTAGCGTTAATTTTTATTGATTTATTTTTGCGTGTACAAGCAAAAAATGGCAGATACTTCCTATTTATTGCTGAACAAAATGAAGTGTATATATTTAAAGTATACATGGGGATACCAAATATGTGGGGGATATTTTATGTTTTTCATTAAATAAACTATATATATATATATTTATTTTTTTTAAAGTGTATTACGTGTATTTATTTATTAATGTATACATTATTTTAATTTATTTCAAACTTTTTTTTCCCATATAGGGACCTAAACTTTAATTTTTTTTTTATTAACGATATGCTGGCATACTTCTGTATGCCCTAATAGCCATACACATGAAACTGCCCTAGGGACTTCTGTCAGGTCCTGGAATGTCTCCATGGTGACGCCAGCTCTGACCCATGATCATGTTACAAGGGGGCTCCCTCCCTTGTACAGCGCTGCAATCATTTGATTGCAGCACTGAAATAATTTACTGCTGGGATCAGAGTTTTCCCCGATCCCGGCAGTTGCACCAGGAGCAGGGCTGTTATAAGCCCCGCTTCTGCCGCTGATCTCACCAGCACACTGACAGTGCGAGATTATCATTATGAAAATGGTGCGGTAATTGACAGCCACCCATGACGTACATTTTCATCAAAGGGCGGGAACCACATCACTATCAGTTCATGCCAATCTCAGAACAATATCTGTATTAACCTATTAAACTTATGAATCTAGATCCTAATATAGGAACTTATGTAAACCTTTAAAGGCAATTATTATTATTTGGAACAAGTTTTGAATCGGGTTTTATTTTAAAAAAAAATGTTAACTTTTTGAGATACAGCTTCTATGTATCCTGGATACATCAAAGCTGTAACTTATGGTCAATGCCGAATCCGTCAGGTCTGCAGGACTGACGGCTTCAATAAACGCTGGACCTGTGCATTTCTGACGCAGGTTCCAGCTATTAGTAATCACATCTATGTTCATGACTTAGATGTGATCAATAATATATAGATCCTGATGACAGAGACACGCAGGACCAGCGATCACGAAGCCGTCAGTCCTGTTGACCAGACGGATTCGGCTTTGACCTCAAGATAAAGCTTCTATGTATCCGGGATACATAGAAGCTGTATCTCAAAAAGTTGTTTTTTTTTAATAAAACCCAATTTAAAACGTATTTAAAATAAAATAAAACATTGATTCATTTAAAACAAATTGCCTTCAAACGTTTACATAGCCTTTAACATTAGTTGCGATGTAATAATTTTTTGATTTGCAGCATTATATTACTTTTTTTAATCAGGGGCTGGAAAAATCCCAGGCGCCAGGTCGCCAGTGTGCCTAGAAATTAGCTGCAGGTGTCTAACTTATTGGGTTACTTTCAATTGTAGTCCATTAAAGTCCTTTTTACTTGGCTACTAAGAACCTCAAACTGGCTCCTGGAGTGGTCTAACCAGATCCTTAAGTCTATGGTAACTTTTTTGCTCCTGTTTTGACTTTTGTATATGTTTTAATATCTGCAGTGTAACTCAAAAGCTAATGCTAATCCTATAGCATCCAAATGCCCACATGGACATTTGTATTAATATATATTAATATATCCATATGTTGAGAAACTTCAAAATGAGTCGAGAAATATTTGGCTTCTTTAAAGACATGAATTACTATACCACAGTCAGCATGGGGTACATGTTCTATCCATAATATAATGGCTGCTATATGTAAAATCCATATTAGAATTGCTAAAAGTCCCATTGTTACGGATTTTATTCTTTGCCAGTGATTTAATGTGTTTGAGTGAAGCACCTTTGCTCTACTGAGGGTAGATCCTCATCAGATACTCACTAAGTGGTTCACTAATAGGTCAGGGCAATGGCAAAGGTTTATCTCCCAACTCATACATTACTTCTAGAGTATCTTACCCCAGAAGAATTTGACCCTCATTAATTTAATCGGAATTGTCAAGAATCATGTTCTCCGCTGATGTAAATGCCAGCAAAAAGGACTTATTAGTAGATCTGATTGCTGTTTAAATTTGTCTAGCAGAGATGCAGTGGTGCGCCTTGGAGAATTGGTCTATTTCTCGTGAGCAGTTCAGTGGCTAATGAATCACTTCAATATACTTTTCTGAAGGAAAGCAGAGCAATTTAAATGTGCAATGCATTGATTTACATCAAATGGATTAGACCTCGGCGTGCAATCCCTTGCATTAATTTACTTTCTGCTGCAACTGTAATAATGAAGATGGCACTTCTGCTCAAATTAACTCTTGTGGATCATTGCGACATGGCCAAAATAATTGGATATTTTCTTTTTCACAAGAAGGGAATCAAATCCAGTATAAGCACCTAATGTCCTCAGGACGAGTTAGTGGAGATGTGGGAAGATGTGAGCAATGATTGGGTTGTCCTTTGCGCCTTTTATCGCTATTGCATCTTCACTCAGCCACTTTGCTTATATTAAAAGCTCTTGTGTTGATACTCCGCGGGACGACTACTAACTCCCTTTACTCTGGCTTTCTCACATCTCTTCTTGCTCCCTACAGGGTCTTGTGTTTACAGCCCATGTCTTTATGTTTATTATTACATATGGGCTGTGTATAGATGATGTTTTAGCTCCATACGGAGTTTACTTTTATCTAGTAAAAGTAAAAATAAAATAAACTTTTTGAATTGTGCTCTCTATCTACTTATCTTTATACCCTAGATGAAAAAGGACTTAATAATTGAGGGTTTTTATTATAAATTGTTGTTTTTAATATACTTTTTTCATAGAAGAGCAGAATTTTGTGCAAATTACTCCCTCAGCCAAACAGCGGTCCTGGCAGATCAGTGGTGCCTTCAAGACTACTACATGGTAGGGTACATGGGAGCACATATGTCTGCTGAAGCCGTAAGAATGCACAATTCACATCTAAAGCTGCTTGGCAGGGTTTATGGACACTTTCAGCCCATTTGCAGCACCTCAAAGAACTCTAAACCTACAAATGAATGATTAAAGTAAACAGGGGATAAACTTGTCCACACTTTGTCATTCTGCGGGATTTTCTTTTGCGTAAATTATAGTGGAAATCTACGCTAAATTCACTCAGTAGCGCACGGACAGCCAAAAATGCGATAAATTTGTTGCATCTTTCTCCAGCGTGTTTCCTATTAAGACGGCCATATAAAACACCAGTCTTAATAAATTATCCCCACAGAAAAGATTTATTTACATATTTCTCAGTATTAATTGCAATATAAGACTAAATAGGATCAAATGAGAGGAGGAGATTAAGGCTATGTTCACACGGAGTATTTTGGGGGAGGAATATCTGCCTCAAAATTCCGTTTGGAACTTTGAGGCAGATATTCCTCTCCCTGCACGCCGATTTTCGCGGCAATTATCGCGCCATTTTTCGCCCGCGGCCATTGAGCGCCGCGGGCATAAAACAGCGAGAAATACGCTTTCTCCTGCCTCCCATTGAAGTCAATGGGAGGTCAGAGGCGGAAGCGCCCGAAGATAGGGCATGACGCTTCTTTTTCCCACGAGGCAGTTTTACTGCTCGCGGGAAAAAGACGCCGACGCCTCCCATTGAAATCAATGGCCGGTTTCCGCGTCAAAAAACTCGGCAAAATACCCCATGTGAACATAGCCTAAGGGAGGTATTACCAGGTTTTTTTGTGCACATTTTGTATGCTGAATGCCACTAGTTATAATAACTGATTTTTCCTGAGTTAAAAAGTATTCCTTACACTTTTTAAGATTTTATTTCATCACCTCACTATGACAAGGGAAGGTTTACTTTGGAGGGACTTTACAGTATTTATTAAGGAGTTGGAACATAATGTAATCAATTATTGTCAGAACCAGTATTTTTGTTTGTAGACCTTTTTGATAATTACATACAAGGCTTAAAGGGCTCTCCCCCAGAACAAACCCATTCCATATATTCTAGTAGAGCAAAAGAAAAAAAAAAAAAAAAGGAAAGATTTATTAAAGCAATCATATTTCTGCTATTAGATTGGTGGCACCTCCAGTGGTCCAGGATTTTGCATCTGTCTTTTTAAAGCCAAAATCAGAAATGGATGAAAAATAAAGATATATGTTTAATGAACTAAAAAACTGTTTTAGCATCCACTCCTGGTTTTGCCCTTAAAAAAAACCCATATTAAAAATACTGATAAAATACACTCGTCTGGGATTGTAAAATTTAATCCGTGTGTGATCCTGGCAGCAAGTTTTTAATTCCCCTGCAGTGCCTCCACAGGGAAAATAAAGCATTACATGATGGCTTTTGAAATCAATCATCTCCTTCAGAAAGAAAAATATTCTTTATAGCCACTTTCTGTCCTGGATAATTGATGGAGGTCCCAATGAGGGAGCTCTGTCTATTCACAAAGAATGTCCTAAAAGGGTATTGGAAAATGGATTTTCTCTACTTGACAAGTCCTTTAATTTAGCCAACATCCAATTGCTGAAATATAACTATAGTGGCTAAATGACATTGGTGTGACCCTATGTTGTGGTGTGTTAGGATGGTGTAGTCTATCATTGTTAAATGGTCTTTATCCATTATGATTTCTGCCACTCCCCTATCATGGAGAAATGTTTTGCATTTATTTGTATACCATAGGGTCCAGAAGTATTTGGACGGTGACACAATTTTTCATAATTTATCCTCTGTACACCAACACAATGGCTTTGAAACAAAGCGATCAAGATGTGATAAAGTGTAGACCTTTAGCTTTAATTCAAGGGGTTTACCGAAAATATTGCATTAACCTTTTAGGAATTACAGCCATTTTTTACATAGTCCCTCCATGTTCACAGGCTCAAAAGTAATTGGACAAACTCACATAATTATAAATATAATTATTATTATAAATCATTTGCCACCGCAGCCATTTTTCATTTTTACATTTTTATTCTTTTCCCCCCCACGTTCCAATAGCCATAACCTTTTATTTTTTCCATCGACATAGCCGTATGAGAGATTGTTTTTTTGCGGGACGAGTTGTAGCTTTTCATGGCACCATTTAAACTGTCATACTGGGAAACGTAAAAATTATTTTGTGGGGTAGTATTTACAAAAATACAGCAATTCCTGCATTTTTTTGGGGTTACGTTTTTACATTGTTCACCTTGCGGTAAAATAACTTTATTCTGTTTATTCTGCCTTCTAATGAAGACCCCTTGGTTGATCTGTCATCTTTCCTAACACATGGTTTACTAAATACTTGTATTCCCATCAAATAACAGTTATGGAGCATCATTTCTTCGAAGTTACATTGTGCTATTTTTCTGTTGTTCCTCCTAGAAATTTATGAATAAATTGACAACAGGGTGTTACCAGTTGTGGGTGTGTCCCTATACAGACTGACAATGTCCAATCAGTGCTCGCCAAGGGGAATGGTAACACCCAGTTGTCAATTTATTCATAAACTTCTAGGAGGAATAAAAGGGGAATGGCACACCTCAAAGATGATCCAGAATTGTTTCTTCATGGGGAATACAAGTATTTACTCAAATAAACCTGTCAGGAAATGAGACAGGTCCTCTTTAAGAAAAGATCTGTATGCATTGATTCATATTTCATTCTGTATGAAGCATCTGTTCAGCATTACATTACTAACAATTACCTGATCCATTAATAGCTTTGTGGGGGGTAGAAATAGTAATGGCCTCCTACCAAGAATAGAAAGTCATAGTTTTACATGACATCTGCTACATCATAAGGATTTCGGCTTATCATAAATGATGCATATATGTCAAGGGTTTCATTAAATTTGATCTATTAAATCTACCATTTCCACTTGCTCCTCATTATCCTGTGCCACTGTTGCTGCTTTGTTGCCATACCCTTCATGCTGCTTCTGAAGGAGCTTGTATCATGCAGAGGTGGAAGGATCAGTACATTTCAGGTAGGATTTATTTATTTATTCTCTTGATAATCCTACAGTACATTGGAGAAAATAAAAGTAACTTTTTACATCCTCCTAAATGTCGGATAAATATTGACAACCGGCTCATGCAATGATCATGTGAAATTTTTCTATGGAAGTTTGCTTAAAAAACAAAGCTATTTTAAAATATTTTGACATGTAAAACTTTTGTCCAATTGTGTTTAATCTACAAAATTTAGACCATCAAATGCTAATTTATCCAGAATATCTTCTTGAAACAGATTAAGGTGGATATTTTGCCTGTTAAACAAGCGACGATCGACAATACATCAGGTCAAACGGCGCTTGTCTGGTCCATTCAAACGGAGCAATGATCGCAAGTATTGGGACACCTGATCGTTACTGCGAACGTTCGTCTCTATACATTTTGCATCTTGTCGGCAGCAGATCCCCTGTTTACACTGGGAGATCTGCTGCCAACAAGCGACAGTTTTTTTGGCCCCACAAAACATGCGATCAGCCGAGGAACGAGTGTTTGCTCATCTGTTGGATGATCGTTGCCCTGTTTACACACGGCAATAATCGATAACAAGCAATAATACAGCTTAATTATAATGTCCATGTTCCATGGAGACCCTTGCGGTTCTACTGAATCAACCATAGATCACAATAGGACCATATGGTGATCCAAGTTTGGTTCAATAAAATGGGGACGACGACACCTCTGGGTGTTAGGCTGGGTTCACACTACCTATTTTCAGACGTAAACGAAGCGTATTATGCCTCGTTTTACGTCTGAAAATAGGGCTACAATACGTCAGCAAACATCTGCCCATTCATTTGAATGGGTTTGCCGACGTACTGTGCAGACGACCTGTCATTTATGCGTCGTCGTTTGACAGCTGTCAAACTGCGACGCGTAAATTGACTGCCTCGGCAAAGAAGTGCAGGACACTTCTTTGCAACGTAATTTGAGCCGTTCTTCATTGAAGTCAATGAAGAGCAGCTCAAGATTACAGGCATCAAAGACGCCTCGCAAAATACGAGGACCAGCATTTACGTCTGAAACGAGGCAGCTGTTTTCTCCTGAAAACAGTCTGTCTTTTCAGACGTAAAAGCCTCTCATTGTGTGCACATACCCTAATGGACGTAATATGGATCTTAATATGTGGCTGTATTAAAACTGCCTTGTGAAACCTACTTTCCAATCAGCCTATATCATCACCGTCATCATCCTGTCTTTTATACCACACCCATGGGAGTAGAGCCTAGTTACCAAATTCTTGTATAAGGGTGACTGTAGACTTACCGGACTAAATGTAATTTTAATTTTAATATCCAATGTTATAGATTTCATTAGATTTGAATCAAATATTTTGTCCCATCAATAACTGCTCCAACTGCTTGTTGCTGGTTGTATCAGCCATATTGTCAGTATCTATGGACACCTTAGAAGTTACCTGCTGTTAACTCTCAGTCCAGCAACCACATACTACTATTCGTCTGCTGCAATAGTTTCCAACAAATTTGTATTTGCTATGTTACTTTGCTTTTATACAGTGGTTTAGTGTGGCAGCACAGTTCTCTATGAATTCTAATAGCAACCGCTCTTTACACTAAATTATTTAACTGTGTTCATCTCTATAGTGTATTATAAAGATTTATAAAAATAAAAAACGAAAAGTTTAGTTAGAACGCTTCCAAAGAAACGCTGATATGATTTTATTTTTTTAGATGCTAAAAGACAACACATAGTACAAGAAAGGTCCATGAAGTGGTGGCTCACATTGGGAATTATTTAGGGACCCAGATTAGGAACCAACACTAATGTTATAAAAGAGATAGAAGATAAATAATAGACTCACAAAACTAAAGGCAGCATTTAGAGAACTTAAAAAGGCCAAAAGACAGAGAATTCATTCTGTAATATGTCTAGGTTATGTTAATTACAAGTAATAGTATGATAAATCTATCTATCTATCTAGACAGACAGACAGACAGACAGATTAGATAGATAGACAGATTAGATAGATAGATAGATAGATAGATAGATAGATAGATAGATAGATAGATAGATAGATAGATAGATAGATAGATAGATAGATAGATAGATAGATAGATAGATATGAGATAGATAGATAGATAGATAGATAGATAGATAGATAGATAGATAGATAGATAGATAGATAGATAGATAGATAGATAGATAGATAGATAGATAGATAGATAGATAGATATGAGATAGATAGATAGATAGATAGATAGATAGATAGATAGATAGATAGATAGATAGATAGATAGATAGATAGATAGATAGATAGATAGATAGATATGAGATAGATAGATAGATAGATAGATAGATAGATAGATAGATAGATAGATAGATAGATAGATAGATAGATAGATAGATAGATAGATAGATAGATATGAGATAGATAGATAGATAGATAGATAGATAGATAGATAGATAGATAGATAGATAGATAGATAGATAGATAGATAGATAGATAGATAGATAGATAGATAGATAGATAGATAGATAGATAGATAGATATGAGATAGATAGATAGATAGATATGAAATAGATAGATAGATAGATAGATAGATAGATAGATAGATAGATAGATAGATAGATAGATAGATAGATAGATAGATAGATAGATAGATAGATAGAACTTTATTTATCTCCGCAGGGAAATTGGTTTGTTATTCACAACTCCCAAATTTACAAATACATAATCACACATGTACAAACACTACCATTACAAAAAACACAAATGACACATATAAATAACAAATAATATATTATAAAAATAAATATTAGGCTTTTGGCAAGGACATATTGTAAAGTGCAATTGCATTAGGCATAAAGGAGTATCTAAATCTCTCCTTACTACACCTAAATTGTAGGAGATGCTGACTAGAACCACTGTGCTGCTCATCCAAAATATTATGTAATGGAAGTGACTCGGCCAACATATTCGCATGAATCTACCCCAATGTTCTTTTCCTCAATACCTCTTCAAACAATGGTGCTCCACCACCCATGATAGATCTTCGTTTTTTAATCACTTTATTTAACTTATTCATCTCCGCACTCCTGATGTTACCGCCCCAACAGACTGCACCATAAAATAAAACATTACCAAAAGTCTGTTTCACATATTAACCCCTTAATGACCAGCCTATTTTAAACCTTACTGACCAAGGTATTTTTCCGTTTTTTCCATCGTCGCATTTGAAGAGCTATAACTTTTTTATTTTTGCATCGACATAGCTGTATAAGGTCTTGTTTTTTGGGGGACAAGTTGTATTTTTTATTAGCACCACTTTGGGGTACATATTATTTATTGATTAACTTTTCTTAACTTTTTTTAAGGGGGGAATAGAAAAAGAACTGAAATTTTGCCACTCTTTTTTGCGTCCTAAATCTACGCCGTTTATCGTGTGGTATAAATAACACAATAACTTTATTCAGCGGGTTGTTATGATTGCAACGATACCAAATTTGTATAGATTTTGTATGTTTTACTACTTTTACACAGTAAAAACACTTTTTTTTTCAAAATTATTTGTTTTTGTGTTTCCATATTTGAAGAGCCATAACTTTTTATTGTTCCGCCGATGCAGTTGTATGAGGGCTTTTTTTATTTTGCTGGACGACTTTTTGTTGGTACCATTTTGGAGTAGATGCGACTTTTTGATCACTTTTTATAAAAAAAATTTTAGGGCAGGATTCACAGAAAACACCAGTTTTTCCATTGTTTTTTATTTTATTTTTTACGGCGTTCACCGTGAGGGTTAAATAATGTAATAGCTTTATAGTCGGTGTCGTTACAGAAGCGGCGATACCAAATATGTGCATCTTTTTTGCTTTACTTTTGTTTTTTTAATAGTAAAGCATTTTGTAAGGGGAAAAAGTGGGTTTTTCATTTTTTTTTAAAATTAACTTTATTAAACTTTTTTCAACTTTTTTACTAGTCCCACTAGGGGACTTTAATATGCGATCATCCAATCGCTTTTATAATACACTCCAATACTTTTGTATTGCAGTGTATTACTGCCTGTCCGTTTAAAACGGACAGGCATCCGCTAGGCCATGCCTCTGGCATGATCTAGCAGGCATTCACTCCAGGCAGACTGGGGGCCTTTATTAGGCTGCCATCGGAGACACAGACAATCGGGAATCTTATCGCCGGGTGTCGGTGGGAGAGAGAGGGAGCTCCCTCCCCTTCTCCAAAACCACTCAGATGAGGGATGCCCTCAGCTACCTCTGGTAGCTGGGAGCAGGGAGATTTAACGGCTCCTTGCTCTGTTTATTTATTCTGATACAGCGCCGTGAAAAGGCGTATGCATCAGAATAAAACCCGTTAGTGGCTGCCATGAAAAGGCGTATTGGCGGTCACTAACGTGTTAAATGACCGCAAATTCCATAAAAAAAACAATCGTCTCATAGCCTTTCTATACACCTTTTCTGTATTCTCTATTAAATTTTACTTTTGATCTAAATATATACCTAAATATTTATACGATGTCACCCGTTCCACTTCCTGATCGAAAAAAAGACACCAACACCACTATCTCTGGTTTCCTACGTAGGTCAATAATCATTTCCTTAGTTTTGGTAATATTTAGTTCCAATCCGCTTAGAGTGCTCCAATTTACAAAATCTGATATCAAAACCCTATATTCTATTCTGAGCCTTCCTTTATGGCCCCCATAACTATAGTATCATCCGAGAACTTCTGTAGATTAAAATTTTCGGAACGATACCTAAAACAGAAACATAAATGGTGATAGAACAGTTCCCTGAGGCGCCCCAATATCACTTATCTCTATCTGTGACATACAAGTGCCATAACACACATACGGAGTACGCCCCCTCAAATAATCAAATATCCAATTTGATCCTCTACTATTATTGTGCATGCTCTCCATTTTATTTTTCATTATTAAATTAAAGGCACCTGAAAAACAAAAAACATTACTCTAATTACTACCCCATTCATTTCTAAGAAAGAGTACGCCCTATGTAACAAGTATAAAACTGCATCCTCGACGCCAATTTTTGGTTTTTAAGCAAACTGTAACGGATCATCATATTTTGCCACTGCTGATTTAAGGTACCCTAACATAAGCCTTTCGAAGGCCTTTATAATGTGAGCGCTTAAAACCACCGGCCGGTAATAGTTTACTAACAATGGTTTCGCGACCTTCTGGATAGGAACTATGCAGGAAGTTTTCCAAACATTTGGCACCTTTTGTAGGAGTAAACTCAAATTATATAGATCTGCTAGTGGACAACATAATACATCAGCACAGGTTCACAGAACTTTAGTACTGATCTTATCCGGGCCTGGGGCTTTCCTTATGTTTAATTTTTTCAATTGCTTCCTCACTGTCTCTTTTGTGACCACAACTCCCCCCCCCCCCCCACTCCACCACAGATTTCCTTTCCTGTTGTATATTCCACATCCTCCCCATATGACTTTACCTTCACTTTTTCGTTCCCATCAGAAAATCTATTGATATTTCTATTTAATTAATTGACCTTCCTCTCATTCTTATCAACCACCCTAGGTCGCATCCGCATCCTCATCCCAATAATAGTTGTAATTCCTGACCAAACCTCCCTCACGTTATTTTTTGCAAGTTTTAATTCCAATTTCCTTCTATATACCTCCTTACTTTCCCTAATTTTGCCCTTCAATTCCCCTTTGCATCTTAATCTCCTCACCATCCCTGTTTCTGTACGTCTTTTTTTTTCCTGTTTAATAACCCTTTTAGATCTTTTCCCACCTACAGTTTGTTGTTTTCAAAGCACATCACCTCCACCTCCGGTATAATTAGATCTGTACAAAAATTAACATAATCAGTAATACATTCCGTTACTTCATTTATATCACTTGTCTCTAATCCAAAAGCTCCTGTCTGTAATTTCAAGGCAAGTTTGTAACCGTTCCTCCATTTCCTTACCAATTTAACCTCAACCGGTTTCCCTTTCACCTTGGGGTAATAATCTGGTTTACATAAAACCAAATTATGGTCGGAACGATCTAATGGTGGCAATTTATCAATACTATAAGCATTCTTTATATTTGCATATAATAAGTCCAATGTATCTCCCCTTGTTGCACATTCTACATAATGAGTAAAGTTTGGAAGAACCTCACCCTTAGGCCCCATGCACGTGACCGTGACTGTAATCTTGGTCTGTGAGTACGGGCACGGCCGGCCATAGACAATCACCCGCATTTTCAGGCTGTGCTCCCATTATAAGTGTGGGAACACGGTCTGTAACATCAAAAAAATAGGACATGGTCTATTTTTACGGAGGATTTCTATGGCCCGGACACCTTCTCATAAATATATTGGGAAGGTGTCCGTGGCCAATAGAAATGAATGGGTCCGCACTTTGATCCGCAATTACGGTCCGTAATTGCGGGCCAAATTTACAGTCGTGTGCATGGGGCCTGAGTAGCATGATTAAAATCCCCTGTCAGTACAAAAAAACTGCAGATGACAAAACCTCATATGCTACCCTAGCAGCAGCTGATCGCGGAATATACACCACACCAACCATAATCACATCTATCTATCTATCTATCTATCTATCTATCTATCTATCTATCTATCTATCTATCTATCTATCTATCGATCGATTTATCTAATATCTATATCATCTGTGTCATATCTATCTATCATCTATCTATCTATCTATCTATCTATCTATCTATCTATCTATCTATTTATCTATCTATCTATCTATCTATCTATCTCATATACTATCTATCTATCGATCGATCTAATATCTATATCATCTGTGTCATATCTATCTATCTATCTATCTATCTATCTATCTATCTATCTATCTATCTATCTATCTATCTATCATCTATCCATCTATCTATCTATCTATCTATCTATCTATCTATCTATCTATCTATCTATCTATCTATCTATCTATCTATCTATCTATCTATCTATCTATCTATCTATCTACCTTGTGAGCCTGTGAACATTACTAGTCATTAATTTGCATTAAAACATATGACAATATTCACTTTAAATGAAATATCTGTAAATTACGTGTAAATCGGATTTTTTTCCACATTAAATTAGAAAAGGTGCATTTAGATGCATTGCCCCAGGCTGCAATGAGGTTGTTCTATTATTTTGCCTTTTCTTTTGATCAATGCCTGAATCAATATGGCTAACAGGTTTTACTTGGACAGTAACTTAATCTCCAGTTTTTCAGTTAAATTTATGATCTCCTAATTTATGATCTAGCAGGGAGTGTGGACGCCTGTTACTTCAAAGAAATAAATTGTACTGTGTTGTCTTTTATCATCTCCAAATCAACGATATTTGGCATTCGGGAAAGATAATTGCAATTATTGAGCGACTGTAGCTGTCTTTGCTTAGAGATTTTTTTTTTTTACCTGATTCATTAAGATTAAAAATGCTCATTGCTTAGATGCCGGGAGAGGGAAAATAACATTTGAAAATGTAACAATTTATGTTATAATAAGGCCTTATGCACACGACCGTGGTGTTTTTCTGGTCCGCAAATTCCAGGACCGTGTTCCGTGGAATGTCATCCGCAGTTCATCCGTATGTAGTCCGCAGTTCATCCGTATATAATCCGCAAAAATGCGGATGAAAAAAAAAAAAAAAAAAAGGACTTTGAAACAGGATTCCAAAAGCTTGGTCAAACCCCCTTTAGAAGGTCACATGATCGCTCTGGAGCCATTTCCTGCTGCATTTTCCCTGATCTTTGCTTTGTGCGAGTTCAGTAAGATTGCGCTGCTGATATAGCTGTGGTTTTTGACAGTTTTACTCACTGCGAACATGTCTTCGGATGATGTGGATGATGTACTCCTGTACTGGCTCCTCTCCAGGCGATTTGGACAGCAACCACCAATGCTGGACGAAGAACCGAGGAGGAGGAGGAGATATTGGGTTCACCCCATTATCTCACAACGGCTTAGGAAGGGTCATTTCAACATGCTCTACTCGGACCTGCGGCAGCACCCGGACAAGTTCCTCAGCTACTGCCGTATGTCCGTTCAAAGTTTTGATCGTCTGCTGGCGGACCTTCGTCCTGGACTCATCTTCCAGGACACCACCATGAGACGTTGCATTTCTCCAGAGGAACGCCTGATCGTCACTCTGAGGTAAGAAAACCTAAATCCCCTTCTACGACATGTCTCTACCCTGCAAACAATATTAGTATAGTTGTCCCCTGTTCATATTGCCGCCTTGCCAGCGTGCTGCAGATATTTTTCCTGTCTGTGCATATTTTGATATATATGTTTTTGTTTTTTTTTACAGATTTCTTGCTACCGGCAACTCCTTTGCCTCCCTACATTTCCAGTTTCTGCTGGGGTGCTCCACTATTTCCAAGATTGTCAGGCTTACCTGCGAAGTCATCTGGCAGCAACTTCGAGCAGCAGTTATGCCAAAGCCCAAGCCAGAGGACTGGATTCGGATTGCCGATGGCTTCTTCCAAACAGCACAGTTTCCCAACTGTGTTGGTGCGCTGGATGGTAAGCACATCCGCGTAAAAAAGCCTGCTCACTCAGGGTCTCAATATTTTAATTATAAGCAGTTTTTCTCGGTGGTGCTGTTGGCCTTGGCTGACAGTGACTATCGGTTTATAATTGTCGATATTGGGGCCTATGGAAGCTCTGCGGATGCTGGCATCTTCAGGGCTTCCAGAATGGGTGAACGGCTAGCTTCTAACCAGCTCGACCTTCCGGAACCTAGACAGCTTCCAGGATCTACAGGACCACCAGCACCCTTTGTCATTGTGGGTGATGAAGGTTTCGGACTGTCCCCTCACCTGATGCGTCCATTCCCTAGGCGTGGCTTAGATGAACAGAGGCGCATTTTTAACTACCGCCTTACACGTGCAAGACGGTATGTGGAGTGCGCCTTCGGAATTCTAAGCAGCAAGTGGCGTGTGTTCCAGAGCTCCATTCAGTTGAATCCTGGAAATGTGACAAAGGTTATCCAAGCCTGTGTTGTCCTCCACAATTTTCTGAGGATTCATGAGTCGGCAGTGGACGCAGAGCTGGACCATTTATCTACTAATTACATCCCTTTGGACTACACACCACATAGAAGACCTGGAGTGTCTGGACTGGCAGTCCGTAATTTGTATACAGACTATTTTGTATCACCTGAGGGAGCAGTTCCTTGGCAAAGGGATGTGCTTTGTCTGCCAAATTAAAATGTGAGAGGGACTGTTGTATTTCCGGTTTATGTTACAAATGTTAGTAGTTAAATTTGCAGTAGTAGGTAGAGTAGGGACTCGCAAGAGAATGAGGACCCTTGACGCGGGTTGCGAGCTAATGTATTTCTGTTTTTTTTTTTTAATTCTTGATTAAAAAAAAAAAAAAAGATTGTTTGCATTTGCCAGAAATGCAGACCAATACCTCATTATGTTTTTCAATAATAATAAAGACAAACACATAATTAACTAGAAACGTATTTTATTTCTTGCATAAAATAGTGTCAACAAACATTACCAAAACTATGTTATATAACTAAATTATAAATTGTAAAATGATTGCGAAGGTGCAGGTTCATGATGTGATCGTGGAACTGCCTCCCCCTGCTGCATTTGCCCATACTGTTGCTGAGAAGGTCCTGGCATGCCATAAACCACTCGATCTTGACTGAATAGCGGCATTGAGTCTACATATGACGGATGATGGATGCCTTGCGCGGTTGCTGCAGGTGCTGGAGGGACAGAGTTGTAGGTGCTTGCATCACACCCCCGTCGATGAAACTCGATGGCCTGATGCATTGCACGTGGGTCCGGATGTGTCGCAAATATCTCCACGACTTCCATTAGTGCTGTTTGGCACCTTATCTGTCTTGAAATTGGCACTCTTTTGAGAATATTAGAAAGAGCGCGACAGAAGGTGCCCTCTTCCGTTTCTGTAGCTCTTTTCTCCAAGTGCTCTAATACGCGCAAGTCGACTTCCTGCCTTGGCTCTGTACGCGTTGGACCTTTGGCAGAACGTCGACGTTTACCTCGGGGTAGAATTTCTTCGTCCGCGGTACAGACTGGATTCTCCGCTGTTGTTGGTTCTGCTGGCACAGGAGTGGAAGTGGACCTAGCAGTCCCCAAAGCTACGTCTGGCTCTTCAATTTGCGTCACATCAGAGTCTTCATCTTCCTCCAGATTATCCTTGGTTCTGTTTGAAAATAAAAACATAATGTTAGGGATTTTTTGTAGTAATTTAACGTCATGTCTACAGCTGGTCAAATAAACTATGTATGCATCACTACATGCAGAGCCCTAACTAGGAAAGACAGGGCCGCATAGCAAAGTTTTAACTGGGGCCATCCCTCCACTGGGTGTCACCCCCCCTTGTAGATAGTGCCTTTTTTGCTGCCCCCACCCCTGTAGATAACGCCATACAGCCCCACACTGTACACTGTATGGCATTATCTTACGGGGTACTATATGGCGTTATCTATAGGGGGACTGTACGGCGTTATCTAGTGAGGGGGCTGTATGCCGCTAACGCCATACAGGCCCACCTCCCCGCCCCCCGGACAAATGCCACCTATAGTGTGTCCTACAAATACATGCCTTATCGCTGGCAGCGATAGGGTGAAGGGGGGACTGAAAGTACCCTTAAGTTCTGCCGTCTGCACATCTACCAAAAATTGAAAGGAGCGCTGGTTATGTATGCGCACAAGCACGACTTTGGCTCCATTCATTTTGACGGAGGAGGCGAAAGTACCAGGTTTGAGATGGAGAAGTTCAGGGTACTTTCTGTCCCCCGTTCTCCCTGTCAATGCCAGCGATCACACATGTATCCCCTAGTCAGTGGTTAGGGGATACATGTCTGTTGTTTAATGTCAGAGCGGGGAGATACTTCCCTGCTCTGCCGTAGTGTTCAGTTGCGTCCCGCTGTAGCAGTCATAGCGGCTGCTAGCGTAGCCTCCGGACATGGTGGAGTCCCCTCATGTCGCGGTACCCGTTGCAGTCGCTACGGCTGCTACAGCGGTACTTACACGACTGGCTACATGGGCAGACTACAATGATCAAAGTATATAAGCAATACTTACGGGCCAACCTGCATTACATCAAGAAGAAACGAAAGCTGTTTTGTGTACATGTACGGCTTTTTTTTCAGACGTCCGTCTCCGCTCTTCCCCTTGTCATTAATCTCCCTCTTGAATTGGTCTCGGCACGTGTTCCAGCGTGTTTTGACGTTTTCGACTATGATATAAAATAAACCAATCACAGATCAACATTTTAGAAGAGTACATTACTAGATATTAGGAAATGTTGTTTATTATTTGAAAATGATGCTGCAAATTTTTGTGGTTTACGCAACAAATCTGCACCTACATTTGTATATTTGACAGGTAATTCCAACGTTGCAGAAAATCCAGCAGACTTGCCATGTGTACACACGACAGCGTCCGTAACGGCTGAAATGACGTTGCTGGTTTCAGGAGAAAACATCACCCGTAATTTCAGGCGTAAAGGCATTGTCAACGCTATTGCGTATTGTCACCGCTATTGCGGCGTATTTAGCGTGTGTAATAGAGGTCAAACACCCCAGAATTACGTCCGTAATTAGTGTGTGGGAACATACCCTCATAGTGACATGTCACGTTTTGATCGGTGCTGTTCAGAGCCATGAGACCCCCACAATCTCACGTGCACTTCTGCAGCTTCATTTCAGCGATTGGTGGGTGATCCAACTGCCAACAATCAAAACGTCAGGCATGTCATTATGACATGACAGGAGTTCTCTGAAAACGCATCAAGTTGTGAAACTTACCCATGCGCTTCTTTTGCACTTTGGTTGCCTTCTCCCACTCAGGATGCACCTCACTGCAGACCTCCTGCCAGGCAAGATCTTTCATATTCCTGTCTGCATACTCTTCCACCCGCTTATTCCACAGACAGGGCTTGTGCTGGACCAGGATGATTAGTCTCTCTACGTTTATTGAAGCCATGCTGCTCTCTGCTGCTCTCTGCTGCTCTCATGTACTCTCTCCAGACTTCACGACGACAGAAGTCATTCCCGGTCGACGCCTAGCACACTTCCGGACAATCCGCAAACTGCGGATGACACACGGCGGTGTATCCGCAATTTCCACGGGCCCATTGACTTCTATTGGCATGTCCGCACCGCATTTGCGGCCCAAAATAGGACATGTCCGTAGTTTCTGCGGCACGGATGTGCGGACATGCGGAGACCCGTGAAAACACGGATAGTGTGTATGGGCCCATAGAAATGAATGGGTCCGCAATTCTCCCGTGGATTTGCGGGGGAATTGCGGACGCAAAAACACGGTCGTGTGCATGAGGCCTTAAACTTTATGGCCTCAGGATACTTAAGTAAATGATTCTTGTTTAAACTGAGGACTTACAACCGAGAATATCAAACAAAATAAACGTGCCTCCCCTTATGACTAGATAAATCCACAGGTCAGGTACTAGTAGAGATTCCCTTTACAATAGTTTTGTATGGGTTATTTAAGTATTGTATTCTAATCTGAACATATTGGACCATTAGTTGTAACAGAAAAAAATATACATAGACCACATTAGAGTTTCATAGAGCTGTATGTTAGGTCTCAGCAAGGAAAAGGATTCAATGGAAGATGTGATTTTGTCAACATTTGTCTCATTAAACACCTGGTTCAATATGGTACCTCCATGGGTGTAACTTGGATCTCTTTACTTCCAATGCAAAATATGTAACAAGGCCCCCCCATTGATCACATATCATTCATAGTACAGGTTTTCTCGTATGGGACAGAGGAACTTTTTGGACCCTGAAGGCTTCCGGGCACATGTGGGTCCACAATCTCTGCACATCCTGTAGCTAGACCACTGGGTACCTCACCCACTACTAGGGAGAGCTACCAAGGAGATGGATTGTCAAAATTCAGGTAACCCTTCCTAGATCTGGGAGAGCAAATTACAATTGTTTCTGTTGTGTCAAGTGGCAAGAGGTCGAGATAGCTTAGCCTTTTAAAGTGTAGCTAAACGTTTGACAAACTTCTGACAAAAAGCCGAACAGACACGAAGCGGCTGAGTGATCACACGAGCGCTTCAGCTACTTCGTTCTAGCGATTGGTGGGGGTCTCAGTGCTCAAACCCCCATCAATCCAATTTTCTGACATGTCACGATAGCATGTCAGAAGTTTGTCAAACGTTTAGCTACACTTTCAAGTCACTTGCTATGTTAACATTATAGTTTTCTTCCTTTACATCCAAGTTGATGCTTACTTCTAGTTTTTCATTCCCATGGGAACAATATCCAGTGTCAACTTCATTTTGGTCCCAGAGTCTAGACAAAAGGTCTTTACCTGTACAACTGCCCTTACACACTTGACTAATGCAATCAGTGGTATCCGCTGACAATCTAATGTGTATCGGGTACTCCCAACTGTTTCCACATTATTATTTTTTTTGTTATGCAGAGAAATAAGCCACTCCCGCACTGGAGGACTCAATTCTACCATTTATTATACAGTTGTCCATTCATTTGAATGGGCACCATTTCTCCTGCAGTGGCCTCTTGAGGAGAAATGTGTGGCCGCTTGTAGCTTCCCCACGGATAATAGATAACTGCCAGGGAAAGGGGTTGTCCTGAAAGAACCACTTTCTTAAAGAGGCTCTATCACCAAATTATAAGTGCCTTATCTCCTACATAATCGGTGCCTTAATGTAGATAACAGCAGTGGTTTTTATTTTGAAAAACGATCATTTTTTAGCAAGTTATGAGCAATTTTAGATTTATGCTAATTAGTTTCTTAATAGACAACTGGGCGTGTTTTTACTTTTTACCAACTGGGCGTTGTACAGAGAAGTGTATGACGCTGACCAATCAGTGACCAATCAGCGTCATACACTTCTCATTGTTCCAGCCCAGCTTCTTTCACTGCACAATCACACTGGGGTAGAAGAAGTGTATGACGCTGATTGGTCACCGATTGGTCAGCGTCATACACTTCTCTGTACAACGCCCAGTTGGTAAAAAGTAAAAACACGCCCAGTTGTCTATTAAGAAACTAATTAGCATAAATCTAAAATTGCTCATAACTTGCTCAAATATGATCGTTTTTCAAAATAAAAACCACTGCTGTTATCTAAATTACAGTGCCGATCAGATTATGTAGGAGATAGGGCACTTATAATCTGATGACAGCCTCTTTAAGGCTGTGTATACTTGTATTGAGTACTAACAAGGATGGAAAATAAATTTAGAGAGTGTTTGTTGAACTGGAGATAGTGGATGTCATTCTAAAAAAAAAGTGTCTGCAAGTATATTTTATTATTCTGAGCAGGGGCGTACCTACAATGTGCTTGACCCCATGCCACACTTTTGAATGCTTCCTCCTCAAATAAGACCCCAGAACCCTAATCAAACCCCAAATCAGACATTTAAAAAAAAAAAAAAAAGCATTTACTTACCACTCCTTGCTTGTCTTGTCTTCAGGGACCCGCACACAAAGCCTCCTGCCTCATCAGACCCCGGCACATAAAGTCTGTGCCACACCACATACAAGGCCCTTATCTCGGGCAACTTCAGGATGTTGACTGCGACGTAGCGCACAACGTTTTGACACTGCCCCGTATCGAGACCTTGAATATACCGCGAAATAGACCTTGTGTGCCGGAGCCTCAAGTAGCAGGAGAGCCTGTGAGCACAGAAATAGTTGCACGGAGGAGCAGTGGAACGTTTTTAACTGGATCCGTGCCTGAGGACACAGATCCAGTTGAAAGCAGAGCTCGCCCATGGATCCAGGGCAAGCCCCCTACCCCTTTTCGGGACCAGTCGTGTTCAAACCCCCGTTATGCCACTGAATCTGAGCTGCTGAAGCATCAAACACCAACGTTTTGCTGTAGATGTCTTTCCAACGCACAACTGAATGAGCCGTTTCTTTGATGCTTTTCGTCTTACATTCTCTGTGAAGACCTCACTTAAACAAAGTGCTCCTCCAGTTACATGTTCCTTTTATCTTCGACTCCAGTTATTAATCACTGCTCAGGAGAAAGGGATCTATGATTTAACACTGATGTGCCTTAATTGGCACATGGGTGAAGGTCTGCCATCCTCAACAAGCCAGGAAGACTTGCCTCACTTATTGAAACTGTCTCTGTTATTAAGTTGCTTGCACGTCTTGGTAGTAGATGGTCAGAAAGCGCGCAGACATAATAAATGTCTTCTTTTATCACTAACAATGGGTTTCTGGGCTGACTGTGTCATAGAAAAGCGATGTTGAACATAAGCTTTTGATACCTTGAGGAACATAAATGCGTATGTTATGTTATATCTGCTGCCAGATCAGGAAAATCCAGGACTTCGATTTGTTCATCTGCATCAGCGATCACCACTTGTACTATTTCTTCATACAAATTTATTAATGAAATCAGCATCAAGGTTTCCATTTCTATCTAGTATCAGTGGGGGTCCAACCTCATAGACCCCCACAGATTACTACAACGTACATTCTTCTTCTATTTCCACCAGGTTCTTTTGGCTTTACTCATTAGAGATATTGTTGACTCAACTGCACCTGGGCTCCCACCAGTGCTATCTTGTGACACAGTGGCATACCATTTGCAGTTAGCTCCCCCTAGTGGTGGCTGCCTACTTCCTGAATTATATATTTTGTGCATACAGAAAAAAGAGCTCCCAGCTACAGATGTATACTTAAATTAATCAGCATATAAGTTGTTTTTTTTTTTTACCTAAAATGGAATAGCGGATAGTAATTTAAATAAAGACATAGTAGATTTGGTAGAGATCTCAGTTGGAAGTATGTTCTACATTGAGATTTGTGGCCCTATGATTTCTTTGTATTTTCTTGGTGTCACAAAATTTATGCTCAAAGACCAGGGCAAGTCTTCTGCCATTGTATGGTGCCTATAGACCGCCCCCAGGCCACAGTGCAGGCCATTGAATTACCATGTATAGTGGGTGGAATTTCTCTTTATCTGACCTGCTCATCTCTTGCACATATTAAGGAGTGTGTTATAGAGAAATCAGCACCTTGTCATCATTATGAAAAGTATTTCAGCTGTGGACTGGGCCGATGACTACATTGTACCTCAATTTTGTCTACTCACCCCTCTATTGCAGTTAGGGTGCCATTAGGGCACTACAGGTTGTACTGCTGTCAGAGGCCCAGGAAAATTAGTCTAAAAAAGGGCCTACACTTTCTTGTTAATTTCTAACTGCCACCTACTATTCATTGTTTTGTTTAATAATCCCACTAAATGTATTGGTCCACATTTACTAATACTGTCTAATAGTTAGACAGCGTAAACTTAGACCAGGCAGGGACAAAATGTGCCAAATTTATCACAGTGGTGCATGCTGCTTGATCATTTTGGTGCATTTTGTTTACACTTCCTAGACCCAAACACAGTAGTAAATCTCCAACATTGTATATAAAGATTGTGTTATCCCACTTACATTCCCCTCCCCTCTATAGGGGCCAACATATTCCAAAAACACTGACAGATCTATCTATCTATCTATCTATCTATCTATCTATCTATCTATCTATCTATCTATCCATCCATCTATCTATCTATCTATCTATCTATCTATCTATCTATCTATCTATCTCTCTCTCTCTCTCTCTCTCTCTCTCTCTCTCTCTCTCTCTCTCTCTCTGTCTGTCTGTCTGTCTGTCTGTCTGTCTGTCTGTCTGTCTATCTATCTATCTATCTATCTATCTATCTATCTATCTATCTATCTATCTATCTATCTATCTATCTATCTATCTATCTATTTATCTATCTATCAATCTATCTATGTCTAAAGATGTGTCCTTCCTTACCTTTACTCTTATCTCAACATATCCTGAGATGTGTGATCCGAGATGACCAGATTTAAAAAAATATAAAATAAAATGATTTTGCGATACTCTGTCACGAGATGACTATGCTATATGTATCTATGTGTGGTGACCCAGTGGTTGTGACGTGAAATGCAGCCTGTCAAGGTTTTTTTTGCTGTTTTACATTGAATTAATTTAATGACAAATTGGAGTCCTTAGCCAAATTCAAGCACAGGTAAGGGTTGGCACATCTATCTATCTATCTATCTATCTATCTCATAATCTCTCTAGCTATCTAATATCTATCTATCTATCTATCTATCTATCTATCTATCTATCTATCTATCTATCTATCTATCTATCTATCTATCTATCCCATATCTATCTATCTATCTATCTATCTATCTATCTATCTATCTATCTATCTATCTATCTATCTATCTATCTATCTATCTATCTATCTATCTATCCATCTTTTATCTATTATCCATCATCTTTCCCTGTATGTACCTTATATATCTGTACTTTAAAATAATTTCAGTAATATGAAATAATATTGAAAAAAGTCATGCTATTTTATTTGCTTTAAGTATTCTCATATCAGGAAATGAAATTCAAATGAATGTACCACAATTCTAATTCTCTCAGGTCACAAGAGATGATTGCAGATAGAATATTATGCCTTAAGCCGCAGTTACTGTTTCAGTAGACAATGTTTACGCAGGATAAACATTTCTGTTTTATTCACTTGTAATCCAGAGTATTACAATTTTTTTTTTATTGAAGCCAGAAATCTAGGTAAATAGAAATAAATAAGCCGTATTTCACAATTACATTAAGATGTGTTGCTTTAAGAAAACCGTAGAAAAGATTTCTGAGTTCTGCAAAATTTCTCAGAACTGACCCAGGTGGCTCTACTCTTCTGCACTTCTGATTCTAGTTAAGCTCCAAAACTGTCTACAGCCTTTGGCACCAGAATGCTGTTACCTGTAGGTCACAGGGCACTGAGCAGATGCCACGCAAAACCACAAGGGTAACATGGTAACTTAATTGGTCTGCTTTATATTTCTTTAGACCAGTCTTTAGTTTTGCAGTTCATATGGTTCCCTGGCACCATTCTCCAATCTGTGCTGTTTGGAATGGTATTCCACCAATACCAAAAATATATACTCGCAAAAGACAGATAATACTATAAATTAGCTTTAAAGGTGCCCTTAGTAGGTGAAACTTGTCATTTGCTTTTTTGCTCGGCCATGAAATAATATAAATAATACTTCTGGTGCCATGGAAAATATGTCTTTTGCAGTTCATATGTTTGCAATGTGTTTTTTTTTTTTCTTTCTATTTTAGGCCTTTTAGAGTTATGTTCCATTAAAATATATGTCTGGTTTAAAAAAAAACAAAAAAACATTTTCATTACCATATAAGAGAATTCTGAATTAATTTGGATGGGCCGTTTAAGACCCTCATCTATTAGTCAGAGTGAAGAGCAGCTACAAATAGGATCTCTGAAGCACCTAGTATGTTTGTATGTTATATGGACAGACCAATAATTTCAATATAAACTGTGTAATTCTTAATTTCCCCTGTGGAGGTGCTCCAGGGGAATTTAACACTTGCGACCTGGTTACACCAAAGCTAATTTGTAAGAATCCAAACATTAGTACACCTTGTGATAAGTTGATTGTCGGGGCAACAGTTCTAATAAAAAAAGATTTCCAAAGCAGACAGCCCCTTTAAATGAATTATTCTGCAACTTCCTTTTTCAAAAGCTCTACTTGCTATGAAGGGATGGAAGCACACTTGTCTACAGGGACCAAATACTGTCCTGTTTAATGTATGCACATGCATGCCTCATTACAAGATCAGAATTCAGACATTTATAACATATCCATATTATGTCGCTCACCTGTTTCTTTATCTACCATATTCCTCAGTGGAGTGATGTGTGCACATGCAGGAGTAGGTTAGGCCTCCTTCTGCATCACTTGGCACCTTGGCTTGCTGAATGGGGGCAGGGACCCCTGTCCTCCTCAAAGATAGGGCTAGAGATATCCCTCTGTGCTATTTTATGCCACATTTATTTATATTCACTTCTTAAAGGGGTTGTCCAGTCCCTAAAAATTGATGGCCTTTCTGCAGGATAGCATAATTGATGGCCTATCCTCACTACGAATCGTCGACACAGATGTAGAGGTATTGCAGCCTTCTTCTCCCATTCCCTTACGAACGCTGCACCCCCTTCAAAACAGCTGATCGGTGGGGGTTCCGGGAGTCGGACCCCGACCCATCAGGTAAGGATGGCCTATCCTGAAGATAAGCCATCAATTTTTAGGGACTGGACAACCCATTTAAGTTGAGTGTAAATGAATGAACTCTCCAGTTTGCATTGTGTACAGTTAATACAAGACTAGTCGTCTCTAGGAAATGATTGGGGAAAAAACAGAATAATTATTTTTATGTTTCTTGCTTGCTATTGATACTGTGGTGCATAAAATGTAATTTAGCTTAATGATACAATCCAATTACTGTTTACTCTTTAGAGAGGTATTGTATCATTCTTCAAAACTGGTTTACTGCAGGTACTGCCATTAAAATGGAAGTTTACAAATTATCATCATAGACTAAAGCGATAACCATAACATTAAAATAAAAAAAAACACTCATACTATAGATTGGCATTTCATCAAGGATGGAAAATAAAGCTTTGTCTGAACAGTCAAACTACATTTTCACACATTTCGTGCCAGTGAAAATTGATTCACAGTCCAAGTTGCTTACATAAATTTCAGCTGTAGCATAACTTATTTACACCTTTTGTCTAACTTCATTGCAACTTTAATTAGCAGTAAATGTTCTGAGTTTTTTTCCCAGTTTTTTTTTTTTTGCTTTAACATCTCCGAGTGTCTCGTAAAATGGCATCTACACAGTTATCCATTAAACTGAAGAAACTGGTAGCCTGGCAGTACATTTATTTCTCTAAATCAGTTTCTCTAAAGTGTCCTTTGACTTCAATGAGTGAACCACTTAAAATTTTATTGTAGATTTTCTGAGAATGTTTTGTTTTCAGATCTTGAAGGGGTTGTCAGTTTTAGAAACATTGAGTTACTAAAAGGGAGTCCCACTTTTGGGACCTTCAGCAATTAGATGGAAAAGAAAACTGCTGCAAAGAGCATCCCTCGCTCCGGAGGACCCAGCACATCTGTACATTATATGAACAGTACATTGATTTCAATGGGCACCATGTAATACTTATTTTCTCCTGTGGTGGCACTATAGGGAAATTGCACAATTTCTACTTGGTATTTCTGCAGATTATAGATGATTTCTGGGTCTCAAAGCAGCGGGGCTTGTAATCAGCTTATTTGATAGGGTCCCTTCTAATAAACAGGAATAGTCAAAAACGGACCACCCCTTTAATAAAGTTTGCATTTATTTTTTTTAACTTAACTTGATGGCTACATACTGCATATACTTTCCTTAGACATCAGGACAGTGTCACGATCTGTGGGTATGTGGACCCACTGGGCTGTACTGCCGTAGCGGAATAAGAGCTGGCCAAAGAGTACCAAGTCAATATATAAATAGTCGAAGCACAAGGGTACCTGTAGTGGTTCAGACAGTAGCAACTGCTAGGCTCAGATGGGACCTTGACAGCAGACACCAAACATGGTGTAACACAGCAGGCAGAACTGGTGGCACAACACAACTCCAACAGGTTTAAGGCACAGGAACAAATATCACGGAATAAAGGGTACAGGTAGCAGGGCATGGGAACAACGGGAACAGGATAACACTAATGGACCATTTGCAAGACTAACAGGAAAACACAACAACGCTCAGGCAATGAGCAAAGGGGCATGGCCCTTCTTATAGTCCAGGGTGAACATGGGCTAATTAATGATAATTACCATGTGCGCGCGCTGGCCCTTTAAGGCCAGGCACGAGCGTGCGCACGCACCCTATGGGACACAGCAGACTGGAGCGGAAGTGAGCGCTGGCGTCTCCTGGGGAGGAGATGCGGGCCAGCACTCACAGATCAATGGCTGCGGCCGTCGGGGGATGAGTAATCCCGATGGTCTGTTGCCATGGACGCTACAGACAGCAGTGCCATAAACAATAGCGAAGGGCTCCGAACTCTTGACCTTAATTAGATTTTTACATATTGCCATGCAAAGTGTTGTCCTTGGGGTATAGTTATAGGAGGTGTAGAGGGTGCAGTCACATCTCGGCCCTGCTTTCTCTACCACATGAGAATAGTTGAAGGGGCAATATAGAAGTTGTGATGATGTTTCATGATAATTGCACCATAGTGTAATACCTATTTATTATTATACTAATAAATACTTCACTGTTATAAAATACATGGATCCTACACAGTGTAAAGTCATTGCATACAATGACATTTGGACCCCCGGGCAAAAATGGTCATGAGCCTCTTGCCGATCACCAGAGTTATAATAACTACAATGCCTTTTAAGGCATTTATCTTACATCTTTTGGTTATGGGTCGTCGGGCACTGCCCTAATGCCCAAATGGTCAGTCCACACCAGCATGCAAATCATAAGTGTTATTATTAAAATACAACTCTTTACATATTGTTGGGTTGGAAAATGAATGAATAAATGAATGAAGTTCTGTCTTAGTCGAACCTTATCAGTTATTTCTGCATATTACAAAAATTCACCTACGTTTTGTGTCTAACACCAATAATTTGAATATTGCTTCATCTTTCAATGTATTGATAGACTTGTAGTAACAGAGATATCTACCATTTGCCTGTTTTATAGTTTAGCTACACATTTTGTAGATACCTGAATACATGAAAGACATTTCCTATCTGTTACACGTCCAGCAGTTTACATTTCATGTCGGGATAAATGGACAGCTTCCATCTTTACCTGCCCGGTATGTGACAAGCTCAGTACGTTATCCTTTGGATGACATTTCAAACAGATGCTCTCTTCTCCCTTGTAAAACTTAATGCTATTTTCAACATTTGATTTCCCCAAGGTGGCGCTGAGGTTTGCACGTGTGCGTTGTTAGTATTCAGCCAGAGAAAGCTTGGCTGTTCTCTGATATTAAAACCTTACCCATTGATGTTCTTGAAGAACATGCTAATCTTTTATTGACTTGGTGCTGAGCAACAGGAGGCTCCTGTTGTTGTTGTTGTTCTTGTTTTATTGTTAACAAATATCAATGTGGGTACGCGGTAAGCTCTACCGAGCCCTCTCACATCCCTTCTGGTATGTGTTCAAAAAGTTATAGATGTCGGCAGGGACCACAGTACTGAGGCGATGCTATCCCCAGCTTATTTATCAATTCCATAGAAATTGTTGGCATTCTGTTATTTTTTTAAAATATAAATTAGTATTCCACATGTGAAAGCAAGGTACAACAAGAATACTTTTTAATACAGTAAAAGTCAACATTTAGACATACCATGAAGTTCCTACCTTCCTACCTGGCAAAGAAATGTTTGGTATCTGCCGTCAGCTTTACATGAATGCACCAGCATCCTGTTATCAAAGCTCCTGTCCAATTCTGTATGTAGTTGCTCCAATGGGGCTTAAAAGGCTTGTTCTTAGATGGGACCAGCTGAGGTTGGCACCATCCACTTTTTTGGGACGATGTGAATCTGCATAGGGCTTCCAACTTCACTAGCAAAATATCAGCTGACAAAGTAGGGGGGACCGGCCAAAACATGGGAATGCAGAACAAGCCAACACTGGGCCCTCGCGGGAGGTGAAAGTAGACTAGAACCAAGGCAGGGGCGGGGCATGCCTCATTTTGATTTTGTTATGGATCCTGTTATGTAATGTACACTCTGCTTCTTTTTTACTAAAAATAATAAAGCATATAAAATGAATCAACGGACAGCAATGTGTAGCGTCTGTTACATTCTCCTTCATTTAATTGGCATTTTGCGGAATGTGGTACTTATCTCTAAGCAGCAAATATTAGATTTTTTTCATTCTCACAATTCTTACTCACACTTTTAGTTCATGTCTAACCCAGTGACTAGCTCTTTCCAACTAGGCTTTAGCAGAATAGCTATATAGTTAGGTGTCTTGGTGTAAACATGGTTTCTGATTTGATTATAATTAGAAAAAATTTCTATTTATTCATTTTTTAAAACTAATTAGAAGAGGCACTTTGGCTGAACAAACAAGGGCTAATTTTCTGGGTTTTCTGTCTTCATAGGTCAATAATTATGCTAGCAAATTTAACAGGGCTAATTTTGCAGCTGCTCTCAAGGTGCATTTGATACCAGATGATGACTGGAAATGTAATTCTGCAGCTGGATGTTGTCCATGTTTATTACTGAGGATGGAAGGTGGATGTTCTGAGAAATAAAAAAGACACTTTGTAAATTGTTGTAGCAATGGTACCGCGTTCAAACATTTTTGTTATATAAAGTTTGACAAAACATTTAGGTAGAACCAAATTCCCAGTGAATGGAAAATAATAATTTCTATAATAGCTGTCCTTTCAACCATAAATAGTAAAGACAGTGCTGCCATTTGATGTATCTGGGACCCATAAAGACAAATACTCAAGGCTCCTTGGGTGCTCTTCTTCATGTCTCGTCCTCCATCTTGGTTACTTTGGCAGGTACTTAGGACCATAACATTATCTTTTTCCACCATAAATATGTTATCCTCCACACCAAGTGCAGGGACCCATGGATCTTTGGGAGTCCTTATGAAATATTTAGTGGGTCCCTGTAGAAGAGGAAAAGAGAAAACGAATTAGGTTTTGTTTGATTACTTCATAGAACGTGAGCCCCTTTTGGACTCATTTGCATTGGCCCCTGACTGCATTGCTATCTTTATTGCCCAGTGCTTCCTTGATTCAGAAATTATTTATTAGGATTCCTCTCTGTAATCCTTTCTTCTTCTTCTAAATAAAAATGGAAAGTAGACCTTAATGGTCCCTTTTGTATTTACCAAAGTATTCTAGTAGTACCTACTAAACATTTGGCCGATCTTTTCCCAACCCTGTTTCTTTTCCTTTTTACCTAATGAGCATGTATTATCTTACAGGCAACCTCTGGTAGAAAAAAAAACTTAAAGGGATTTTCTGGGAATGCATATTGATGGCTAATTCACAGAATAACCTAGAAATGTGTGATCGGTGGAGGTATGACCCGCATGACCCCACAATGAGAAACTGTTTAAGTGACTTGGACTGAGCTGGTGTACCAAGCAAAGCCAAATGTACAGATACCTTCTGTTCTGTGCCTGGAGAAACATTGCTGATCTTCTTATAAGTTAGGGTCTAAGAGCTTCTGGGGCCGGTGCTTCAGTCCATTAGCACACTAGGAACACATGTGAAATATTTGCAAAAACTGCAGAATCTGGGCAATAAATATTGAGTTGTGTATCTCTGGTAAATCCTTCTGTGTTACAGATTTTTTTTTATTATAAATGAATTTTGGCAAAAAAAAATTAAATTGTAAATTTCACCTCTACATTGCTTTAATTCCTGTGAAACGCCTACGGGGTTAAGAAACTTTATAAATGCTGTTTTGAATACTTTGAGGGGTGCCGTTTTTAAAATGAGGTGATTTATGGGGGTTTCAAATATATAAGGGTATGTGCACACACACTAATTACGTCCGTAATTGACGGACGTATTTCGGCCGCAAGTCCCGGACCGAACACAGTGCAAGGAGCCGGGCTCCTAGCATCATACTTATGTACGACGCTAGGAGTCCCTGCCTTGCTGCAGGACAACTGTCCCGTAGTATAATCATGTTTACAGTACGGGACAGTTGTCCTGCAGCGAGGCAGGGACTTCTAGTATCGTACATAAGTATGATGCTAGGAGCCCGGCTCCTTGCACTGTGTTCGGTCCGGGACTTGCGGCCGAAATACGTCCGTCAATTACGGACGTAATTAGTGTGTGTGCACATACCCTAAGACCCTCAAAGCCACTTCAGAACTGAACTGATCTCTGAAAAAATAGGTTTTTGACATTTTCTTGAAAATGTGAGAAAGTTTTAAGCCTTGTAACATTGTAGAAAAATAAAAGAATGTTGAAAAATGATGCCAACATAAAGTAGACATATGGGAAATATAAACTAGTAACTATTTTGTGTGGTATTATTATCTGTTTTACAAGCATATACGTTTACATTTAGAAAAATGCGATTTTTTTGCAAATTCCCTCCAAATTTTGGTGTTTTTCACAAATAAATACTGAATTTATAGACCAAATTTTTTCAGTAACACAAAGTACAACATGTCACGAGAAAACTGTCTCAGAATCGCTTGTATAGCTAAAAGCATTCCCAAGTTATTACCACATAAATTAACACATGTCAGATTTGAAAAAATCAAGTGTCCTGAAGGGCAAAACAGGCTGAGTCCTGAAGGGGTTAATGAATATTTTAAGCCCATCTATAGTTATTCTTTTTTATTTTCTTCATACAGTAAAGAAAGAGATGACTTGAGTTGTATGATGGAGATGGAAATTAATTGTTGATTAAGAAAGCTCAGTATGTGCTTCTGCTGTTATCCAGACTTATAATTAAATTTATTAGTCTTTCTGGCGACATGTGTATTCCAGACGATTGCAAATGTTCTAGCCTGAGAGTATAAGAGAGAACTATTTATTAAACTAGAGCATATTATCAATTTACTGCATGGCCTGTGTTACCGATGTCAGCTGCAAATTAGAATGCTACACTGGCTTCATTTTCAAAGGTGTCGCTGTCTTACTGTGGTCATATAATTAAGTGCTCTAATTTTCCAAAATGGTCAATAAGTAATAAACAGGGTTCTGAGGACAAGGTCATCGCTGGCAAAGGTGTGATGTCAATTGCTGACTTATCATTAACTTAATTCACATCAGAAAGCCCAGGCTTGAGGGGGGATGAAACCTTTCAGCAAAGACAAGGTTAACTAGATTTGTGGCCTTAGGGCAAAGCAGTTTTAATTGCTGAATAGGTTTTAAATAGCATTAGGAATAAAGCAATACAAGTATTTTATGCACTTTTATGCTTTTTTTTTTTTTTTTAGATAAAATGCATAATTAACAGAAAATTACCAAATTCGGTGTCATTGTTGGCAGTGTAACACTAATCCATGACATAGTCGCCTCCACCTTTATCTGCTAAACTGATCTGAGAAAAAGTATTGGCAAAAAAAATTGTAAACGATGTTCCATATTCTAAAAAAAAAAAAAAAAAAAAAGCATAAGACATGAGAGGAAGGCCCTGTTCACATCTGCATTCGGCATTCCGTTGTTCTTGGAAAATTGCATAAAAAAAATGGTATAAAGACGTATTTATAGAAATAGACACAGAATGCTGGTCCTAAAAATAAAATGGTGTTAGAAGGTGGAGAGTCCCTTTAAATTTCCTTTCAATTCCAACATCGTTTCTAGCTTTTTAATTTTATTATTTAGATAATTTAGCTACTGGACCAGATGTTTGCAGAATAAAATGAAATATTTTGGCCTTATTCTTGACAGACAAATGGGTCTAAGCCATATAAATGTCATCATTTATGAAATTTTAGTCTAGCATAATACAAACCTTTCATATAGAGGCAACGAATACAATTTTTCAATTAGGCCTTGCAGATAATATGGAAAATAACAAACATGGTAAGTCAAAATCCACTAGAAACAAAGAAGGGAGATAGAAAAAAAAGGTTCCACAGACAGAAGGACGCAGTTGGCACAAAGTGGTGGCTCTGTACAGTGGATCCTCCGCATGTGAGTGCAAAGCATGGAAAAATAAGGTATAGATGGGGCAGTTGGCAGCAGACAAATTGGAGATACTGAACTGTTTCTGGGTATTAAGCGCAACCAGCAATTATTTCTTAAATGTGCTCCATTTGCCAGTATTGCCATACAGACACTTGCAAATCATAGTGACTGTGGAAATTGTACAGAATAACATAAATTCATTCATGTTGGCTTTGGATTCTCTCTCAGAGAAGAGCTTTTGTAGTAAAAATTCTTTGTTTTCTTTGTAAGCAGGATTTCTATAATGTCCTTTCATTGCTAATGTATTTAGAGAAGGACTGATACGCTTCTCTGCCTAAGGGAATATAATTCAAATCTTTTTCCCTCTTTCCTCTTTGGCAATCATAAATCTCTATATAAAATGTACTACACATTATGGTTTGAAAGGAATGCATGTCGAGGAGATTTCTCTGAGTTCCTTTTCTTTCCTCTTTTGATGTGGTGCCTTGCTGCGTCTTACCAGCAGGTTTTTAATGAAGAAGAAAGGGGAAAAAATTTAAATAGAAAAAAACTTATCACAATCAATTTGTTTTGCTGTTATCCAACATTAATCTCATCTTAAGTTTCTTATCAGGGTAAAAAAATTTTCATCACAAAATATTCACAAATCACTTCACATAGAGGTAGATGTCTAGAATAGACGGCTCGAGAAATGGTCCAGAATTCCATGATGTGAAGACCTGTTAGTGTCCACCATTGAGCACAACGTTTAACTTCTTACTATATCTTTATAGTGGGTGGAGCTGTTTTTCTGATATAGAACTCCAAACCCCCTGTATAGAGCTAAATGATCAACTCCTGACTACTGGCATTCACCACTAGAGGGAGCCTAGGAGCGTGCAGCATACTGGAGAGAATTTAATAAATGATTTACGTCAGTTTTCCAACAGTAAAAAGTTGCAAATTGGTGTAAATTATAGATTTGAATCTCTGTCTTTAAAACAGACAAAATATGCGCCAAATTTACTAAAAGGCATGCGCCTTTTAATAGATTTGTCGCATTTTACTGCAATGTTTTTCTATATTAAGAAATTATCACAAACATGGCGTTAAAGATTCACTTTAAGATTATGACATCATTTCAGTTTTGAGACGTCCACATTGTAAACTATGGTTATAGTTCTATACTGCAAGCTAAAATAATGTCAAATTATGTATCATGTGAATGGGATTAAATGGATAAAAAAAACTTTCAGTTTATTGTAATAATAAAGATGCAAGCAGCGTAGATATAGAACATATATTGGCATTTGTAGCACAAGGATAATGTATCAAATATCATGACCTAATAAATCCTATATACAGGGCATGCATGCTGCATCATCTGGCACAAATTAAGTATATCCTCCCTTATAACTTACGACTGTACTCCCAAAATATATTGCACCAAACAAAAGAAGAACCAAGGAGTCTCTAAGTCAAAAAATACATAATCTTTTTATTTAACAATATTACACTGTTTACACAAAACAAGTTTCTAAAAATGAATCACAAATAAAAGCATGGCCGCCACATGGGTCAATATAGATCAAATATAGTCATGTAGGTAAGGACATATTACAGTATACCTCAAAACAACAATATAGGTAGCATGATGTAGATAAGGTCAGGTATACAGGCTACAGGTAATATGTTAAACTGCTTCAAAAAACGGTGAGAGGGATGTTACTCCCATGCATGAAAGGTACAATTGAGAACAGGACTAAATGAACAATGTGTTATAATGTCCAAAGAGGAGAGCTCATATATGTATAGATACTGGGGAGTTAACCATGTATATGTGAGAGCCCAAATACCAAGAAGCAGCGAACATAAAACCAAGGAGTACTACCAAAGTACTAACCCATGTAGCTGAGACTCCAAGAATGGCGGCCGGCCCCAACGCGTTTCGGCTTCCGCCTTCGTCTGGGGGTGGCATCTACAAGTATATCCCTCCTATTTATCTGGCCTAAGGACCAATCAGGGAATGATTGGCCAGGTGAAAACTATTGTATAATACAATTACCTCAATCAGCTGTGGCGTCATGTCCGCGTTTGTCAGTAGACAAACATCACATGGTGTGGGCATCATGTGATACGCGATGAGTGTGCCGCGTGATGATGTCACAGCGGCGCCCTTCATCCCGCGCACATCAAGATGCCGACTCCTAGTGAGTTGCTAAGGACGCCAGCGCATGCGCACTAGATTGAGGCATGTTGATGATGAATCCACCAAGTGTAATATGTACGTATAGGGAAAGATTACACACCGTGCAATGGAAATTAGATATTCAATGTTTATAAATGTTTATAAATATACCAAAACCCATAGCAATCTATGAAAATGTATGGTTTTTAACACAAGGAAAATACCTTTGTGATATATAGCACAAGATCTTCAAGAAAATGCATAATAGATTATATTAAAATACGTGGCTTTATGTTAAGACATAGAGAAGAAATTAAATGAGAAATGAGCATGGATTAAGCCATATTGACACAGAATATACTGTGTTTAAACAATACTAATTAGTGTATATACATATATTTTGTGGTGAAAAAAAGAGAAGAAAGGAAATGAATGAATAAGTGTTGTATATAACAGAGAAAAATTATATATACATATACATATACATGCAAATTTATATCCCAAACGCATAACACCATATTACATAAAGTGAATATAGAAATAAATATATATATTGTATAGTGATAAGCGTTTATTGTCATACTCGTGCATATGTATGTACATAAATCATATGCATATAGTCAGGTGAAAAAATATAAACATATATATATATAAACTCTCTGTGTGCAAAGTACATAGGTGCTAATATAATAAATACATAAGGGTATAAAAATATACATTTCAATACTAAAGTGCAATAGTGCAAGAATTCATAAAATCTACAAAATTGTTAAAAATTATACATTTCATTATTTTATTATTATTCTACGCTGCCATATATAGATTACCATAGGAGTTAGACAACATCTAAAGAGCAAGTTGTTCTATATATATATATAAATCACTGTAACACAACGCTTCGGCATAATTTGTTGTCTTTCACTGCAGAAATAATGCATCACTGTAAATCGATAGTATTTCATACACGTCTACGTCTGGTAAACTAGGAAAGAGAAACTAGGAGAGAAGAGGAACATATGTTAAAATCACAAAAGTATTATTACATCACAAAATTAAATTAAAAAATGATGCCACACAAACACATACACAGTGATCAGAGAAACGCTGCATACCCATGCGATTCGTTTAAGCCTCTCGGCTGCATGGTCTTCAAAGTCCAGATCCATTTACTTTCCAATCTCAATAATTTCTTCATCAAATCTCCACCTCTTATATTTAGTTCCACATGGTCTATTCCTCGTACCTTTAGTAGTCTGGAATTACAATTGTGATACTGTTTAAAATGGCGTGGAATCGGTTTCAATTTTTCTATTTTATCAGTATCATGGACCTCCTTTGCAGATTCAATATCCCGCACATGTTCACGTACTCTGATTCGAAATTCGCGTGTGGTCAGTCCTATGTATATTTTATTACATGGACACACTGCATAATATACCACCCCGCGTGTAGCACATGTAATGTGCCACACAATTTTGAATGTTTTACTTCTCTCAGAGTCAGTAAACTCTTCTGCACGTTCAATATTGGGACATGAAATTCATCCTCCACAAGGGGAACACCCCCATTTAGGGCCTTTGGTCCCAAAGAATCTAATTCCCTGTGGAACTGGGGTATAAAAACTTCGGATCAAATGGTCTTTCAAGTTTTTAGCACGACGATAGGTTACAGATGGCTGTGTAGGCAATATCTTATTGAGTATCGGATCGGCTTTCAGAATCGGCCAGTATCTCTTTAAATTATCTTTCATCTCTTCCCAACGGGAATGATATGGCGTGATAAATCTCACCTCGTTAATTTTATTTTCTCGAACCGCTGGTTGTAAGAGTTTGTTTCTCTCCGTTTCTTGAGCTCTTTTTTTCGCTTTCCTGATACACCGATTGCTGTAGCCCCGATCCATAAACCTATATTCTAAGTCCTTAGCCTGTTTTCTGAAGTCTTCCTCTCTAGAACACGTACGCTTTAGTCTAAGGAATTGACCTGTGGGAATAGCAGCAATAGTTTGTTTCGGATGTGCAGAGGTAGCGTGTAAAAGAGAATTTACAGATGTCTCTTTCCTGAATAGATCAGTTTGGACATCACCATTTTCATCACATTGGATTTTGATGTCCAAAAAATCTACTTGTTTTTTGTCATATTTGTATGTGAGTTTGATATTCTGATCATTCAGATTTAATTCTGCCATAAATTGCTGCAATTGTTCAAGAGTCCCCTGCCAGATCAAGAAGATATCGTCAATGAAGCGGGCCCAAAAAATGACTCGGTTCATTGACGTACCGTGATCTGACAGGAATAAATTTCTCTCCCACAGCCCCAGGAACAGATTGGCATACGAGGGGGCACAAGATGCCCCCATTGCCGTTCCCTGGAGCTGTAGGTAGAATGACTCATTGAACGTGAACACATTGTGTGTCAAGGCAAAATCTAATAATGCACCAAGCAGTTTAATGAGCCCTTCCTCCAGATTACTCGTACTCAAGAAAAAATTGGTAGCTTTAATCCCATCGTGGTGTCTAATGCTGGTATAAAGCGATTCGACGTCGCAGGTGATTAACCACATGTCGACATCTAGATGGGTGCATTCTAATTTCTGTAAGAGATCTGATGAGTCCCTGATATAGGAGGGTAAACATTCCACTAGTGGCTTAAGATAATAATCTATAAATTTACAGATATTCTCTGTAAAGTTACCTTGGCCAGAGATGATCGCTCTTCCTGGTGGAGTCTTTAAATTTTTATGGACTTTTGGCAAAAGATACAATGTCGCTACTACAGGTATTGGAACAAGGAGTGCATCATATAAATCTTTAGTCACAACTCCATCGTCCATCGCTTGTTTTAGAATTTTAGCCAGTTGTTCACTATAGGAAGAAATAGGGTTGAATGTTAATTTTTTGTAGCATTTTTTGTCCCTTAGCTGACGATTCGCTTCGTTTTCGTACATCGTCCTCGGCCACACAACAATGTTTCCCCCTAGAGGGGAAAGATGCAAGCAGCGTAGATATAGAACATATATTGGCATTTGTAGCACAAGGATAATGTATCAAATATCATGACCTGTCTATGATCAAACGAGACTCTGGTGTTTTCTGTGATTGTTTATGGATGTGAAAATTGTACAGTAAAATATAGATGACTTTGAAGTATGAAAGACTTTATTAGAATATGGACACCAAGAAAAAAAAGATTCTTGACCGAATAAAAAAAGTCAAACAGTCCACTGCCTCTATAGTTATTTCACTGTCCCTTAAAGGAAATTAATCACCTATATTTTTATTTTTACTAATAAAACCAGAAACTTATACACATTCTTTTTTTGTTCTAGTCTATTTTTATATTCTGATTGTAGATATTTGATATTATTTTCTGTACATGATTATGGGGCAGGCATCTTGCCTGAGCTGCTGTTAACAGTCTGGAGCTGACCCATTGACTTCTAAGGGAGAGTTCTCTGGCCATGCTCTGTTATCTTTGTAGAGGTCATTGTGCAGGGCGGGGGAAGAGGGGAGCTGTGTCCACCAGCTATTGTTAATGGTGGATCCTGTGTTATTTATATAGAGATGTTAACATTTATTGTAATCCTGCGTGATATGATAATGGGATGACTTCTGAGAAGTGATCTCCGTAGAACAGGAACAGTCAGTCTATTGTGAGGCTCAGTGGCCAGAGTGAAAACTGCAAGATTTCAGAATTATTTTTAAATATAGATAATGACCTAGAAAATTGAAAACAATAATCATCACCAAAAATTCTTACAAAATATGTGTAACGTAAAAACTTGGGGGGGCGTGTCCGGATGCCGAGGAGAGCAGTCACATAAGTCTGAGCTCCTCTCCTAGCCTCAGATAAAGCGGCTCATAACCACCCTTAAAGGTCGGATACCGACACAAAAATATACCTGGAGACTCCTGAAGTAGCCACAAAGCAGCAGGGATGGTGAGAGGAAGATCTAAACCGGCTGCCCCGGTTAAACTCACGTCCTTCTATCCCCCGGCGGGAAACTCACAAAATGGCGCCGGCCACACTCTGCAGGAAAACGCTCCGGTCCTAGGAGCTCCTATCCTCTCCCAGGCAGCACATTGCACAGCAGGCAGTCCAAGTGTGGAAGGAACTTCAAGCACACCAGACAAGCTGTATGCACTGGATTTCAGGTCAGTCTCTCTCCCTCCTAGTCTGCCCAATCTGGGGAAATCTAGGGAAAGCAGCCCGTCTGAGGAATCAGCCATCACCTTATCTAATATGAGGAGTCTATTGTCAGAATTAAGGACATCCATGCAAAACGATTTCCAAACTGCCTTTACCACACTGTCTAAAGACATTAGAGATATTGGTGATCGCACAGCTCATCTTGAAACAAAAATGGATGAATTTTCCTCTGCTTTTAATACTTTAGTGGACGCTCAAAATGAGACAGATGAAGACATGCTAGCAGTAAAATTAAAATTGGCTGACTTGGAAGACCGCTCCAGAAGGAACAACATTCGTTTCCGCGGTATACCGGAATCCATCATGCCAGCGCAGCTCAGAGAGTTCCTGATTGATTATTTTTCTGCTTTAATCCCAGAGGCGGATCAAAGAGATTTGATGATTGATAGAGTACACAGATTGCCAAAACCCAAACATCTACCGCAAACAACGCCGAGAGATGTTCTGGCAAGAATCCATTTCTATCAAACAAAAGAGGCCATCTTGAAGTCGGCGTTTAAAAATAACGACATCCCTGAGCGGTTTGTGGGCATCTCGTTGTACGCAGATTTATCACCAACCACGATGAATCGCAGAAGAGAATTTGCGCCTTTCACAAAGCATCTACGTGACCAAGAAATTCCCTATAAATGGGGTTACCCGGTCAAGCTCCTCATCACGAAAAATGGAGCCACCCATGTCCTTCACACACCCAAAGAAGCAGCGTCTCTTCTAGCAAAATGGTTTCCCGACTTTCAGCCTCGAGATCATCAAATGATGGCGAAAAAGAAACCACCGGTATTATCCCAGGAATGGACACAGGTTGGATCTCCTAAGAATCCCTGAATTCAATCTGATTGAATATAGAGGAGAATGACCCAGCAAGAATTTTGGACTCCCTGTTGAATCCAGAATAAGGAACTCACGGTGTTGTCTGATATCCTTTTTTTTTCTTTTTGATAATCTTATTGCTGCAGGTTGTACTGTGCCTTTAAATAACCATGTGGGCTAGGAAGGCACTTATGTTACACGTGTTGTGTCTCTTCCCCCCCCCCCCCCATGAGGCCAACTTCCTTTACAAGGAGTTGGCTAGATATATTTGAACATATTTTCATATGTGTTCTCAGGTTTTTATGTTACAAGGTATCACTACTGATTGATAAGAAAAATGCGTTATGTACATATAGTCTTTCTTGTTGGGGAATAACGGAGATGAGTGGTCCTCACTCACATAATATTACTCACGTAGGGGAGATATTTAGAGATCAGGTATGCTACAAGAGTACACAGTATCGATCTTTCTTAGGGTATAATGGTCTTTAAAATATCATCTTTGAATGTGAAGGGCCTTAATAGTCCATTCAAACGCTCTCTCATGTGGAAAGAGTGTAAAATGCTGAAATGTGATGTGTTATGTGCACAAGAGACACACCTCTTGGAGAAAGACATCCACAGGCTTAAAAATGCACAGTTCCCCCATATTTTTTGTACCCCAAACTTAGGCAAGAAAAAGGGGACGTTGATTGCTATCAAAAATTCTGTGGCCTTTCAACTTATACAAGTAACTTATGATAAATGTGATAGGTTTGTAATCATACAGTGCCTCATTAACAATGAGAAATACACCTTGGTCTCACTATACGCTCCTAATAAGCATCAAGGCAGATTTCTCAAACGTCTACTTAAACGAATTGAGAATAATAAATTTGGTTCCCTAATACTATGTGGGGACTTCAATAAAGTACTGATTCCTCAATTAGACAAGAGTAGGAGCAAGCCAAAAGAAAAAAACACAGATATCTATAATATTTTATTCAGGGGAAATCTCTATGACACGTGGAGAACTTGTAATGCCTCAGAAAGAGATTATACTTTTTTCTCTCACCCCCACAAATGCTATTCTAGAATTGACTTTATTATTGCTGACCAATGGTTACTCCAGCGTGTGATCAACCCTAACATCGGGACAATCACTTGGTCGGACCACGCCCCAGTCTCTATCTCTATTAATGAGCAATATAATCGAGTTCCCACCTCCCCCTGGCGCATAAACAACTCCTTACTAAACAAAGAGGAATACAATGCACAGATAAACAAAGCGTTGACTGACTTTTTCGAAACTAATAAACCGGATGACACGTCCACCTTTAACAACTGGTGTGCACACAAAGCAGTAATCAGAGGTCACCTTATCAAAATTGCGGCAACAGCAAAGAAAATAAGATTAGCTAAAACAGAAGAATTGTTGCTTAAAATTAAGAAATTAGAAGATCTTAATAAAAAGAGAACCACGAGAGGTCTAACAATCGAATTAAAACAATTAAGAACACAACTTCACCAATTGTTATACCACAAGTGTGAATACGCCCTGAGAAGGAGCAGAATGATCTATTACTGGCAGGGTAATAAGGCTGGGAAGATGTTAGCTAACAAATTTAAAAACAAAACATTGAAGGCTAAAATACCCTATATTTTTAAACCATCTGGGGATAAAATCTTAAACCCACAGGGGATAGCTGAAGCCTTTGCTGAATACTATGGTCATTTATACAATTTAAACAAAGATCCTCTCACCAAACAACCTACGCAGCAACTTATAGATGGCTTTCTAGATTCGGTCAATTTACCGTCGATCCCGAGTGATCAAATGACACTCCTTAATGCACAATTCACAGTATCAGAGGTACAAAATGTCATTAAACAACTCAAGATTAATAAATCTCCCGGACCAGACGGTCTAACAAACGAATATTATAAACAGTTCTCTCAGATTATAGCCCCTCACCTAGTATCAATGTTCAATCAGGCCACTATTTCAGGTCGTTTTCCTAAAGAAATGCTACAAGCACTAATAATTACCCTCCCGAAACCAGGTAAATCTCCTGACAGACCCGAAAATTTTAGACCAATTTCTTTGCTAAATTGCGATTTGAAAATATATTCAAAAGTGTTGGCCAACAGGCTGGTCGATATCCTTCCTTCTCTAATCAATATTGATCAAGTAGGATTTATTAAAAATAGACAAACGGTAGATGGAACTAGAAGACTAATCAACATCCTTCACTATGCAGAAACGCATAACACCCCTTCTCTGCTCCTATCATTAGATGCAGAGAAGGCCTTTGATAGGATCCATTGGGGTTATCTAGAGTCGGTTCTGGATAAAATAGGAATAGTGGGCCCGTTTGGGAAAGCCATTTTAGCTCTATACTCCGGTCCTTCCGCCTCCGTATACTCAGCCGGATTTTTATCCTCACGCTTTGACATTACAAATGGAACTAGACAGGGATGTCCCATGTCCCCTTTAATTTTTGCGCTTTTAATGGAACCTCTGGCTGAGAAAATAAGGTCTTCTAGTTCAATTTCCGGAATCACAATAGGGAAAAAGGAACACCGTATAGGTCTGTTTGCGGATGATGTAATAATAATATGCTCTTCCCCAACCACGTCCCTTCCAGAAATAAGTAAAGTTTTATCAGAATTTAGTAATGCGTCTTACTACAAAATAAACACTTCTAAGTCACAAATTCTGAATATGGGGCTTTCCCAGAAAATGGTAGCACAACTTAAAGCATCATTCCCCTTCAAATGGGTGGAAGACGCCCTGCCTTATCTAGGGGTTAATCTAACATTTCCAGTCTCAAAATTGTTTGACCAAAATTATATTCCTCTCCACAAGAAAATCATTGAGGACCTACATAACTATAAACACCACGGTGTTTCTTGGTTAGGTAGAATAGCTGCCATCAAAATGTTAACTCTTCCTAAGATTCTATACACTTTTAGGAATGTTCCCATATTTGTGACAAACGCTTTCATAAATAAACTGCAATCCATCTTAATGAGATTCGTATGGGGGAAAACCAAATCAAGAGTTAAAGCAGATATTCTTTACAGACCCATGCGTGAGGGGGGATTGGGATGCCCCACTTTATTACAATACTATAGAGCCGCTATATTCGACCAATTAAAATCGTTATGGTCACAGGATGCTTCTAAACATTGGGTTTCCATTGAATCATCTGTATTGGGAAGGCACTCATTAGCAATATTCCTATCTGCTTCCTCTTTATTTGGGAACCATATGAGGTCCACACATCCTACAATAAGGGCAATCACGGAGTTATGGCACCACCTAGTTATTAAACATAGCCTGTATTCTACGGATTATGAGAAATCTAGTATTGCACTACTGATGGCTCTCATTCCAGATCTTGACATCTCTACTTGGATGGCTAATGGATTACTCCACATGTCCGATTTATGGGAAAATGACATCCTGATACCCTTCCAAACTCTGGCCCAAATGTACAATATTCAGAAACATGACTTTTATAAATATCTACAAATTAGGCATGCACTGACATCCATACCCAAACCTCTCCCAACATCAGAATCCAAATTAAGCAAATGGTTAGCAAATAACTCATCCTCCAGAGGTAATATCTCCCAATGTTATAAATTTTTACTAAACTCCTTCCCAAATGACTTGCATATATACAAACAAAAGTGGGAACATGATCTTGAGGTCACTATATCTGAAGATCAATGGAACTCGGCCTTCTATGCTGTCTCATCGATCTCCAGATGTACTAATCATATCGAAACAGCCAGAAAACTCTTGTATAGATGGTACCTCACCCCGGAGAAACTTCATAAATTTTACGAAGAATCAAAAGAGTGTTGGAGATGTAGTAATACAGGCACTATGTTGCACATCTGGTGGAAGTGTCCACATATCCTGGAAGTGTGGAGAAAAATGGGTCGTTTTCTGTCAAATATATGTGGATACCCAATTATCCTAGATGCCCCATTATGCTTGTTGGCAATTGGTGCCGACAAGTATGATCGCACTCACAGAGCAGTTATCCTACACACTATTATAGTGACTAGATTCAAAATAGCAAAATACTGGAAAACCAATAAAATCCCATCCTTGTCAGAAATTATTCAGGGAATAAACAACAACTGCTGGTTTGAATCTATGATCGCCTCTTCCTTAAATAAAAAAAGCTCATTTGACAACATGTGGGATGTTTGGACCTCCAGCCAGTATTGTAATGCGATACACTAGATTTATGGATATTCACACATACAAACCATATATTATTGTGCAAAAATACCATTGAGACTCCCTGATGTATTCCCTTACATATTGTTTTATTGTTCATAATGATTTATTGTACACAAAGCTATGATATTGTACTGATACCTTTGTTATGTTAAGTTATGTAAATTTATTTCTATTTTTACTATGTTAAGTTTTGTAAGTAAGCTTAGTTCCTGCTTACTTGTATGTTCGATTTGAAAAACTCAATAAAAACAAATGTGATAAAAAAAAAAAAAAACTTGACTTAAACAATAGGTCATTTTCTAGAAATTGGCCATAAATACCAACATTGAGTGGAAACGCTATAGGTACATTTAATGTAGAAACAATACATTGCGACGATTAGATTCTGCTAGCCTTTCCTCATCTATTATGATGTCTTGCCAGGTAATGATGATTGTCCACCAGTCATGTGACATCATGTATGCCGTCCACCTTTCAACTTCATATATGTATGGGAACTTTATTTCACACACGGGACTGCAGACGTGCCCAAAGAGATGGCTAATAAATTAATACATAGACAACATATGGGCAATGGTTGAGGTGGGCTTTATGGCTGTGTTATGTGACATAGGCTTTCTACATTTTGTTAAGTGCAGCAAGCCATATAAAAGAAGCACCTATACTGGAAGAAATGATCGTATGGATGAAACCTATCAAAGGAGGCCACAAGAATAAAGCTAAATACAAGATAAAACATGAAGAATAGACCCTCACGTAAAGTCCCCTTTCATTACTTCTAAATACAATCAAAATCTTACAATACCACCTGTTCGCTCCATACTAAAATTTTTTTTAGCACAAACCGTTAAATTCAAAACTTATTTTTTGTTTTTAGAATTACTTTTCCCCTGGACTGTAATTACCCTTAGTATAAATGAAGGGCTAAATATGCTGGTACCATCATATTATTCTAATTTGTGATTGATGTTTTTGTAAGATCTTCTGAAGACCCCCTTCCCCTTGTCCTAGTCAGTCACTCACTGTTGTTCGTACTATAGGACATATCAGCTTTTCAGTTGTTGATGCAGAATTGCATTATGGACATGGAAAGAAGGAGTATTAAAAGCATTGATACAAAGAGTAAAGTTTTATATGTGTGTCAGTTGTCTCACCAATTCCTGGCAAATTTGATATTTGCAACCTTATGAATTAAAAATTAACCCCAAACATGGGTGCTTTGCTGTCATTCATTGGTGGGGTCATTGGTGTATGTGTGTGTGTGTGGGGGGGGGGGGGGTTAGATATGGCAGCTGTTCTCTGTTTATAGATCATGTGAGCTCATAAAAGTGGACTAACACTTTAAAGGGAATTAGGACAAAAATTCTGTGCTGGTTAATTTCTTAATATATTTTCATAGCAGTCGAAGCTCCATTTTGAAATCCAAAGTTCTTGCACTTACATAAGGTTAAAAAGTAAAATTCTGGCTGCCTACAGTCCCCACTAGAGGGAGTTGAGGAGCTGACTGCATACGGTATTATTATTAAGTTCAATGTATAACAGTATGCAATAAGCTCCTAAGCTCCCTCTAGTGGTGGCTGCAGATAGCCCGGTATTTATCATTAAACTCTGTTTCCCACATTTATTATTGTTTTGTTAATGTTAGTTATTCAGTTCAGTACAGTTAGTGATAGCTTTAGGCAGACAAAATCTTTATCTTTAACTCTAGGCTTATGGAGTTGATTTGGAACTGTGTATCAGAAAAACAGGGCTCCAACCGCTATAAAGATATATTAAGACATTAATTATCTTTACACTTTTGCTCTTTTTAGAAAAAACTAAATGGTGTTCAAAATGGTGTATATTCCCTTTAAGCTGATGCTGATATTATAAGACAATAGAGATGCTGTTTCCTAATAGGGGTGATGGTAATAAAATACAATAGGGCAGATTTACTATTCCAAAGGTGCCAGAATTTCAGCTAAAATTGAGATAGATCAAAAAGAAAAAAACAAAAAATATTTTCCAAAACATACCAGGCACTCTTTGGGATAAGAATAATTTTGTATAAATGTTTATTCAATTCCATATAAAAATATATTTTAAAGATTTTTCATATATAAATATATCTCTTTCCTCTTTTATCCATAATACAAAGATTTTTTATAGGAAAAGAAAAGGGTGTGAGAAAACACATTTGTTTCAAACTAGATGTACATAATTTAAAAAAATGTCTCCTGGCCAGGATACCAACACAGACTTTTATAACATTACTTCCATTAATTTATACCCCTCTAAACACAATGACATGTCATGATGAGATATCTAGGTAATAGGTGTTCTATACATAAGCCATAATCAGACCCATATAAGAGATTAGCTATAAGAACCGGTTCTGAAGATTTTTTATCCAGACACCATTGGTCTCCGTTCACACTTGCGCTAAAAGTCTGAGTTGGTATCCTGATTGCTTAAATTTGCTCACCTTTGGGTGAAATCTCGGCTGCCCCCGAGTATAGGAAGATTTAAAGATGAATATTTAACTCCTTATATACAATTGCATTGCTATCATACAAGAGGAACTGTCTCTGTTGGTTTCGGACCAAAATTAGAAAAGGAGTAAAAAGAAAAAAGCGCAAGTGTGAACGGAGACCAATGGTGTCTGGATAAAAAATCTTCAGAACCGGTTCTTATAGCTAATCTCTTATATGGGTCTGATTATGGCTTATGTATAGAACACCTATTACCTAGATATCTCACCATGACATGTCATTGTGTTTAGGGGGATAAATTAATGGAAGTAATGTTATAAAAGTCTGTGTTGGTATCCTGGCCAGGAGACATTTTTTTAAATTATGTACATCTAGTTTGAAACAAATGTGTTTTCTCAAACCCTTTTCTTTTCCTATAAAAAATCTTTGTATTATGGATAAAAGAGGAAAGAGATATATTTATATATGAAAAATCTTTAAAATATATTTTTATATGGAATTTAATAAACATTTATACAAAATTATTCTTATCCCAAAGAGTGCCTGGTATGTTTTGGAAAATATTTTTAGTTTTTTTCTTTTTGAATTATTGCTCTCCGAAACGGCACCGTGCTATATATGGATTGCATATTTTGGGATTTCTATTAGGTATGGTTTATAACCATTTTTTGTGTTTAGCTAAAATTGAGATAGAATTTGGCTTACATGATTTGTGCCACATTTTAACTGTTTAAGACACTTTAATCGCCATGCGTGACAAGGAAGCATGGCTTGGCGGGAAAGAGGCGTGATCTAATGGAAAAGTGGCGTAGCTTAAAATGTGACATGGTGCGGCAAAAAACTTGTGTAAACTCAGCCAACCAATAAGTGGTATAAGGAAAAGTGTCTAACATGTCTAGCAAGATGTACAAAATTTGGCGCATCTTCTAACTGCCTTGTCTAAAGGCCTTTTTACATGTGCCAATTATCGGGATAACGAGCGTTTACAGAAAGCTCATTCCCGATCATTGCCCTGCAAACACTCACTGATCGGCTGATTGTATCGTTTCTGCAGCAGAAAATATTATTGTTGTCGGCAGCACATCTTCCTGTGCAAACAGGGAGATGCGCTGCTGACATGATAGACATGTATGGGGACGAGTGATCGTAGCATCACGCGCTCATCCCCACACATTAACGATAATAGCTCCTTGTGAAAAGAGAAAACGGGCTCCCATCCACGAGCTGTCTTGTTGATCGGCGCTCGTTGTTACAGCCAAAACGACCCGATGTAAAACTCAAACAGTATTAGTAAAAACTACCCCATTGTCCTGTGCTGAACAGAATCTGCTCCCGGTTTAAAAAAAAAAGCTGTTTTGCATTTATAAGTGAAGATTTTGCAGTTTGCATTGTTGAGCGTATGGATATGTGATTAATCTAAAAATTGTCAAACAACATTATTCACAGTAGGTTTCCTATTGATTTTCTCATACCGAGTATCTAATGTTTATTTGGTAACAAAACAAAAAACGTAAGAAATAGTAAGCTAGAACAATATTTGCATTTGAAAAATCGTCTTAAATAGGTTTATAGAAAGTTATAATTGTTATAATTTGTTTACTATTGATTTCTAAAAAACAATAACTCTTAATATCTCGCATTTCATAGATAATGGATACAGAACAGGAAAGCGAGACAGAATACAGACAAAGGAGTGTTAAGAGCTCACACTGTGAATGGGAAAACATTGAAACATTCTGTCATGGGATTATGTATGTCACAGATTTATTTACAATTATGTGGGAGTAATGAAATAGTGAAGGAGTACTTTCTTTTATTCCTTTAACAGGGCTGTAGAATGAGTGGATATGGCATCCAGCTTAAAGGGGTTCTCCACTTTGGACAATCCCTACTTGCTTTAAAGACACATGTGCAGCTGAGCGCAGCATGTAATAGACAGGGCTGCACAAACACTGTCTCACTTTACAGTTTTTTCCTATCTTCCTCCGTTCTTTACATATCGCTGCCGTTATATTTGGTGCCCGATATGTAAATAAGCCCCTGAACTGTCAATGGGGCGTTTCCATCTAACTAAATGGCAAGGGGGCGTGATCTCTTCGCTCTGACTAATGTCCAATCAGCTACGGACAGTGTCAGGGCGGCTTGCACTGTGTTCCCTCCCGCGAGAACACACAGGCTGGTGGTTCTGCAGAGAGGGCTCTTTCAGTCTGTGTGTGTTCTCGCGGGAGGGAACACAGTGCAAGCCGCCCTGACACTATCCGATATGTAAATAACGCAGGAAGATAGGAAATATTTGTAAAGTCCTGCCTATTACATGCTGCACTCAGCTGCACATGTATGGGCAGGTGAAAAGTTCTCTTTAAGGGTCTTTTGACAATAAACTGATCGCAAAGTGTCCCCCTGCTGGGTCCACCAGCAATCAGCTGTAATTTGTCGGAAAATCTGGCAGTAAGTGTTCAATTTCCCTGCAGCACCACCACAGGAGAAATTAAGCATCACACAATGCCCATTTATAACAATTGGTTGTCTGTGTAATGCAGGACAGGACAGGTCCTCCAGAGCAAGAAAGACTCTTTATAATCTCTCTCCACTCTGACCAAGAGATAACGATCCTGAACAGAGGACACCCTTTATTAACTCAGAACCCTAACAGGGCATGAAAACAGGTTTTCTAAATTCTACATCCTCTTTAAGTAACCTTGTTGGAACCAATGGCTTATCTGAATAACCTGCATCAGACATGGTCAAGGTGGTATCAGTTGGATGGCACAGGTTTTAGGTCAAATTTTCTGCCAAACCTGAAAATTTCACGTTTTTGCTGAAGAAGTTCAGAGGACTCAAACTCGGATAAACCCTTACCTCAATTTCCATGGGTTTCCTAAGAAACATATGCTTGTTCCTCTTTGCCTGCTCTACAGCTGTTTATCTCATTTTGAGTTTTGCTTTGTTAAATTGCGAAGGGCATATGAATGGCACAGTGCAGGGTCCCACTCGGGGCCTTACTTCATTAGCCTGAGCAGCTCCTGCTCTGGTGAACTTAATCCAAAATATTAAGTGAGTGGGGCTGAGCTGCAATACCATACACAGCCCATGGACAAACATGGCGCTGTTTCTGGATAAATAGTGAACCCGTTTTTATTTTTATCTCAGACAACCCCTTTAACTGCTCTGCTTATTATTAATGTCAGGCTGATGTGGTTAAAACTCTCTGATTATTTCATAACTATATAAGTATGTGTGTGACTGATATTTTTTAATCACTACTTCTAGCTGATTCTACCTAAATATATCCAGTGCAATCTAGAATTTATGTCTTTTAATAAACCACTCTAGTGTAAGTATGACATAGAAATAATACATTCCCAAACCTTTGACCCATAAACACTATGATTAAACGCGGGCTTATTTGGTCTATATGTTTTTTAACCAGAATGACCTTTGTAAGACACAAATTGCAGAAGGTGAACAAACTGCTTATTAAAGCAAGACAAAGACGGGTGAAATTCCTTCTACTATTTTTTTTAAAGGTTAAACTGTAGTGGGAAACTTCAGTGCATCCTAAAATATATTAATACCGCTCTAGATTTTACCAAGTGTGGTATTTTTAAAGGCCATTGTAACCTTTTCAAACCTCGAGGACGTTATAGGTAATTTATTACCAACGTAAAGTGTAAAAAAAAAATATATTTTGTTACCTGTTTAAGTGTATTTTACATATTTAGTTATATAGTTCTTAATCTGTGTATCCATGAAACTATCTCTTTAACTAATTAAAATATGGTTTATGGGTCAGAAAATGTATCAAAGATATTTCAGAGCATACAGGGAGACATTAGACCTTCTGTTAGATGTCTTTCCACTTCCCTGTCCACAGTCATAAGGGCCCTATCAGAAAAATGAAATAATCGCTTGCTTATCTTGTTATCCTTAGGCCTCACACACACCGATGTAGAATGGCTCTGTACAGCCTCTGGATTGTATGGAGTTGTAATATAACACCCATAGACATCTATGGGAACCTACAGTATTGTACCTCTGTATGCCTCTGATTTACCATCATCACTAAGGTGAGATTGGGTTTTTGCTTCACGGCCTTTTGGCTAAGATCGAGTGTAGTAGCTGCTCTTATCTGAGGTTAGTCATCATCTCTGCCGGTGGTAGGGGACCATAGTAGAGGGATGACAGAACGCCAAGGAGAGGAGTAGAGAACGGCAAGGTTGAAGCCACGGGTTGGGTAGTTTGAAAGCCTGAGTTGCTAAGTGCCCCAGGAGTTGTGACCCTTTGGTGCCTGAACTCACTGGGGTTGGGATCCCACTGTGTGATGTCACATTTGCACGCACTTGTCTTTCACTCTCTTAAGCACACACCTTTATTTTTCCAGCCTTCTGGCTGGGAAATGAGGAATTTTTATATCTGGCACCTTCACTTATTTAATTTTGTTTTTCACTGTGTGTATGTCACGTTTGTCACATTGGATTTCTGGCACCCTTTTGGGACCCTCCAAAGTTCTAAGAGGAAGACGTGTTGCCATAATGGTTTTGACAGCCCCTGCCTCCCTTCCTCTTCTGAGGGGGGGGGGTGCAGGCCTGATACAGGCTCCTAGGTGGACACTGGGGTGGCAGCCTGGGTGTGTTGTTGGGTCTTCCTGAGCTTCGGCGAGGGGGGACCATCAATCCTTTGGGCCTATAGTTTGCAGGGTCGGGGAATGGTTATGTGGGGCCTCTGTCATTTAGGTGTAGGGCTGCTATAGACCGCATCCTTTGTGCATTTTATGTGTGGCACCTCTGCACTTTTTTTGCACTTTGGGTGATAGAGAGCACGACTCGAGCTTTCAATAAAAAATAAAATAAAGAAAATGCCTCTGATATCTTCCAGAGGCATAAAGAGTTTTTTCTTTTGGTAGATTCCATATTCAATCAGACGTCGTAACACAGCATCGTATTGAGGCACCATACAGCGGTACACTGAGTGCCTATGGCACCATAGTACTGAGCTGCAGGGATTCCTTGTGCCTTCATACAGTCATTCTGTCATGTGCATGATTCCTTATCCAGCACTGTGGCGAAGTGGCCATCGTGTTCCCTCTCTGGTGCTGTTATATAATGGTTAAACTATTTTTTTCCAGACCATATAATTATTCATTAGGTTCTTAGGCCCCATGCACACAACCGTATTTTCATACTTCCGTAAATACGGATCCATAGTCATCCATATTTTATCCATATTTACGGAAGTGTGTTCGTAAATACGGTCCGTAATGCATCCGTATTTGATCCGTATATATGGATCCGTAAAAATCATGTCACTAACATGTTGCATAGCAACGCTTCCATAAATATGGACAGTTTACGGATGCACACCGTAGCCGTCCGTATTTATGGAAGTGCCCATTGGCTTCTATGGGAGAATCCATGCCGTAATTATGGACAGGAACAGGACTGGTTCTATAATTTTTCAGCACGGACACCCATCCGTAAAAATACGGAAAGGTGTCCGTGGCCAATAGAAATGAATGGGTCCTTAATTACGGATGAAAAATACGGTCGTGTGCATGGGGCCTTAGCCAGTGGCAATGGCCATCAACACATTCCGGCAGCCGTTGTAGCGCTTTAATCACACCTGTAGTCTACGAAAAGCTCTTGCAGGATGCCCTGCCCTGCAGGATATTATTGCACTTCTTCTGTTAGTAAAGGGATCGAATCAGATGACAGAGAATATTGCTAGTTATGTAATTAGGAAATATAACTATTGAATTGGCTCTAAAGGTGGAGACTTACATTTAAGTAAGATTTCATGGGAGTGTCTCCAATTTGACCACATGGAAATGTAATATGGTTGGCCTGCTGAGTCTAGACCAGGTATCACTTATGGAGCAGAAGAGCAGAATGACCCTTGAGCTGGTCCCTAAACGCTATAGTTTGCTTCCCGTGCTGTTTTTCTATATAGCAGGACCATGCCCAGATGAGATGAGGGTTGTCCATAGAGAAGAAGGATAAAGCCCAACCTTAAATGGGGCCCTTCTCTTCATGGGCCCCACTGCAGCTGGGGTTTTATGTATTGACTTATTGGTAGAGTATATTTAATTGTAAAAATCCAATATACGTATGTGATTATACATCTGTGCTACAGCCACTTAAAGCCTCCGATGATCCCAAAAGCTTCTTGTCTAAATAAATGAAAAGGTTACACACACAGGACAATAGGTTGAGCTAAGACGGACTTTGCTAATTGAGATAATAAATCACAATTACTGGGCACGCGTAATAGGCACAACAGAGGGTGAAATGTCCAGTAGTTTGGCTACATTGGCTGGGTTAATCGTTTTAATATGACAGCTCCAGCTTTCACTGTCTAATTGGACGTTTATGTGAAATAAAGTGATTTTCTAATGCAGTGTGGTATCTGGGTTTGCATGGAAACAGTGATATCACATAGCAGAGCAGTTTACTATACATTTTGTGGTGTCCTCTTGTGGCCATTTCAGGCTGTATTTACTGTCGTTCTCAAGTAAAGGTTTGTCCCAGTCATTAAAACTTTCAGCATGTATTGCAGTTGAGGGAATTCTCTTTTTCGGCAAGGAAAGGGCATCTTTGTACTTAGGACTTGCACTAATGTAAGATAATGTTGTGTGTCAGCGATCATGGTTTATTGTCTCTTTAGTTACACATATATTCATAGTTTTCTACTTTTATTATGTTAGGGCTACAGGTGACTTGTGCAGCCCCACATAGTCTATTGTTATATAGCAATGTGTCAAAACTGGTGCAAAGAAAAAGTTAAGAATTTGTCCATAGCAATCAATCAGATTATTCCAGATCTAAATTTTTAAAGGCTCTATAGACAATGAAAGAAGCATTCATTTATAGGTTGCTATCGGAACTGCTACATGTTTTATTTGCACCAGTTTTATCATAGATCTCCCTCTATACTGAATACTGTTGCTATCCATAACTTTATAGGGGTTGTCCCAGAATCAACAATTATCACCTCTCCATAGTAGAGGTGATAATTGTCTGATCGCTGGGGGCCCACCACTGGGATCCCCAAACGATCCCACACTGATCCTGAGAATGAGGCTCTCTAACCCACTATACCTCCACACTTCTCGACTGCATGTTTGCTATGGCAATGACGGAAACAGCCTAGTCAATGCTTGTTTGCCGATCCATTCAAACTCCTCTTTACTGCAGGGGGTGTAACGAGGAGGAACGGGGGACCCCCGTTCTTGTGATCGGTGGGATTCCCAGTGATCAGACAATTATTCTATCCTGTGAATAGGTGTTCAATGTCAAATCTGGGAATACTACTTTAAGGTGCTTTTACACTAACAGATTTTTTTCATGTCGATCGGCGCTTGTTTGCTGCATTTAAATGCATATTGTCAAAAGCATATTGCCTGTTTAAATAGGGGGAAAAGTGCTGCCGACAAGCCACCATTTTTAAGCCACATAAAAGATCCGATCAGCCGTTAGACAAGCGTTTGTCGGCTAATCGCTCCCCTGTTTACACAAAAAGCACTTTTCCATTGTGTCACACTCATTTCTAAATGTATGCTATTGCTGTGAGCTATTTTTCAGCCGGGATAACCTGAAATCCCTGTAGTTTTTCCTTCCATTGTGGTAGCATCACTTTTTGTCATTGCTTCTATAGGTACTGCAGGGTACTGCTATCAATATGTAGACCCAATGTTCCGCCACATGAGGAAACTTGTACCATAACTTGAATGTAGCTAGTTGTAAGGCCTATTTCCCACAGTGGTCTGTTTTTTACCATGCAGCTATTGTAACAGCAAAAACGGCACCAAATACTGAATGCTTAAGACTTTTCTTTTTCTAAAGATACAGTTCTTAAAAAAGATACTAGTCTTTAATCTATTGAATTTTGGTTTGCTTTTCTATATGCAGTCTTCCTAGTTTAAATAAATCAGCGATTTGCCTTAAAAAGAACATGTTACTAGGTTATATAAGTTTAACTAACTTACTAACCTGAATAGCGGTGTGTCCCTGATTACAATTATGTTTTAGTTTTTTTCCTGGACCCTCCATTCCAAAGATATGGCCTATTATTATTTTGGCTCCCTGTATGCTAATTTTCTGTAGTTAGCCAACAGGGCATGTACTACCCTGAAGCTGCCTCGCGCTGATTGGTTAGTATCAGAGGCAGGGAAGCTAGCTCCACCCCATTAGCTAACTACAGCAAATTAGCATATAGGGAGCCAACACAACAGTGGGCCATCTCTAGAATTGGGGGGAGGTTCCAGGAAATAAGAAAAACAACGCTGGAATCAGGGATACAGTGCTATTCAGGTCAGTTAACCAGTTCAACCTTTATGACCTAGTGACAGGTCCTCTTTAAAAAGGGCACTTTGGTTGAGAAAAACTAATCATGATTAGCAGGTGCTTTATGCCATGTGCGAATAAAGCAAAGGGCTCAGTATGGACAATTTCTTAAAGAGGTTGTCTGAGATTAGAAAAATAGATCTTATTATTTCCAAAAATTGCACCACTCTTGACCATGAGCTGCATCTGGTATTGCAATTTAGCACCATTTAAGTGAATGAAGCTAAGCTGAAATACCAGACACAACCTATGGACAAAAGTGACATTGTTTCTGGGAAAAAAGCTGGCCACAGACATTGGATCTTACTACGGCATTGGCTGCACCCATCTTGTCAATATTTTTGAATGCCGTGTGCATGATCAAGGTCCCACTGCCTGTGAAAAGTAATACATAGAAATTCTTGATAGAACAGCACTACAGACTTGAAATTAATGCAAATTGGTATTTTATTGATGAATAGGTTCCATTAGGAATTTATTGCTGTAGTAACATTTTGGACGTTTGGTCCTTTATCAGGCTGAGAAGCCGTAGCTTGTCCGTGAGCATAAACACCTACTATGATGTTCACAGATCAGATACTGCTGCTCAGCCTGATAAAGGTCCAAACGTCCGAAGTGTTACTATAGCAGGTTTTGATGCTTATGGACAAGCTACTTCTGCGCAGCCTGATGAAGGACTATACGCCCGAAACGATGCCTACACATTCTTGATAGAACAGCCCTACAGACCTGTTATATATGAAAATCATTGGTTTATTGATGAACAGGTTCCATTAGGAATTTATTGCTGTAGTAACATTTCAGACGTATAGTCCTTCATCAGGCTGAGCAGAAGTAGCTTGTCCGTAAGCATAAAAACCTACTATGATGTTCACGGACAAGCTACTGCTGCTCAGCCTGATAAGGGACCAAACATCCGAAATATTACTATAGCAATAAATTCCTAATGGAACCTATTCATCAATAAAACAATGATTTGCATCTAATACAGGTATGTAGGGCTGTTCTTTCGAGAATTTCTAGGTTTTACTTTTCCCAGGTAATGGGACCTTGATCATGCAAACAGCATTCAAAATATTTAGAAGATAGGTGCAGCCATTGGAGACATTGGATAATCTACTGAAATCTTATGTTATGTGTTCTGTTAGGGGAAACATGGGCCCATAGCTCAACCATTTTTAATTAATGCAGAATATGTACACAAAAAATGATTGTAAAACCTCATGACTATTCCAGTACAATTTTATTTAAAAAAAATCAATAGCAACGAATGGTTTATAGATCTATGCATTTCAGATCAAATCCTATGTTATGATTTTGAAGAGATTGGTTTATTTTCCATTGCAAATGAGTTCTAGATCAATCCGTTCTTACTCTTGCTTATATTGGAAGCCTATCAATGAAATGATTGCTTTACTCTGTAATACATTAAAACTACCAGACTCAACTAATGACAGACGCATCCTTTATTCAGTCACTTTCCATTATTTTGGTAATAAAAAATGCACTTCTCATTCAATAGTCCAGGTGGACTAGGCAAAAAGAATGATTTATCTATTTGTAGATTGTGAACATTTGTCACAGTGTAAAGATTTAGCAAGTAGGCCTTTTGGGTATTTTCCTGTAGAGAAGGGGTCCACAACCTTTTTAGCTTTTATCTCTATTGCATCACATATGTTTTTCTGATTCGGTATTCTGTAGGCTTCAAAGCTGAAATTTTCCAGAATTGTGCTTGCTCAGATATTGCTCTGTATCTGTAGGTGATTTGCATCCCTAAAAATTCTGTCTTTACACCAGGCGCTGTACAGACATCTAATAAAGGGAAATCTAACCCTCTCACTGTATTACAGAAGCTTAGCTAATCTGTTAGGGGTGTGTCTGTCAACAAGCTGGTTGACTGTTTCTAATAACAACCAGTAGAACTTTAAATGCACTGTTTTACAAAGTAACTCTACTTTTTACTTAGACAATAAATATATATAAGCGATAAAATGGTGCTCAAAGGTGGACATGCCCTTTAGAGAAGTCTGAAAAGAGCAAATGTTTATATCTTCATTTGGTACACTAATGTTTAGTGGTGCCCTCTTTTGACCTTGGTACTTCTACACCTTAGTAGAGAGGTTGTGGCATCTGTGATCATCAGAAGTACTGGATATCTCTTCATACATGGTCTGACTCTCCCTCCAATCATTACACAGGACTTCTCGGATCATAGCTGTATGTCCATTTTTATGCTGAGAACTTGATATTAGATTAACACTTATTTATCGCAGTACTGCCAGAACTATTGTATAACGTATGATGACATGCCAGATGTGAAAGTGTGGGATGATAAGTTATGCACAGGAATGATGTGTCTATTACATCAATAAACAAACTGCTGCCCAGTAACAACGAGTATATTAGCAAAACTCAAGTTCATTAGTATTGTTTAGTGCACTGTGTTAACACCTTTAACTCCTCCAGACCCAGAAATAAGCATATTTTAATCTCCGATTTATATATAGCATACACTGTGGTACCTTCTGTGCCCTCTCCTGAACACTCATTTATTAGTATTTGATTATATAGCAATTCAGATTCCGAATGATATACATTAATGAGGCTGTTATTAAGACAAATCATAGCACGTAAAGGGTCTGCCACACTTTCCTTGCTGGAGTATATTAACACTACTGCTTGTAAAAAACAGGAGGTGCAACATAGTAAGTTGGGTTATTTAAAAACAAAAATGCTGACAATGAAATGCAAAACCTGCCACCTTTTATTAGTTAAACGCAGGTTTTCCGCTGTTTGATCAACAAATACAGAACAAGCTGTTGCGACGTCGTCTTCCTATATGTTTTACTTTCATATTACATTCATAATATTGTATTGAATTCTTTCTTTAACCACGATGTTATAGGCTATGTAAACCTTTCAAAGTGAATTTTTTTTAAAATGTCAGTGTGTTTTGTGCAACTTTCAAATGACTTTTTAATAAAAATTATTTTTACTTTTTGAGATACAGCTGCTCTATATTCTATATACAGAGCAGCTGTATCTTTCACTAACATCAGAATACGTCAGTCCCACAGACCTGACGGGTTCAGTGTCAGCGGGTCCTGCGTGTCTCTATCCAACTGTAATCTATCACATCTAAATTATGAATCCGTCAGTGCCGCAGACCTGACGGGTATAGGATTCAGTGAACTATACAACTGCTCTGTATACAGGATAATGAGCAGCTGTATCTCAAAAAGTACAAATAATTTTTAATAAAAAAATCATTTGAAAGTTGCATAAAACACACTGACATTTAAAAAAAAAAAAAATCACTTTCAAAAGTTTACATAGCCTTTAAAGATGGATTGGTGACCAAACAAGACTCCTTTACCCCACCCAGAGACAGTGAAAAAATGTCAGACATTGTCATCAAAAGGATGCACTACCCGTTAACCCTTTATAAGGTGCCATCTCAACTAGACAACCAAGTTTTAAAAGGATGCTGCCCCAGAGATTAACTGATTGCCACAGGTTTGGTTTATGTGGCTACCTTTTTTTCTAGTGTATCACTTTCTTACCACAAGCTGGTGCCACAAGTGTATGCAAGGACAATTTTGCAGCTGCATATTCTGTGCTGATTGTCATAGACAGCAAGAATCTCAGAAGAGAAGACAGAAACTGTTTTTCGTGGTATTTCTGCCTTTTCAATCATGACATACACAACACTCAGCAATGTGTATACAGTAAAGGATGTGACAGTGCCATCAATCATGTGACAAAGCTGCTGGATCTAACTAGACAAATGTCACCGTGACAGGACTGTTTTCACCTGTAACTGGGGCTGCTACCTCTGCTCCAGTGACAGGAAAGTATAGTGAAATATTTTTATTTTTTTTTACAATAAACTAACAATGTCCTTCAAAGGTCTCATGTAACTTTTTGGGAGACATATTGTAAAAAGAAAAAAAAGTAAAGAATAAAAAATATTAATAGTATAAAAAAATAAAATAAAATAAATATATATATATATATATATATATATATATATATGAACAACCACCCACTAACTATATCCATGACACTATCTCTGTGACTTCAGCAGATACCAAGTCACTGATATAGAAGCGGATAATTGGTAGCTGGAGTACACCAAGAAAGAAATGGCATCAATCAATATGGATTCCATTGACCCTGGGCTTGTAATATTTAAAAAATATTTGAATGAAGCACGTTCGCAGAATACTAATACCGAAATTTTATTCCATAAAGAATGTAACTTATTTGGTAATAATGTAGAGCGCGTGTATCACTAGAATATTGAATTTCCAATATAAAATGGACACATTTAACATGTTTTCTTACATATCTCTGTATTGTTTAAACAAGCCTATTTAATAAAATTTCATCTGAAAATTCGGTATTGTGTTTTCTGTTATAATTATGGTTTTCATTATGAACGATTTTTTCATAGTGAGAAAATCATCTCTATTAATGTACATTATGTGAATAGAATATTACACCAAACAGCAGTAAAGATAGAACAATAAAGTGAACAAGAAACAAAACCCGAATGAGCCGCTACACATATTGATACAGAGGTCTAACATTGATCTAGTAGCAGGGCCGCCACCTACCATGCGCCATTTATAATACTGGTGTCTCCTTATGTGACAGGTGGGCCTTCGGGTCCCCTCAGACACCAGGGTCCGGGTGTAGCCACCTATAGCTACGCCAATGATGCTATATAACAATATCACACTATGAGGGATTGCTCCTCTGGCCCTAATATAATAAAAGTATAAAACTATGAATATATGTGTAAATAAAAAGACAATAAACCGCGATCACGAATGCACTCCATTATCTTACATTAGTGCAAGTACAAAGATGCCCTTATGATATATTGATATGAAATATTAAGTAAAACATTTTTGGGATGTTTGTTGTATCAAATAAATATTTATTTTTGTTGCGGTTGTTTTTTAGCTAGAGCCTTTACAAAATGATCGTATATATAAATGTCAAATTACATTAGGATCAAAGTAGTTAAAATAATAATTCTATAATCCGCATAGAAGAAAGTGAGCATGCCACTTGGCATAACTAATTTTCTATTTCTTTTGGCTGAGGTTAGTTGGCGTCCAGTTACAGTCCTGTGTGGAGAAACAGAGATTTAGTGTTTGATAGTAATCAGATGAGGGAGAGGTTGAGCACCAGGCATCCGACAGGACGTCAAAACTATCACTTTCCTGTATTCTTTTTCCTGTGACAAGGTTACCCAGTGACTGACAAGGATACCGGCAACAAAGCAGGAACATTCAGGTTTAAGAGTTAAATATGTTCTCTATACTGACTGGCAACCCTTTCTCCATCACATCACAGAGATAGACAAGCTCGGGAACTCTCGGGTCATTTTTAAATATCACAGATTGTGTTTTATGACATTTGGCGTCCGGCGTTTTGACTTTTTTGTGAGTCACCTTTCTAGATGTATTCTTGTGAGTGTATTTTTCTCCATCTCTAATCCTAAATTTGTACATGTGGTTATTAAAGGTTTTGTGGTATCACTTTGGGAGGAAAGACCATATAATGTGTGCACAAGCAAACCTGTCAACCACATGGCAAAACACTTTTTGTCACCTTGTTGTTTCTGGATGCATAGGATCTTCCAAGATTCTTGAGCTCCACTAGGCACTTTGACACCTGATGTATGACAAAGTCGAATCTTTGTCCTTCGAAGAGTGGATTTGAGTCTGTGAAAGAGACAAACGTGTTGTAAGGCAGGAGCTGTCGGTCACATTTCTTCGAGCACTTCTGTAGTAGAAGCTACTTACATATAGGGCACACTGGGCAATGTTTGGCACTGCAAACATAATATGGCAATATATTGACAAAGTATTGGCACCATACTGCACTATTTATCCAGAGACTCTATGGCATTATGGCCATATATTCATATACTGTATAAATATGTGCAAAACTAGGGTGGAACCAAAGTGTAAAAAATGGGTCACTGTTTGCTTGACAAGACAATAAAGAGAAAGTATAAAGGACAGATATTACTTCTCCTCTTATTTGGATCCACTCCTAGTTTTAGCTTCAAAAACATATTAGAAAAACCTACACATGTGAATACACCCGTTGACTATTGCATTGAAACGTAACTGTTCTTAAGCTTCAGAATTTATAGTTACATTCATGAACTTTAACAGCGATTGTGTATAATGAAGTTCCCGGACAAAAAGACCTCATCAGAGTTGTCAATGAGAAATCCAACTAGTCATATGGGTTGTTGGGGGCTGTTTTTTATACTGATGACCTATCCATGGGCGTAAGCAAAGTATTGAACAGGGCGGGCATTGAGGAGGCTGTGGACCAATAGGATGCCTCAAACCCAACACTTCTGACGTACACCCGGGTTTGAGGCATCCTATTGGTCCACAGCCTCCTCATTCTTTGCTTATGCTTCAATGCCGGCACCATTTTCTGCGCTGCACTGCCAGCGCACGAGCAAAGAGGAATGGCATGAACGAGAAGAAAATTGTGCCAGCATTGAAGCATAAGCAAAGAATTAACGGGGCGGGCATTGAGGAGGCTGTGGACCAATAGGATGCCTCAAACCTGAGACTTCTGACGTATACCTGGGTTTGAGGCATCCTATTTCCACAGCCTCCTCAATGGCCGCCCCGTTGATTCTTTGCTTATGCTTCAATGCCCAACCTGTGTCTATACTCAGTGAGCTAATAACACTCATGCACGAGCGTGTGACGAAGCAAAAAAACAAACCACTAGGATGAAAAGCAGAACTTCCGGACGGCTAGAGGTAGGGTGAATAGGAACAAATGCGTCCCGATTTTTGACAGAATGCATATTACGAAGTTTATTTTATTTTGACATAGAGTATTAGTACAAAAAAATTGTATCTCTGGAAAACCCCTTTAACCTTTCCAGAAATCTCTTTGTAGCTGTTATATGAGTGATGCTTCAATGTCCATAAAGAGTTAAACTTTACTAACCCCTGTACTAGAGTTTAATGCTCTACCCACTTCTACAGTCCTTGTGTAAAGGACATGCAAGCGGAGCATCTGGATGAGAGGATTGTCAATCAGCGTCTCTCCGACTGGCATTACCTGAGAGTGCTTTTGCTACATAATGTCTACTACAAGCCTCCCTCTCAGCACAGAATGTCACATCATTTACAAGCCTTCATGTTCCCTCTTGTATGTGTTTAACTTGAAGATGCATGCTTTTGTTTTTTTCAATGTCTGCAATCTTCGAGTGCTATTAGTGCAGCAATAGGGGAAGCGAATAAAGCTTATATAGCAATACAAGACTATTGTACAGCAGACAGACTTTCCTGTGACCAATTCAGTATATATAGGTACATATAATGAAATTGTAGACACCTGAACTCATACACCCTGCAGAATACACTAAGGCTTCATGCACACGACCGTGCCCGTTTTTACGAGCCGCGCTCTCATTATAAAGTACAGGAGCACGGTCCGTAAAATAAAAACATAGGACTTGTCCTATTTTTTTGGGCAGGTTTCTATGGCACGGACACCCTCCAGTAGACATACGGGAAGGTGTACGTCGGCCATAGAAATTAATAGGCCCGTAATTACGGGGGATTTTACAGTCATGTGTATGGGGCCTAAGGGCTTATTCATTCGAACAGGTGTCAAACGCCTGTTTTTCACGGCCAATTTGCATCAGTGCGGGACACGATTTCATTGATCCCTAATAGACTTGAATAGGACATGTGCTATTTTTTCATGGGCCGTTCACACAGTCCGTTAAAAAATGCCTGTGTGAATGGTCCCATTGAAGTATATTGATTTTAATGCAGTCAAGTGACGGCCGTAAAAAAAATGTCTGTCACACGGCCGATACTCCCGTTCATGTGAATAAGTCCTTAGGGGAGCTATGAGAAGAGAAACAAGCATACAATCTACAAATGCACAGTATTATGTAGCTATCACTAACACATTTATATATATATATACATACACTCCTCAACATTGAAATTGCCACACCAAGAAGGAAAAGCCGTAAGGTTATGTAAATGATACATTTTTCAAGCACCTAGCTCCAATCGGTGGCATGTGTGAGGGGCATAAAAGCCAAATTGAAAGCAAAGTTTTTCAGCCACAAGAAACCCCAAAAATCGGATCAAGTGTTGTGGGATGCTTGTGCGATGCCTCCTGTTCGTCGACGTGCCAGTTATTGCCACTTGTCTCAAACTGAGAGGGACAGAATCCTTGTACTTAGAGACCTTGGTTTATCACTCCAGCAGATGCCTACGCGCCTAGGCCGAGATGTCGGCACTGTTCAACGTTGCGTGTTCTGGAGGTTGGGAGAACAACAACGAACGGGAATGAGGTAAGAGGTGCGCGGAGGTGATCCTCTGCACGGACGGATTGTCTGATTGAAAGTGATTGTAGTGATCCATTCTGTACTGCAAGTGAAATTGGACATCACATCCCAAGCCTATGGTGGCAACCAGTGTTGACACAAACCATCAGAAGGTGTTCGCACGGCATTGGGCTACGAGCTAGATGTCCAGCTACAGGTGTTCTATTGACCACACGCCACCGCTCTCAAAGGCTATCACGATGCACAGCAAGACGGCAATGAGGGCTGTAATGTAGGTCTATCCTCTTCAGCGATGAGTCCCTCTTTAGTCTCGGACGCAATTATAGCCGGAGATTAGTCTGGAGATCACATGGGCAACGCCATCAAGAGGCCTTCACAAGGGAACATCACACCGGTCCTACTCCCGGGATTATGGTGTTGGGAGGCATAATGTACGGTTGTCCGGACCCCTCTAGTCTTCATTTCAGGTACACTAAGATCTCAGCGTTACATTGATTTCATTGTGGAATCAGTAATACGGTCATATCTGCAAAGTGTCCCAGAAGCCCTTTTTCAACAGGACAACGACAGGCTGCATGTTGCTAATGCTACTGTGAGCAGCCTGCGTAGCCTAAACGTACTACCATGGCCTGCAGCGTCTCCGGACTTGTCTCACATCAAGCACATCTGGGACGACATTGGTCAACAAATGCAGAGGGAGCTGTCCTACAAGTGAATAACAGTTATCTCCGTATTCACACTTATGCAGGGAAGGCTGTCAATTACTGAGTAGGACCGCCCACTGGACTCCTGTGCCCAGAATGATCAGATGTTTAAATGAATAAATTACAAGTAATTCTGAATCTTTTGCTCCAAATATTTTTTTTATATATGTACATATCAATCTGCTCAGCTCTTCTTGCTCTATAAAATACTGCCAGCAGATTGAACTACATTTTCAACATGACAGGTTCCTTTTGAAAACTAATATACAATGCAAAAGAATACTTCCATACAGTGCCTACACAATACAACTATATTGTGCCCAAATAATACTGCAATACAATATCCAAATAATACTGCCACATAGTGGCCACATACATAAAGCCACTCAAGTGGAATGTTTTACCGTTCTACTCCCAGGTTGCTCCTGTGGGTCCCATCCTCAAGGGTTTTTCTAGGAAACGGGGGCCCTGGGCAGTTTGAAACCCCCTAAAACAGTCCCTCATTGTATCCCTCCAGTCAGGTTGGTGTACATAATGACTTCATGTTCTGTTGTAATACTTGTATCTGTTATATGATCTTGTGTCTTTATTCTTTTTACCTTTGACCATGGTATTAAGATTTCACTTTCGATTCTGTTTTCAATTTCAATGTGTGTGTGCATGCGGATTTAGCAGAATCTAGCTGAATTTTTCATGTTTTTCTTCCGCACCTTGATAGTTAAAAGAAATAAAAACCGTTAATGGATTAACGTACAACAAATCATATCACTATGGATTTTGCTTTGGGCAATCTAAGCTCTGCTACATCTGTATGTATGTATGCACACATGATTTTTATTAGATATATTTTCTTATGTCTATGTATTTGGATTCTCCATCTGCTTTGGAAAGTGCTACAACAACATCAGGGACATGCTGATTATTCTCTTCCGTTATGGTCTGACTGCATATTCAGGTATTTATTGTCACACAGACTCTTCTCTGTAGGCAGCTTTAAGTCTGCCGGCAGCTGGCCTAGTTTCCTTTGGTGCCTGGTGTGGATGTTTCATATTCATTAGGTTTCTTTAGGAGCTGCATGGCAGGTGGGTGATCTCATTGTGTAGAGACACATCCCTTTAAGCCTACCTTAGCTAAAGGCTCGCTTTTATGTCATTGACAGTTTAGCTTTCAGCTATTGACTCTCTATAATGTGTTGTGTTACATTGACAGGCGTTCCTGAGAAGAATCAATACAAATGGAGGAGGCTATTAAATAATCTGCTACAATGAAACCTTACATAGTGATATTACAAATAAAGAATTGTTGTAAATAGCACAGGAAAGGAAAACCACGAATTTCAAAAGTGCTGGTACATATATACACATAAAAGAAAAAAATAATATACATATACAGTATATATAATTATATACAAACAGAAATGAGCAACACTCAATTTTCAATTCCAAGATGGTAGTGGGTGCAGGCAGGTAATCCCAATCCAGTGGATATAGGTAAATATGGAAGAAAATCCCCCAGCACTCCAATATATAAGAAAAGGTGGTTTATTCAGTCAGCACAAGCTGTTTCCGTCCTGCTATAGCAATTCTTACATGAAGACCACTTCTGGCCAGACTTCCTCGACCAGTAGATGGGTTTACCTGGGTTCCACCGGTTTCTGCCAGTTCTGAGCAGATGGCACTGCTGGACAGCTACAGATTTCGAAGAGACAAAAGCATGATGAGTCTTTGATCTGCTGCACTAAGTTTCCTTGGCCGCCCACTACGTCTACGGTCCTCAACGTTGCCCATTTCCTCAACTGTCTTAAAAAGAGCTTGGACAGCACATCTTGAAACCCCAGTCTGCTTTGAAATCTTTGCCCTGGAGAGACCTTGTTGATGCAGTATAACTACCTTGTGTCTTGTTGCTGTGCTCAGACTTGTCATGGTGGACCTGTGACATGAAATGGTCATCCACAACCTCACCTTTGTAGCAAAGTTTGGCTGTTCCTCGCCCAGTTTTAAGCCTTCTATCCAGCTGTTTCTGTTAAAGGTAAAGACTGTGTTTCATCCTACATATGAAAATGATAATCATTATCACCTGCTATAATCATACACCAGACTATAATTTTACAAAATCCACGACTTTGTGCAAGTGTACCTAGAAGAATTGATGTTGTTTAGAAGGCAAAGGGTGGTCACACCAAATATTGATTTGATTTATATTTCTCTTCTGTTCATTCACTTTGTATTTTGTTAATTGATAAAAAAAACTATTAACACTTCTATTTTTTAAAGTATTCTTACTTTGCAGAATTTTCACACAACTACCTAAAACTTTTGAACAGTACTGTATACACACACACACACACACACACACACACACACACACACACACACATTTGGATCATGATAGGTGTAAAATATTAGATTGCAAGGATAGTGCTCCTGTTTACTTGAATGGGGCTGAGCTGCAATGCCAGACACAGACAGTGGACAAGAGTGGCACTGTTTCTGGGGGAAAAAACCCCAGACCCTTTATTCTAAGATTATACAACCCTATTAGCACAATTCTCTAGTATGATTTCAGTGAATTAAATTTAATGCCATTGTCTTTATTCATTGGCTTGGCTGTGTGCTTGGAACCCCAGTTCAACAACAATGACATCTAAGCACGTTTCAGAAAATACTTAATCTCTGTCTGGCAACTGAGCAGTTGTTAGTGTGTTGCGTGACATGATTCATTCATCAGAAATTTATGCTGAGCTGTTATTGCTGTTCCTTGTGTATCCAATAATCATATGTGAAATTATATAATTACATAATTTATATTAAGCATAAGAGCATATCTTGACAGAGCTGATAAGGTAAATCGTTAAAATGAGGGGGGGTTAATATATGAGAGCTCTGCTATAGAGTGTATACTATAGTGCATTTAATAGTATCTATCTAGCTATCGATCTCTATCTATCTATCTATCTATCTATCTATCTATCTATCTATCTATCTATCTATCTATCTATCTATCTATCTATCTATCTATCTAACATCTTCTCATATCTATCGATGCTTGAGAAAGGCCCATGTGGGCTGAAACGTTGCACTGACGTATGGGTGAATAAACCTTTTTTTCACTGAATTGGAACCTGTGTTGTGCTGCCTATTAGTTTGGAAATATCTATCTATCTATCTATCTATCTATCTATCTATCTATCTATCTATCTATCTATCTATCTATCATCTATCTATCTATCTATCTATCTATCTATCTATCTATCTATCTATCTATCTATCTATCTATCTATCTATCTATCTATCTATCCATCCATCCATCCATCCATCTATCTACATATCTGAGCTCTGCATTGTTTCCCATTCTAGTATTGTGGCAATCATATTGTTTGGATAGGGAAAACGTTTGTGTACAGTAGGTTAGATAATTTTTTGGATTCACTTGAAACATTTTGAGACAACCATCGAAAATTGCAATGAAAGTTGTCTTCCAGGGGGTGGTTTTCTCAAAGAAGATGACCAGTATGCATACTATATGGTGCAAATGAAAATCTGTCAAAAGAAATCTGGTCTGGATAAGGTATGGTCTTCTTAAGGAGATGGTCTTTTGGAGAGGTTTCACTGTATTTCCCACACTACTTTCCACTTTATTACATTGACTCTCTATTGCCTCTCGTATGGCTGATTAGATATTCCCTCTACAAGTAGAGTTGCATAGACAGTGAATTATTTACCAATCTATATTGCATTGTAAATAACAGATCTCCTGAATTATGAATTAACCCAACTGCCAGAGAAGTAATTTCAGTCAACAAAATTCTGCATTTGCTTTTCAGATGTAGGATTTATCTGTCCTTCCTTCTTTGCACAGAACAGTGGACTGTTCACAAATTCATCAAAATTAATTTTTCTTGGCACCAATTAAAAATTGCAAATGACATCAACAAGCATCTAAAATTCTGAAGGTTGATTAATAAATCATAATAAAGAAAAAATCTGACAAAAATGTTGCATTGCTCTACTGCTGCTCTATATATACATTAAATATTTATCATTATTTGTGAGATACGACTTTTATCATAAATCCTAATGCTTCAGTATGGCTGATGTGAAATACAAATATTCACAAGTTTTTGACAGTATAATTATTTTGTTTAATTTTCAATAAAATATATTATCTTTATCCATTGATTCAAATTATATGTATGTTTTTTTATATATATTTTGAGTGTAAATTTTTTGTTATCTTCTGACGTGTCACAGAGGAGAAGATATTGCCAGAAGATAGTATCAGTGGTGGTCTAAAGACTGAGTAGTGGTCTGGAGACGAGGGGTAATGCTCCGTTAATAGAAGCAATTTTTTTTATATAAGCTGTGTCCCCTACTGTCAATATTTGAAAAAAAAAAATTAATGCTGTCTCGTAGTTATCATTGGAAAGCTGGATGACAACCAAAGCGGCTGCTATTAGACTTCCCAAAGGGATTTTCATCTAGCTTGGCGAGATAGATTTTTTTGAAATGATACAGAAGTACAAAAAATTATACATTTTAAGACCTACAGTAACAAGTGTTCCCACTGGGTGTCCACAATTCGGCATAAAAAAAAATAATCAAGAAAGCTTAGGATCCCTACCATTACCACCTTAAGGGCACAATGGGCAACGATGGACCCAGACAGCAGAGGGTCCCTGTACAAGAACAGTATAAGGGCCCCTGGTGCTCTAGTAGCTCATCCTAAAGCACCCCCTTCTGCCTTTCTAGCAATCCATCGGTAATTGTGATCCCTTATCCACAGCTTAGTCCCTTATATGCAATCTTATAGACAGTAGCAAGCTGCTTTATTGTAGCAGTAAGCCCCCATACCAACCAGGCCCTTGTGCAGTTGCACAGGTTGCACATATGGTATGTCCACCCCTGACAATTGGGCTAACCTTCACATTAGATTCTTATTGCCGTTCTTATTGCCAACTCCACCAACAATTGTGCATGAGGGCAGAGGTGGTCCACTCTTGGTGGTGAATGGGCGGGGGGGGGGGATAACAGGCTTGTAAGATTCTTTAATTCTTCTATTCCCTTCAGATGAGCGGCACCAGATGTGTATAGTGGCTGTTTTCTTTGGCCTTACATTGTGATATATAAAGTGCCTTCTTGTGATATATTCTCAGACACTTGCTGGTTTAACAAGGGCCCAATGTTTTTTGTATTTGAAAAGGGTGGTCATCCATCCAAGTAAAATAGGAATTCGAAATTGTAGGAAATAAAAAAATATTTGTGTACAGTGGCATAAAAAACAACATAGAATAGACATGGATATACTGTGACACCAGGAAGCCAAAATAAATGTAAAAATAAAATGATTTGATCACGATTTGCATTTAATTTACCTCTGCCAACTATTTAACCACTTGCCTTTCATTAACTTCACATTTTCTGAATTTTGGATACTGAACCAAACGATCCAACTGTAGCAATGACACTATAGAATATATCTTACATTTGTAGTGTTACCAACTTTATCCCTTTTGGACCATTATCCAAAGAGATAAGTCTAATTGCTATTGATTATTTAGCTAATATGTACTTTTTTTTTTTGCTAAACTTGCATTAATACCACAATAAAAAGCTAATACGTTTTATAGTAAAAGTAGAAGGAAATTAGAAGTGAAAAGGCAACTGACAGGGAAGTGGATAGCCCCTTATCTGTAGATCTTTATACTCAAGGGTATGACCAACAAGTGACCAAAACGATGAATTGTCCTTCACAATTTATCAGACTACCAAATACATGTCATGATTACAAGGTTATGAAGAAAAAATTTCAAAAATGTTAATTTCTCGAATTATTTGATTTATTTCATCGGATCATTTTCGTACCATAGACATAACAATCATCATTATGAGAGTTCAGTATTAGCCAAACTATAGGAAAAATCTTAAACTATGGCTAGCTTTAGAGATCTTATACAATGTATTACCTGCACAATACTGTATAAAGGTCTATTTAAGAGGCTCGAATAAACTGCCCATATATCACCTAATCAGGACCAGCAAAAGTGGAGCTATCCTTATTCCTAACATTTCTAAGCCGATGACCTGATGATACGTCGTTCCTAGGTAGTTTTGTAGCCTGTTGACCTTGCTTGCTATCTTCTGCACCATCAGCAGGTAAAAGGGCGCTGTCTTTTTTTTTTCTTTTTTTTTTAAAGCAAAGGGCATTTCATTATGTTCCATCCCAATAGTCGACAAAGCACAGAGTTGTTATGACTTGGAGGTATGAAGATGCTGGCAAAAATAATGAAGGCCTAAAATACACTTTTAAGCATTTCTAAAGCTTCAGTCAATAAATAATGCATTTTTCTTTTCTTTTAAGACTCTTCTTGACATTCTTATTCACGCAGCGTTGCAGGGCAGGGACTTTGAGTCACCGCCTGCAAGTAAAAGGAGGAGATACCCCCTGCCGATGTTCACTTCTGTGGCCTGGGGTCGGAAGGATCTTTCTATCCTAATTACTTATTGTGAGACGGCGTTGTCAAAGAAAGAATACGGAGACGCATAATAGGGTTTTTCTATCAAAAATTTGTTTTCCAATGGGGTCATAAATAAAACAAAAAAGCTGTTGCTAAGGAAGAAAATTAATGACAATAATCCTGAGATCCAACTAAAGATTCTATGAAGACATCATATATTAAGGCATCCTTCAGTAAATGACAAGAAGTTCTTGGTTCTGTATCACGGAAAATATTTTCTCTGGAAAAGAAATGTTTCTAAAGGCTCTGTGGAGCACAATCCTTCTGAAATATTTATATCTATGATTTATAGCTGCTAGACCGTCTCCAGTTATCGTTAACACCTTGAGAATCGGGATAGGGAAAGATTTTTATTTCTTCACTCCAGCAAGAATAGAAACAAGAACCAGTGATCTATACTTCAAAGTCATATTTGAGGATGCAGATCATTTTTGGACATGCTTTGCTTGCAGTTATTGTTGCATGTAGTAAGTCAGTTTGTTTTTTACCCATATGGCACAAAAGAATCCTCCAGCAGCAGCCATGGCGTCAGCGGATTCATTAGAGTTGTACTTGACAAAATTGCATAATTATGTGCTTTATCTTATCTGATTATCTAGCACTGGGACTTCTTATAGAGTATTTTCAGGGGAAATAGATTTATACATGGATGCAGTCGGCATCCCTGTAGAAATACAACATTAGAGGTGATTTAAAAATCACCCCTAAATGCTACTTTAATGCTTGAAACCAGCAATGTGCGTAATTCAACGGCTTCTTGCTTGAGTGGGTCTGAGGAGTTCTGCTTCCCTATAAGGGTATGTTCACACGGCTTAGCAAAATACGTCTGAAAATACAGAGCTGTTTTCAGGCGAAAACAGCTCCTGATTTTCAGACGTTTTTGTAGCAACTCGAGGTTATTGGAGCTGTTTGTCAATGGAGTCAATGAATAAACAGCTCCAAAAACGTCCCAAGAAGTGACATGCACTTCTTTTTCGCAGGTGTCATTTTACACGCTGTATTTTGACAGCGACGCGTAAAATAACACCTCGTGGGAACAGAACATCGTAAAACCCATTGAAAGCAATGAGCAGATGTTTGTAGGCGTAATGGAGCTGTTTTTTCAGGCGTAATTCGAGGCGTAAAATGCCCGAATTACGTCTGAAAACAGTGCGTGTGAACATACCCTAAGCCTCTATTCACAGAAAGCAAAGTTACAACCCCTATTAGGGGTTACAACCCCTATGAAAGGGGTTAAATGTCTCAAATGGACAACGCCTTCTCTAAAACAAGTCACACCACTGGCCGTTAGCTGATTGCTACGACTAAGGGTCTGTCTTCTGAAACCCAGGCACAAGCTGCTGGCGGCCCCACATTGTAGTATAAAATGGCAACCTTTCAAATTGAATACATGGCTGTGGGTAGTCCGCCATAGAGAGAGATAGATTTAGCAGTAGCCTTCCAATATAAATAATAGAAAGGGGTCCCCAGTGGTGGATCGCCATTAATAAACTTCAATCTACACCCACTTCTGATGCACATCATGGAGGCTTAAAAAACGGTTCTGGGTGTTTTCGTTATTCAGATAAGGTTGTTTACTGTTTAAAAAGCTTTTCCGATCAGGATAACTCTGATCTATTATGGCACAAGTTAACATCATCTCCATCTGTGCGGCTCAGAACCATGATACTCCTGAAATGGACCTTGTTTTACGTGGTCACCCATTTGTCTGAATACTACATTTTCCCTGCAGGAGAAATGTGTGGCTTCTCCTGATGATATCAGTTGATTGCCGAAGTCGGCAGTGGGGGGGGGGGGGTTGTTTGATTTAAGGAAGAGTTGCCCTGATGGGACAATTTTTTTAAATGTTTGTACTTCCTAGAAGACCGCCGTTCTTCACATGTGCACATTCATATGCAAGGCTTATTCCAGATTCTCATATAGATTTCTTTAGATGTATTTGAGTACCTTGAACGTTTGGCATGTAAAGAAACAATGACTCCTTTTACAACAAATCCAAAGATCAGCACAGCATTTTATGTGGTATACAGCATATATAGTAAGTATCCAAGAAATAAGGCAGCACCACGAACAAGTTTGATGAAAAAAATATGGACTTTATGAGCCCATATGAGCAACATTATACTGGGACCTTACCTAATATAGTCCGCATTTTGTTACCAAACATGTTCCAAGTGCTGCCTTTTTCTGGGATACTTATAGATTAAGAAGCAGTCGTGGTTCTGTGAGTGCACCCATGCCAGTGGCCAAACAGTGAGAGTATGTGCACACGCAGAGTCAAAAACGTCTGGAAATACGGTGCTGTTTTCAAGGGAAAACAGCCCCTGATTTTCAGACGTTTTTTGAGCAACTCGCGTTTTTCGCTGCGTTTTTGCAGCGTTTTTTACGGCCGTTTTTGGAGCTGTTTTCATTGGAGCCTATGAGAAAACGGCTCCAAAAACGTCCCAAGAAGTTTCCTGCACTTCTTTTGACGGGGTTGTAATTTTACGAGCCGTCTTTTGACAGCGACGCGTAAAATGACAGGTCGTCAGCACAGTACATCGTAAGGCTGGGTTCACACGACCTATTTTCAGACGTAAACGAGGCGTATTATGCCTCGTTTTACGTCTGAAAATAGGGCTACAATATGTCGGCAAACATCTGCCCATTCATTTGAATGGGTTTGCCGACGTACTGTGCAGACAACCTGTCATTTACGCGTCGTCGTTTGACAGCTGTCAAACGACGACGCGTAAAAATACAGCCTCGTCAAAAGAAGTGCAGGACACTTCTTTCAGACGTAATATGAGCTGTTCTTCATTGAACTCAATGAAGCACAGCTCAAAATTTACGGCTGTCAGAGAAGCCTTCGCAAAATGCGAGGAGGAGCATTTACGTCTGAAACGAGGCAGCTGTTTTCTCCTGAAAACAGTCTCTCTTTTCAGACGTAAAAGCCTGCTACCGTGTGCACATACCCTTAAGCCCATTGAAAGTAATGGGCAGATGTTTGCCGACGTATTAGAGCCGTTGTTTCAGACGTAATTCGAGGCGTAAAACGCCTCCATTACGTCTGTAAATAGGTCGTGTGAAACCAGTCTGAGACTCCACCTTCCTTTTTTGGCATATATATAGTAAATTTGTAAATACCAGGAAAATTACTGATGCACGAGCCACTTCATGCCTCATACCTCAATTATATTATATTCTTTTGAACATTTAAGCTGTATATTGTTTGCTGTAGTTAAATTATATTTTTCCAAGTACAAGTGACCAGTTCACCTTTAAGTTTTTCTCCTCGCAAACCTCATTATAGTTGAGTTGCGAGCTCTGCTTTATGGTACTTACCTGGTCTCCACTGCCTTCGTTGTCTTATTCTTGATTTGTAAAGAGCCCCGTACATTTATGAATCCGTTTCTCGCTTGTTTCCTCAATCACGTTGAGTCTAGCGTGTTGCCTCAAGAGTCTTTCAAACCTAGTTGTTCACAGTTGTCAGTTTCTGACAGCTGAATGATGGAAACACTCTGTAAAATGCTGCGTTATAAATGCCATGTCTATTTTATATATTTTTAAAATGTTTCCGCCACCTGGGAGGAATTTTAGTTTCAGAATCAATGAGAACAATTTTAAAATGGGAAGAAAAAAAAAATTACTTCTGCTACGAGTTTTCTTGTCAATCAAGATATCTCCTACTATGCAACGCGTATTTAATTAAGTGATTTATCTCTTCAGCCTTGTGTGCACAATCGGACTGTGCTCTTACCGTCTGTTACCGAGGTGACAAAAGACCCGGTGAGAGTGACAGCGCGCTTGGGAGAAGGGGGCAGCAGCAGCAAAACAGATCTAGTCGCTCATTGCACAAATACATTGACAAAACAAACCTTTCCAAAGCCCAGAGACAGATGCGTGCCTCTAACTTATGCATTATTCTAGCTATATATTATTATACATTCATCTAATGTATAACTCTACACTTTTAAATACGTATTATTTTCTTATATAATTCAAGAGTGTACATACCGGAGAGGCAGACCATGCAATTATTATGGGTCCCCTAGGAAGGAGGGAGCCCAGTGCAGATTGCTCCACCCCTTTTGCTATTGAGTGGTGAGAACCTGATGCACTTTGGGAAACCATGTCAACTCCATGCAGATGTAGCTATGGTCATATACACTAAGGACACCAGTGCTTCATGACGTGCAATCCCTGAAATTTAGTGTTTGACCTTCTCTTGAACATCAGAGTCAATTTCCGTTATATTTGTAGAGTTTTGTTGTTGCTCTGATCGTATAAGAGTCACAGTCAACTGCATTGTTTAACCATCGATGTGCCACAGATGCTGTAGGTTAGTCTTGTGCGACTCAATGCATTCTTAGGGTATGTGCAAACGGTAGCAGGCTTTTACGTCTGAAAAGACAGACTGTTTTCAGGAGAAAACAGCTGCCTCGTTTCAGACGTAATTGCTCCTCCTCGCATTTTGCGAGGCTTCTCTGACAGCTGTAAATTTTGAGCTGTTCTTCATTGAGTTCAATGAAGAACGGCTCAAATTACGTCTGAAAGAAGTGTCCTGCACTTCTTTTGACGAGGCTGTATTTTTACGCGTCGTCGTCTGCACAGTACGTCGGCAAACCCATTCAAATGAATGGGCAGATGTTTGGCGACGTATTGGAGCCGTATTTTCAGACGTAAAACGAGGCATAATACGCCTCGTTTACGTCTGAAAATAGGTTGTGTGAACCCAGCCTTATGGGATCTGACTGTTGCACTTCAGCACCTGCCAAGTACCAACAAACAAACTTGCTCAAGAAGACCCTTTCTTTCTGGCTGTTCTGGCCTTACAAGCCTATATGACAAAATGCTGACTTTTAGGGTATGTTCACACGTAGTCAACCAAAACGTCTGAAAATCCAGAGCTGTTTTCAAGGGAAAACAGACCCTGCTTTTCAGACGTTTTTTTACCAACTCACATTTTTCGCTGCGTTTTTCGCGCCGTTTTCGCTGCGTTTTTTACGTCCGTTTTTGGAGCTGTTTTCATTGGAGTCTATGAGAAAACAGCTCAAATTACGTCTGAAAGAAGTGTCCTGCACTTCTTTTGACGAGGCTGTATCTTTACGCGTCGTCGTTTGACAGCTGTCAAACGACGACGCGTAAATAACAGGTCGTCTGCACAGTACGTCGGCAAACCCATTCAAATGAATGGGCAGATGTTTGCCGACGTATTGGAGCCGTATTTTCAGACGTAAAACGAGGCATAATACGCCTCGTATACGTCTGAAATTTGGCCGTGTGAACATACCCTTACTTTGAAACCACACATCAGCCTTTAAGCTGTACAGGTGTAGCAGAGCTGAATTTGTTCCTTACTTCTCTGAGGCTGCACCATAATAGAATAAACAATGCCGTAAGTTTACCAGCTGTCCTATTCATAAATATCACACATAAAAATATTATAGTCAAAAAATTATAAAATGTCAAACTTTGAAAAACGTAGCTCTTCTTTACTTTGATTCGTTTCATCATCCATATAAGAAGAATCTACATGTATATGGTATGATATTGATTTTCAGTGCATTTTGTTTTTATTATTACCCTGTGAATTCTCTAAAATAGTAATATTGCATTTTTCATATAGAGCACATAACTTTACACAGATAGATGGGGAGGCATCTTCTCTTCTGTAATTCAGTGCAAGCTCAGCCGGCGATCACAAAGATGTGACCTTGGGCGAGACAACTGGTCCCTTTGTGCCTCACTTATCAAATATAAGATTGTGAGCTCACGTCCCAGAGACACTGTGTGTATGCTTTGTACAGCAAACTGCAGCCCTGTGTCAGATTCAAAGGGCCTGAATTGGTGATAATTGCCAGTTACTAACCGCAAAATAGCTTTGTAATGGAAAAGTACAGCTCTTAACAAGAGGCGCTCAAAGTTTGAGGTCTGCAAAAAATCTGTGAGGTCTGACACTTTGTCTGTACCTGCTGTTAAAGAGAGAGGACAGTTTTATGGGAATCCTTCCAGCAGGTGAAGGAGATGGAGGGCATCAGTGGTTGGGCTGGGAAGGTTTTAGAACAGTTTTTTTCAATAACTATGGTACAATATATCCACTCACTGCTGTAGCGGACATAGCTTATAGTGGAATAGGTGCGCTACGTTTGTACAATAATTGATATAGTGATAATGAATTTACCATAAGGCTGAATCTCCCATGTAGCTGCTGTTAGTGGAGACCTCTGCTGGTCAGAAAATGCAATGATCTACAAGTGACAGAAGAGGGTGGAATCCAAATGCTAAAAATCAGATCTGTGTTTTCATTGGATAGGTGGTATCCTCATGGGCTTGTCCAATGAACCAGGAACTATAAATATAGTGAATAACTGTAATGTATTATGTAATACAGTAGAAATGTATTAAATTATAATGCTGTAAAAAGTATGTGCGCCCTTCTAGGTGTCACTGTAACAGCATAGATTAAATATGAGTGGTTTCTTATGCCTAATCAAAATGTAAGAAAAGGCAAAGAATAACAGCTTTTATTATTTATGGAATTTCTTGTAGTTTTCTTGCACAAACTTTGTGTGATCTTCTTCACTCTAGGTAAAGTTTACTGTGCGGAGAAGTTTACATTCATCAGGGATGTGAAAGACTGGTCTCAAATTGTAGCAAGAAATTGTTATAATAGCTGCCAAAGATGGTGTAACCAGTTATTAACTTTTCACATTAATTATATTGGTGTTGGATTTGTTATTGTCCTATGTGTCTCCATGGTTACAGACTGCAAACAAACCCTGTGTAGTCTGATCTTGTATTTTCTACTCCATTCCATCTGTCCCATGCTTCTTACTAACCTTCTGAATGTGTGTCAGAAAGAAGTAGAGGACAGATAGAATGGAGTATGAATGTGGTGTTTGTTTATCTAGAAGCTGTATACACAAAACCGTAGGATATTTTTAATCCAGACTGTTGGCAAAGTTGCATAATTTTTTTATTTTAGATGCATTCGAGCAATTTAAAGTGCATTTTCATTTATTTGTCCAAAGTTATTGTTGCTTTCATAAGTAAAGCCTAATATTTTGCATTTAAATTGTAAATGTTTAACAATATTGTATAGTTGATTTGGTGGGCACAATAACACTTAAAGGGGTTGTCCCACAAAACACATGTATACCATATCCACAGGATAGGGGATACATGTATGATCGCTGGGGGTCCTACAGCTGGGACCCCCAATGATAATGAGAATGGGGGACTCTTGGTCCATCACTAGGGGTCCGACCGCTGAGACCCCAACGATAGGGAGAACGGAGGACCAAGAGTCCCCCAAAGTTCTCCATGAGAATGGAATACTTGTGCGCATGCCTGACCAGCGCTCCATTCATTTCTATGGACCTGCTGGAGACAGCGGTCCCAGATGTCCTATATAAATGAATGGAGGCTTGGTCAGGCATGCACACCAGCGTTCCATCTCATGGAGCACTTCGGGGGACTTTCGGTCCTCCATTCTCCCTATCGTTGGGGTCTCAGCGGTCGGACCCCTAGTGATCACACATGTATCCCTTATCCTGTAGATAGGGGATACATGTGTTTTGTGGGACAACCCCTTTAATATCAGTTCCAATTTAATGTGTGGGGAGGGAATACACATTTAAGGGTGGTGAATATTTTTTCCTGGGCCTCGGGCAAGGCATGATTGGCCCCACATGGGTCATAGGCTTGGGCAGGATTCATCAGTAAAATAGTTATTTAGCCCCTTCTAACTCACCCAACTTTCTGTCCTGGTGTATGTGTATACTTCTATGTTGGTAGGTGACAGATGACCAAAGTCAGTACTCCATATCCTCAAAAATGGCTGACAATGGTTTTAACTTCCAGTTCCCAGCTAGAGTAAGTAGAGTAGTTCAGAAACCCAAACTGTTGCTCTTAAAAGTAAAATGTTGAGGACTATTTATGAGCACATTTATTGTACTATTTGAACGTTAAATGACCTTGAGATGAGCTTTAAATTTATTTTAATATCGTCTTATTTCATACATATTTAAGGTGTTTTATGTTTGTATTCACTGTTCAGGTTGTAATGTGTTCTGTTACCCTTGACTATTCTGAGAGCTCTAATTTGATATTTGGGGAATTATTTTAGATTTCATTCTACACTCTAATCACTAAAATGAAGGTGTGCAGCACATACTGGTTTTGCGTTACTGAATTTAATGATCAATTTTCAATGTATTCTCCATCCTGTATTTACTCAATTTATTTTTCACACCAGCTGCATGAATGTCTAATACTCTAGAGTTTTATTTGTAAGAGGTATTGCGAGGTTTTTTACCTGAACTTTCTTAGTTTTTTAAGTCAAGTGTTTGTTGGCTTTAGGTAGCAGAACAAACTGTTTAAAGGGAATGTCTCATGTATTTAATTTTAGTTTAATTAATTAGATTTACGTATTTAGAAGAGGAAAACATGGGGCAGATTTACTAATGCTGTCTAAGATTTAGACAGCATAGAATTAGAACAGGCAGGCAGAATATGCGCCAAATTTATCACAGTATTGCACTCTGCATGATAAATTGGGTGCATCTTGCTAGACATATTAGACACTTTTTCTTATACCACCTCTTGCTTGGCTTAATTTTTGTGCGCAAAATTTTGGCACACTAGTGAATTTTAAGCCACCCCTTTTGCTTCATCACAAACCCTTTTCTAGACACTTTTGAAGAGTGAGGTACAAACATCTGTTCTTTTTGGCACATTTGCTTCATAAAACATTACGTAACATTATGCGCCAGAAATACGCTACATTTTGACGCATTTTGTGACAAGGTGTTAGCACAATCACATTAGTAAATCTGTCTTAATGAGTCTGTTGTTTTTTTAATGTAGCTATTTATTATACATTTGTAAATACTTTCCTGGGGCAGCCAAATTACAGACACACATTTCCTTCTTAGGCTGGGTTCACACAACCTATTTTCAGACGTAAATGAGGCGTATTATGCCTTGTTTTATGTCTGAAAATAGGGCTACAATACGTCGGCAAACATCTGCCCATTCATTTGAATGGGTTTGCCGACGTACTGTGCAGACGACCTGTCATTTACGCGTCGTCGTTTGACAGCTGTCAAACGACGACGCGTAAAAATACAGCCTCGGCAAAAGAAGTGCAGGACACTTCTTTCAGACGTAATTTGAGCCGTTCTTCATTGAACTCAATGAAGCACAGCTCAAAATTTACGGCTGTCAGAGAAGCCTCGCAAAATGTGAGGAGGAGCATTTACGTCTGAAACGAGGCAGCTGTTTTCTCCTGAAAACAGTCTGTCTTTTCAGACGTAAAAGCCAGCTAGCGTGTGCACATACCCTTATATTGACTGTATATAATATGCAGGATGTGTGTGCTATATGGCAGCAGAAATTATTAGAAACGTATCTTATAAAACGAATACAGTCTCCAGTAAGTGATAGCGTACAGCCCGATCCCCCAGAGACCAGGAAGTGGCCGGGGAGCTGCATACATAGGAATTACTGTGTGTGTATATAGGGTTGCTAGTGTATAGTGTTGCTATCCTGCATTATCTAAACCTCCTGCAGCACAATAGAGCTGTCATTACATTTCCAGTCCTCTAGTAATAATTAGAAGACTCTGGTGACTCTATCTCAGTCTACAAAGCAAAGCTAAAAAGTGAGCTGCAGAAAACAGGAAATGCTCCAGTGACTAATGTGAAAACTAGAATATTTATTTGAAATATGTATAGTCACATTATAAAACAGCACCTGATATTTAAAAAAAAAATTATAATACAAACCTGATTTAAATAATATGTACCTTTTTCATAATATATTCCCTTTTACGAAGTCTTTTTTCAACAATAATTTACAACATGAAAATCGACATAAAAGAGTTTAGTAACTTTGTAATTTTACCTTTATTTTGCGCTCATTTACATTGGGGCACACTTATAAAATGTGTTGTTTTGTTGCCAGTTTCTTGTCTGAGCGTGGTGCCGGTTTTATCAGACGTGCACCATATTTATTATTTGGCAGCTGTGACATGCAAAGCTATCAAATTAATGTTCTGACAAGGATGACAGGTATGGATTAACACTTCTGCCACATGTATGTCTCAGAGCAATGTACACCTAATATACTTTTATTTGCCATATAATAAAGTATTCTAAAATAAATGATGCTACAATACTAACATACAAATTTTTATTATGTAAAGTTTGTGTGTTGACACGTATTTAGGTCTATAACAGAGGTCTTTAATTTGTCTAGAAAATGTTCCATATGCACATATTATCTATTTCCTGACATGCCCAGATACAGAAAAATGTGAAAATGGAAAAAAATAATAATATTTATGTTGTATAAAAACAGCGCACATGTGGTTGCCATTTTCTGCATCAAAATATTGTCTGCATCAGTTCTTATTTCCTGTTCTCAACATATAGCACCAACATATTCCACAGCGCTGTACAGATATGAGCACTAACAATCTAATTTCTCTACTGCCACATACACTAGGAAGCCATTTACCCTAACAGGATAATTTTAGTGGGTGGAAGAAAGCCGGTGAACCCAGAAAAAAATACCGCCACAGACACGGGGAGAACATAAAAACTCCATGCAGATGTTGCTCAAGGTCAAATTTGAACCTATCCATGGCTCATTTTTCTTCTTTCGATGAATAACCCCCTGTGTGTTTAATCCCCACTACACTAGATGATAGACAGGTAGGGTCAGTATATTGTGAGGCTCAGTGGTCAGTGTGAAAACTGCAGTGACAGAGGAAAAACATCAGCCAGTGATTGCTCCTCTCCTCAATGTTGCTGGGATCAGCAGAACTGCAATTGTGCCACATGATTCATGGACTTGGTATACAAGGGTGGGAAAAGCTCTTCTGCTGCCCAAGATAGAATCAATGGTTGTACTAAGAAGTATGCCTACCCTTCGTCCCAGGTTTCTACAAACCAAGACTTTCTGCTGTCCTGAACAGGACTCAATGTGATAGATAGATAGATAGATAGATAGATAGATAGATAGATAGATAGATAGATAGATAGATAGATAGATAGATAGATAGATAGATAGATAGATAGATAGATAGATAGATAGATAGATAGATAGATAGATAGATAGATAAATAGATAACGTGTCTATGCACACAACATTTCTACTTCAAGAGGGAATATCAAGCCATGCAGATAGAGAGATAGATAGAAAGATAGATGCTCCACAGCACCCATTCAGCATCACTACACCCTTCAATAACTTTTGAAGGATACATCTTGGTGCATCAGTGTTCCTTCCCCCTTTTACTCCGCAATATGAGTCCTATCTATTGTTTTACATACCCCTCTTATTGTACATCTTACTGTCTCCATGTGGTTACGACAAAGTCTCTTTTTCTTTTCCTTCCTCTCTCTCCTGGTTGTCCGGATCAGTATTAAATCCACAAAGTGGAGTAGCCAGAAAAATGAAACCTCTATTACTGAGGTTGATGGATCATTATAAAGATGTTTTACTTAGTTAATATAAGTTTTAAGTGCTCTGCCTCTTTCCCTATTCTTTGGTAAGACGATAGTCCTCTGATTGCACGAGGTTAGCAGTCTGATTTAGTATCATGATTCCGGGTGGAATAGTTAATGTGTAAAGTTTGAAGGAAGCTAGGAACATTTTATGACATCTGGCAACCTTGTCGAGGCTTGCTGAAGATACCTGAGTGAGTCATTTCCCTTCTCAAGATATAAATTTCTACCCTAAGACAACCGCTACCTATTTGAATTTTGTAATGAGATTTTCTTTTATTACTGTCTAACTTGTATTTTATCTAAATGACTAATACGTTTTATTATTCTTAAAAGGAGGGCATATTACACACTGGCCACGTGGTCTGTGGTGATGTAGGTCCATCCATGGAAGCTGGCCTAATCTCTCTTAGTGACTCATTCCATGCCCTTCAATATTTATGCAGAGCGAAGGATGTCTTTCTACCGCCTGTGCAGCCGAGCATTAGAGCCTGTATTTTAATAGAGCTGTTCCTTCATTTCCTCACTCGGCGGTGCATACACAACCTGCTCACTGGTGTTTTAACAGTCAATTATACCTATTTCTCATTAATTGAGCTTCTGTCGCTGCCCAGCAAAATACTTTACACGCTGCAGCAGGTATCCATTCACACCTTGCACGCAATTGTTGGAATGAAATTCAAAGTCAATGTTGCGTCGGAATAAACAGAGCAAGGGAAAACAAGCAAGATATTTTATCAGAATCTTAAAGAAGAACTACTCCAAAAAATTAAATGTGGAGATAAGACTAACCCGCTTTTAGACTTAAGTTATCCCAACGATCAACTACAAGCCAAATGTACTAAAATATGGCACCAGGTAATACATGGTTACGTAAGTCCACCAGAAGCAAGAGAGCAGCTCTTTGCAGTGGCTCTCTACCCTGGCTAAAAGAGTGAGGGTCCGGAAGGATACCCACATTCTATAATGTCCATATGCCAAAACAGTATTTCTACCATTAAAGGGGGTGAGGGCTTGCCGTTGCATCGGGCCCCTGGTGCCTAATTTTGGCTAACAAATCCTCTGATACATAAAAGGACACCAATATTATTACTAAAATATTATTTTTGGGGTGCTGTTACGGATTTTGCATAGAGGTCCAGGTGAAGGGAAGTGACAACAACTCTGAGCTTGCTCAGAAGAATGATAGTAGTTATATTGCATATTGATTCATCTTTTTCAGAATTTTGTAGCACTTAATGCATACCTCCCAAAATGTTAATCCCTCATTGAGGAAAATTTTAAAACCCCCTCCACCAGATGCCACTAAAGTAGCCTGGAAATGCCCCTTCATATGCAGTTCTACATAAACCCCCAACCTCTTTGATGTCCCATTCACCAGACAGTCCCCTTAAAAAATAGGACTGTTGAGAGGCATGCTTCAATGGTCATTTCCGTTTGTACTCCTTCTGCTGGCTTTGAGAAATGGAACATTTGGAATACCAGTCACAGTGCCCATATTAAATGCCAGTGCCAATTTCAAAGTATAGTATACTTACCTACTACCTGCCCCTTTCACTACTTTCTGCCAGACAATCTAAAACGTCTCAATGGTTGCTTGCGTCCACCGCGGCACAGGACTCACATCTACTGTAATTTGGGTTGCGGATTGGGCTGCTACTTTTGTTTCTACTTTTCACATGAAACCTTGTGGTTTCGGGATGCTGAATACATTTATATAATAATATTGCCATAAAAAGAGATTGTGGAATTCATATTTTCAGTTGTAATGTAACAGCATAAAGTATATCTATAGTATTTAATGCAAATGTTTTCCATTTAATGCCACAATTTACTCCAAATTGCCGCCCCCTTCTCAGCATATCCCTCATGGTTTTGACATTGCTCTAGGCCAGTTAATTAACTACTCCTGTGATCCATTATTAAATCCATACCTTACTGTCTAATTCCATAGTCCATTAACTCCTATGGGTGCCTTCATAATCTCACATTGTAATTATCATCTCTGTATTAACCCAGGAATATTCTGAATTATGGATTCAATTAAAACTCTTTGCATAGATATAACATACATGGCAGTTTCATGTTAGCTAATTATAATTCAGGGTGAAAACTTGTGTGTGAACGATAGCAATTCTGCCTCCTTGTTAATCAGCCGCTTATCATAAATCTTGTAACAAGTCATCATATAAAATAAATAAGAATAATTAATAATATGATTTGTGTTACCATAGACATTATTATTTTTTTAGCCTTTTCTACTTCTTGGATTTGAGAGCAGAAGACATATATAAAATGCAAATGAATTTGTTCCAAAGAATATTTTATGTTGTACATGACTCGAAATGATGAAATGATGGCATGGGTAAAAAAAATTTTATTTTTTATTCATTATACAGTGTAATGGTTGAGCCTTATTTACTGATAGAAAATATGATATTTTTGTGTATTATATTTTTGTGACAGGCAAACAAAAACTCAAAGGGTAATCCCATTAGGACAGCCCTTATACATATGCCCTATTATATAAAATGGACATCTTAGAGAGGAGTCTCTGGAGGATTCGCTCTGGAGGTCTCGTCACATCCGTGTAAAACATTTTCATCGATAACAGCTGATCTCCAGGGGTTTCAGCTGCCGGACTGGTGCCAATCAGCAGATCCTCCTTAAGTTCGAACAGCCGCATTAAAATATGGCTGCAATAATCTAATAGGAATGGAGAATAATTGTGGTGCAGTCATGCTATGTAATATGAGCATGTTATTTGAAGTCAAAATCTATCAAAATATAAATACTTGCTCCATGACACTATGACAATGATGAATTTGCCAAGTGACCCAATTGAATAAAACTGCACATGGTGTCTTTTATGACCAGTGAAATTGCACATTAACTTTTAAATCTTTAGCCCTTGGGTAATGACCTATTGATTTGGAGGTTTCTTTTAAAATAGAAAAACATCCCAATATCCGACTGTTCATTGAAAAATATCATACATGCACCATTTTTTACTACAATTGGGGTATGTTTCCTATGGTAGCTGAAATCAGCCCAATTTAAAATCTATATTGACGTAAATTGGAGATTTCTAATAGATGGAACCAATAACCTTGCCACCACGAATACACGGCTTGTGGCCACTTCTGCGGTAGGATTGAGGGGTGTATAGTCACATCTGCTGCCTCCTGAAATGTTGCCTTTTTATATTGTTCTTGTCCATATTCCTATTTCAAGAGAGATATCTCTAGCTAAAAATAGACTATTCAAACCCAAGGAGGAGAAGCAAGTTATTTTCCACCACTCATAACCCAGAACTTAAAAAGATGCTTGGGGGACTGTATAGGCTTCCATAATTTGTGAAGACTTTGCCCTGTTGGACAAATCTCTGATGAAAAATATACATTTGGTCACAGAAATCTGTTCTGGTTTCACACTATGTAGGTATTCAATAAAAGGAGAACATTTCTGAACAGGATAGGGATAATAGGGGAGGGTTCTTTTACTGTGATTGGCTGCCAGGGAGAAGTGAGAGAGGGAGGGGGAGTACCTTCTAGCTGAGGGCTAATATACATGTGACAATAATAATTAATAATTTCTAATATATTTATGACAGATGTAGAACATATATCATATACTCCATCTCTAAACTATGCTCCTCTGCATGTTATGAAATGCCTCATCAAAGCAGGTGACTGTTTTCACTACATTAATAGATGTTAAAATTATGTTCCTATTTTCTACTACCCTCTATAAAGGGTCTTAACCAAGTGTCACATTAATAGTGGAAAACATCTACTGCGCCCACAGCAAACCACATCTTAAATCTGAACATTACACAAGCAGGGTTATTGTGTCAGTTACACCTACACGTATCTAATTAAAGTGTTTGTATATATAGCACTGAGAAAATAGACTCATTTAATAGCAGTCTGATGAGACGTAACAAGGCGACCATACAAATATATTTCAATCCTGCATGGAGCAGCCAGGCAGAAATTTTGCTTTGCTTTTGTGCCTACCTCCGGAGGGCGATCAATGTGAAAACTAAACTAAAATAGGAATTAACAAAAGGAACACATGCTGTATTGCCAAGGAAAACAAATATGCAGATCTTGGCAGAAACCTGATTTGCGCATAAAAAGTAGAAACGAAAGGAAAATAATAGCAAGGCAAATTTTTTACTTTTGTGTTTTAATCTCCTGTATATCCCCAGAATTGGTAAAATGTGATCAAAACCTACAAGACTAAAAGTTTTATGAAGAAATGGGTTAAAAATGTTGGCATCTAGGGCAAAAAACATTGATCATGTCACTTTTGGGTGTGTTCAGCATCTAAACTCAGGATGGTTGCATTGAATTGATTTTGTCTTCACTATAGTGATTCTAAACAGAATGGAGGGGAAAAAAATCTTATGAATTAAGCTCTGTTCATAGTTGCACTGGGTTCCATTCTGTTAGGGTTCCAGTGTTATTGACGGCAAGAAAAGTGTTGCGCGCATGCTATTTTTGCTGTCAAAAACAACGAAAACCCAGATGCTTTCCAAGTCAATGGCCCACATTCCGGGGCATACATAGAACTCATGGGGCCCTATAGCTAAAGTCATAATTGCCCCCTATACCCCCCCCCCCGCAGAAAAATAGTGTCACAATTCGCAATATAACAATAACAACAATTTTTTGCAAAATATACATGCATTGGTGCAAAAAAAAAAAAAAAGAAGTTCGATGACTCCTAGAATTGTTTGGCGCCGGCAGCTCAACCTAGGAGATGGAGAGACTCACGTGAGGCACAGAACTGATGACTGGCCAATAAGCAGCAGAGGAGCAGCTCTCCGCTTATTGGCCAGTTGAATCCTGTGACAGTTCTGGCCAATCCATAGCTGTGACAGTCAGCTGCAGCAGCCACCCGCATACTCCATACTACAGGGCTGGGCAGGCGCAGAGCGAGAATTAGTTATTTTGCTGCTGGTGCGCCGATCCTCGCATGTCCCATCTTTATACAGTCAAGTCAAGCTGATATAGTAGAATTCCTATTCATGTCTGCTCTGATTAAAAATGTATTAGTAATTAAAACTACAATTTTACAAAAATTCTACTGAATGCATAATAGGAAAAAATATCTCACCAGTTTCTTGAACTAATATAAATAGAATTCAATTACGGAGTGTACTTTTGTGTTTTGCCCAATTATGGCGTCTATAGCATCAGGACTTGTATTATATCTACTGTCGTTTTTATTCTATCAAGTAAAATGTGTGCTTCATGTGAAGATCTGTAGATGTGTAAATTAAATTTAGATTTCCTATAAGATTTTCACGTTTACAGTATAAAAAGGAAGGTCTGAGATTAGATTAATAAGATAATTGCAAAACCAATAGACTTTAATATGACAGTATTACGCTTCCGGCTGCGTACTAGGAGCATCTCAATTAGTTTCTCTTGACATGGCAATTAATTAAAATGTGCTATTTTTTCTTATCTTTTTCAGCCTTCTGATATATTTTTTTTGTTTTTTTTTATTAAACAAAATATAAATATTAACAAGATCTGAATTAATTACATTCAGCTTGTTTTGGTGTGACTAAATATCTCCTGTCATAGTGGTGTAGTTTTTACTGCAATAGTATGTTTGCCTTTCAGCTTAGTAGATAATATGAATGTTCTGGTATATGGATGACTTGATTATGGTACAGGGTTGGGTTAAGAGTTATTTAAGTCACTAGATGTCACTTAAAGGAAAACTAAAGTAAAAATAATTAAGAAAGGATAGAAAAAAAAGTCTTCTATGGTGTCTTTCTATATTATCCTAAAAAGCATCCATTTTATGTCCCCCTCCTTTAAGCTTAGACTATGAGAACATTGGGTTTAGGGAAAGGAATGGAGCTTAAGGGGGTTTTACACTGGGCAATTATCAGGGAAACGATCGTTCATAGAACGCTCATTGCCGATAAGTGCCCTGTGTAAACAGGGCAGCGATCAGCAGATTAAGAACAAATGCTCATACATCTGCTAATCGTATAGATTTAAAAATTTAAAATATTATCGTTGTTGGCAGCACATCTCCCTGTGTGCTGCCAACATGATAATAATGTATGGGGATGAGCGATCAGAGTAACGACCGCACGTCCCCATCCATAGCTCCTTGTGACAGGAGCAAATGAGTGCGGATCAACGAGCTGTCTCGTTGATCGGTGCTCGCTGCACCAGCCAAAATCGACCCGGTATAATATGGCCTATAGGCTGCACTGTTTTTGTCTGAGATATAGCAGAAACGTACCCATACTGCTCTTTCCGCAATTGACACCAAACAAAACCAAGTCCCATCCTCTTCCAACACACCAGACAAAATCTTTTCGCACCTAGGTTTTCTACGTTACTTTTTGTTTTAGGAGTTTTCAAAAGTTCCTGTAGTCTAACCTATAGAGAAGCACTTGTTTTTTGCTATTTATTATTTCTTAATCATTTCTAGGTTTAGTGTTCCTTTAATGTGACATGCTAAGTCAATTGAGTGTCAAAAGCTTTCCATAGAATGAATAGTAATCTGCTCCATTGTCAGTTTCAAATAGGGTTTCACTGCAGTCCCCTATTGCCTAAAGAAATATTGGTTATATACAATAAGGGAAAGCATACTGATGTGTAAAATGCATTGAATGTTTGAATAACTCATATCTATACTCATGCACATCATTCTCTTCCACTGAAAAATTGCATATGTGTAAAACCTCATTGATCCGAAATGGAGAAGATAGTCCCAAAATGTTACTCCAAAATCATCTTATAGTCTAGAACCTGATATGAAAAAATAGTCCAGAGTACTAGTGTTGCTATTAGCGTTGCTAATGATGGGGGATGTGCATAAACTCCGCAGGTGGCCAAATGTGATCGGTGAGTCAGAAAACGTTGAGTTTGTGTTTCCGATTCATTCCTGCCTTGGATTTAATGGAACGATTTTCATCCTCCGATTCTGGCAATGTGAAAATTGTTTTTTGAGAAACAAATCCGTACAGCAATGAGATTATTACCATGTGTGAGCTTCAGTGTCAGTATAACAAGAATAGGGGTGTGCATCTTGGATGTTAAGTAGTGTCATGTAAGGTAACATTTGAAATACAATACCAGCTATCAGTTTTCATAGACATTTTATAGACCTGCTGTCAGTGTTTTCTGAGTAGATTCAATCTTGCAAAAAAACAGATCTTCATCATTTCCAACCAATTTCATGCTTCACCGCCTCTTTCCAGTTTCATCATCTAAACACCAGAGGTCCAGCGAGGGCCCATAATAATAACTTGTGTTTATAAAACACCTCTCAGTCCCTTGGTGTGTTACAACTATACTTCTGAGGCATGTGCACGGCCAGAGTCTGTGACATTATTATTGTCTATGTACCTTTAGCCAAGATTTGAAATTGAAGCACAGAGGGAAATGTTGGGGTTTCACGTGGAGCTGTGACAAAGATATAAAGTACAATATAAATGTATTACAAATATATTACATATCCTTAGTTTGCAAGTAGCCTTAATATAATTAGCTGATATACACTATCACAATAAATACTGTATGGACAAATGTATTCGGACACCTACACATTACACCTACGGGAGCCTTTATGACTTTCCATACACTGATGTAGGGGGAGGGGGCCTGGCTCGCAATTTCCATTCTAGATAATCCCAAAGGTGTTGGATGGAGTTGAGGTCAGGGCTCTGTGCGGGCCACTCAAGTTCCTCCACACCAAACTCACCCAACCATGTCTTTATGGACCTTGTGCACTGGGGCACAGTCATGCTGGAACAGAAAAGAGCCGAACCCCAAACTGTTCCCATCAGACTTTTAGATAGAGAAGCGTGATTCACTAGACTACAGAACACATTTCCACTGCTCCAGAGTCCAGTGGCGGCGGCTTTACATCACTCCATCCGACGCTTGGCATTGTGCTAGGTGATGTAAGTCTTGCATGTAGCTGCTCGGCCATTGAAACCCATACCTTGAAGCTCCTGGCGCACCGTATTTGTGCGGATGTTAACACCAGAGGAGGTTTGGAACTTTGCAGTTGTTTCGTCAGCAGAGCAATGGCGACTTTTATGCACTATGCGCCTCAGTACTCGGCGACCCCGCACTGTAACTTTACGTTGTCTTCTACTTTGTGGCTGAATTGCTGCGGTTCCTAAACACTTCCACTTTGCAATAATATCAGTCACAGTTGATCTTGGAATGTTTAACAGTTAATCAAAAGTCAATCAAAAATCTAAAGATATTGATCATATGCTATTGTCAACTAATACAATATTTTAGGGTAAGCAGTTTTGAGTATTAATGAAAAATTATTAATATAATCTATAAGGCTTTATGACCTATGAGTAGCTTAGATCATAAAAGGTGATTGGTGGGATTCAGACCTCTGAAAACGCATAATGATCCAGGGAATGAGCTGAATTAAGACCTATTCATTGGGTGGAAGCATACAGCGAATTTGAAGTCTCTCCACTTTATTTAAATGAATGGAAGTTATGAAAGTAAAGACTCTCGCAGCAAGCAGGAGTATAACAAGCCCATTCTCGGGTACAGATTGTTACTGATTAGTGTTTTTATGTCCTATGATATTGATGGGTTGTAAATCCTTTTTATAGCAAATTCTCTTAAGCTTATGTTTTACTTTTCATCTACGGTATTATTATTTGTTATTACAGTGTTGTCATTTGTATAACATTAAATATTTCGTGTAGCGCCTTCATAGAGAATGGATCACTTACATTAGTATCTGGTTCACAGTCTAATTTCTGTCCACAAATACCAATTCCATATGGAGACAAATAATCGGTATGTTTTTCGACGTGTGGGAGGAAAACAGTATTTTCAAAACAATTTAATATTAGTTTTGCAATTGCTAAGCAATGCATGTTGACTGTATGCTTCTTCTATCTGAACCTAAGTAGAAAAATACAGAGAATAACTGAAAAGATAATATGTGGCGAAAAATAAAATGTAATAATAGATTGTTAGATAGATTATGTTAACTTCCTTGTTCATCACACGTAATCTGTGTGTTTTCTTTATGAACCTCAACTTCATAACTTTACATTAAAGGGATTGTCTCATTAAGATTGGGGCATATGGACGTCAAAGAGGGTGGTCTTCAGCTGTGGATCCCCTTCTGTTAGCAAGAGTGGAAAGCCACTAATTAAGGACAGCTCAGATTCGCCATTGGTCATGTATTACATGATGTCCATTCAAATGACTGGGGACTATGTAATACTTCATTTCCCCAGTAGTCATTGCAGCGTAAATGTATGGCCCGCCAAAACTTCCTCTGGCGATGACAACTTATCGTCAGGGGTTTAACTAGCTCCTCTTGCTGATCTTAGATTTTCTGCTGTGGAAATTGCTAAAAGACATGAGAGAACCTATTTTATACGTGCCCTTATCCATTCAGCTGACATTCCAAACTAATTTGTTGTACCCTAAATTTTAAAAGCCACCCCTTGAAAAATTGGTGTATTAAGAAGAACCGAAAAATTTTTTTTTTTTGCATATATGATGTTTGGGTGAGAATGTTTTAACCTTTAGAGTATTTGGGCAGCAGTAGTAGGGCATTCATTACATTTTCCCACTGTCTAACTCTATTTTCCCAATTTTTACTGCAAAAATGATTAAGCTTATTAAGATTCTAAGTTTCCTCATTCTGAGTAAGATACTTAATGAGCGCCCTTCAAAGGTGTATGACCAAAGTGCTGCCCCAAAGGGTTATGGCCACCACATGCTGCTCTGACCCATAGAATGTTTGTATCAAATTGCACATTGCAGTCATTCAGTCCCTGGTGGTTTTGTCACTGCGGATGTTTACAGGATGTTTTCTGAGTCCATAAAGTTGAGTGCAGGATCCCTGTAGAAAACACACTATAAGTTCCACAGGGACTTAATTAACCAACAGCACAATACAATTGTTTTCAAAGTGAAGGTTATCACACCTCGAGCATCAGACCATGTATATCGACTGGAGAAAAAAATGTGTGATGCAATTTTCTTGTCTGTATGTAAAGTTATATTTCAGCACAATGGATTATGGAAGTATATTTTTTTACTTAACTTAGTAAATTTGTATTGTTCTATTTTTATGAATTTGTGATTTTTGCAAGTAGATGATTTTGCTCTTTATTTAACATCAAAATGAATCACCTAACAATGTAAGTTCTTGAACTGAAATCTTCTGTTGTTAGCATCATTATACCTTTTATCTTCTTCCATATCATTGTGTCTAGGGAAATATACCATTCAGGACTTCAGGGGAACTGGGTGACAATCGTTGTAGAAGCAACTCATGGGACTCAATGGCCTATGTTTATTGATGATTTTTTTAAGTTAATGTAACATGGTGTGCCCAGTAACATACAGCCATAGTCATTACATTAAAAGTCAACAAAGCTCTATAGCATTTTTCCACAATAAATATGAAGGTAAATTATTACTATTACTTTATTTCTATTATTCTTAAGTAGCATCTAGTTGTTTTTGACTTCTGGTGACAATATGGATAGTGTTTCTCCTTAATGTCCTGTCTTCTGTTTGAGCCTTAAGTCTTTTCGGAGGCATGATCCTGTGAGTGTATCCAACCGCCTTGTTGTTGATTGTCCTCTTCCACTTTTCCCTTCAAATTCTCCAACCATAATTGTATTTTCTAATAAAGGTGGTCATCTCATGATATGTCCAAATTAAGACATCTTCAGTCCGGAAATTTTCCTGATTTAGTGGATGATCCATCTGATTGTTTTATTTTCTGACGGTACTCTTAGAAGTCTTTACCAACACTAGTTCAAAGATCTCATCTCGTGTCCCTTTTCTTCATTGTCCACTTTTCACATCCATAGAGAGCCACAGAGAATATCATGGTCTGGACAATTCTGATCTTTGTAATTAGCGACACATTATTACATTTGAGGATTTTATATAGGTCTTTCATACTTGTTCTTGCGATGACCAGTCTGTGTCTTATTTCTCGGCTCATGGATCGCTGGTTGTTAATAATTGATCCAAGTACTTAAAAGCTGTCTTCTCCATCTAACACCTTTAATTTTATTAACGCTTTTTACAAGTTAAAACACTAGTTCTTTAACTTTCTCTGATGCCGCTTGGTTTGCTTTTATATATCCACAAGTAAAGTGTTGACAGCTTGTTTTCTCCTTTTAAAGAGTTTGTCAAGATTTAGATTTTAAAGGTTCTGCTTTTTTCCCCACAAATGGCGCCACTCTTATGCAAAGGATGTATTGGGTATCACAGCTCATTTTCAGTCAAGTGAATGGGGTTCAGCTGTAATACTGGACACAGTCCACTGGCAAGAGTGGTACTGCTTCTGGAAAAAATCAGAGCCTTTTTCTGATCATAACGCGGATACTGAAATCTATGCTTTCATGGGGTTGCTGAAAAAAATCTTCTGTTGCTACCTGGTAACTGTCATCAAGGTGCTGTTGACAGATCTGTTATTCCTACTACATGTTTCTGTTTAGCATTTTGATGATAAGACGTTTCAAAGGTAGCTAGCCTTCATTCTCAATAGTTGCCCTGTAGCAACAGTACTTTTTCCTGGTTTGTTCGATCGATTTGCTAAAAAATAAGTGAAAGCATCAAAAAATGGTAATAAGACTGCATTTTAAATATATTAGATTTTACATTTAATGACAAGATAATCAATGGTTGTCAAAGGTTGGCCTTCACTGTAATGCTCAAATACACACAATACAATCACAATACAAATTTGTCAAAGCTGGGACAGGAGATGGTCAGGGTCCAATCTAACTGACAATGACAATATTTGATAAGGATTATTCCGCAAAATAATATCTTCTTTCCTCAAAAAGCAAAAACCTTTGTTGAAGGTGTGTACACTTTTGTGTGTGAACATCAGATATAGTAAACAACTGCAGATCATGAGGCTTTGTACTGTTCTCGTTGAAGGATCGACAAGGTTCTGTTCTCATACTTCTCATGTCAGGGACATACATGGTTGATGCAAATCTGGAAGCATTCATAAATTGTGAATCCTTTATAAGCAGAATGCATATACTGTATGTCAACATAAATGGATCTGCACTCCATACTCTCAAGTCAAATAAAATGTTATTGTAACTGCAAAGCTTTTTGTTATCTTTTGTGATTTACAAGGTTGTGAAAGAAACGAAAAGAGAGACAAGAGTAGCACACATTATTTTTAATGGGACTTTTAATTATTGCTCCAGCCCAGTGATATGGGGCACTTTATGGATAGCCATATAACAGTATATGGTGGGGAAGGCTAAGAAAAACCAAATTATATTTGTCCTTTTAGGGATAAATAGCAGCGCTCAATGGAAACCCACTGTCCAAATAAGTCCGTTTTAGTCCAATATCGTATATCACCCTCTTCCTCATTGGCTAAACGTGCTTTAATTGTACATGGAGCTTGACAAGGGTCTTTCAAAAAATGGTCAAATGCATGTATTGGTAGCAGCACACAGAGATTCTTCAATATGTTACAAAAAAATGAACATCCACATATCATAAAAAGGGTGATGGAACCAACCTAGGCTGGGTCCCCTCTCTCCAAAGGCCACATAGCAGCCGCAATGGCATGTATGCCCTTAATTTGAATGTGAAGTATACTATCACTCAAAAACTTACTTTTTGTAAGGGATTTGGCGTGGGAAGAGTCTGTCGAAGTAGAACAAATTTTTATAAGATTTAGTATACAATCTGATTACATCTCTGATGCCACTCTTCATATAGTTAAATTATTTCTAAAGAAATCATTATGAGGATGAAACAATTCATACAGTATTTTCATGACATGAAGTTTATTTCATTTAGTTTTGTTGTATACCAATAATTACTTTATTAAACAAAATAACATGGTGTCTAATAATTTTGTTCTTTGAAAGGTTGGATTCAGACACGGCAGGTTGGATTCAAACCCCTCTGTGAGACCATTTTTCGCAGTGATTTTAGGTGGTCGTCTCAGAGCGCTTGTAATGTATACAAAACATTTCAATTGAAGCCTTCGGTATCGGGTGAATTTATTATTTTATTGATTAGTCAACATTAATTGGGTTAATGTAGTTAGGGGCAGTAGAAAGGGGTCAAAGACAAGGAAGGCCGATCCGGTTTCTGGCATTCCAAGCAAAATTGCCAGGTTGGGTGATGATGCGAGGGTGTCAGTCTCAGAAAAGGCAGCCCTAGTGGATACTGATCTCCCTAACAGCCGGGAGAACAGCCCAGCTAGTAGTCGGCGGGATGGTAATGCAGGCAAGCCAAGACAATTGATAGTTGTAGGGGATTCTATAATCAGGAAGACGGATAGAATAATTTGTCGCCAAGACCGCCTCAACCGAATGGTTTGCTGTCTCCCTGGTGCCAGGGTTCGGCATGTGGTGGAACGGGTGGACAAATTGCTGGGAGGGGCTGGTGATGATCCAGCTGTCGTGGTCCATGTCGGTACCAACGACAGAATAAATGGTAGGTGGAGGAGCCTTAAGAATAATTTTAAAGAACTAGGCTACAAGCTGAAGGGAAGGACCTCCAAGGTTGTATTCTCAGGAATACTGCCTGTGCCATGCGCATCACAGGAAAGACAGCGGGAGCTTAGGGAGTTAAATGCATGGCTGAAGTCTTGGTGTAGAGGAGAAGGATTTGGGTTCCTAGAGCACTGGGCTGACTTTTCATTGGGGTACAAACTGTATTCTGCAGATGATTTGCACCTAAATGGAAGGGGGTCCGCTGTGCTGGGGGAGAGAATTCTAGCTGGGGTGGCGGAGTATTTAAACTAGGGCTGAGGAGGGAGGTCAATGTAGAAAAAAAAGGGGTAGCCAGGTTAGAGAGGGGTCAGACTATATTGGTGGGGGGAGAAACAGAATGTGGGGAGAGGACTAGACAACAAGATAAGGAGATCCTTTCGTTACAAAACATCAGTGTAAATAAAAAGGACCGATTAATGTCAAATCACATTTCTGATAATAAAAGTGAAAAACTGACAGGCAAGTTAAAGTGTATGTTCACAAATGCCAGAAGTCTAGCAAGCAAAATGGGGGAGCTGGAGGCCTTGATACTGGAAGAAAATATAGATATAGTTGGTGTTGCTGAAACATGGCTGGACTCTTCACATGACTGGGCTGTAAATCTACAGGGTTTTACACTTTTTCGTAAAGACAGGACAAATAGGAAAGGTGGTGGTGTATGTCTGTATGTGAGAAGTGATATGAAGGCGAGTGTGAAAGAGACAATAGTGGGTGAAGACTGTGAGGAGGTTGAAACCTTGTGGGTGGAACTAGAAAGGGAGGTAAACACTGAAAAAATTACTTTTGGTGTAATCTATAGACCCCCCAATATAACTGAGGAGATGGAAGGTCAGATATATAAACAGATGGAGCGGGCTGCACAGGCGGGTACTGTAGTGATAATGGGAGATTTTAATTTCCGGGATATTAATTGGTGTCATGGTTCGGCTTCAACTGCAAAGGGGAGACATTTCCTCAACCTGTTGCAGGAAAATTTTATGGGCCAGTTTGTGGAAGACCCGACTAGAGGTGAAGCTCTGTTGGATCTGGTCATTTCTAATAATGCAGATCTTGTTGGGAATGTCAATGTTCGTGAAAACCTCGGTAACAGTGATCATAATATAGTTACATTTTACCTATACTGTAAAAAACAAACGCAGGCTGGGAGGGCAAAAACATTTAATTTTAAGAAAGCCAATTTCCCCAGGATGAGGGCTGCAATTCAGGATATAGACTGGGAAGAACTAATGTCAAATAATGGAACAAATGATAAATGGGAGATTTTCAAATCTACTTTGAGTTATTATAGTGCAAAATTTATTCCTACAGGTAATAAGTATAAACGACTCAAATTAAACCCCACATGGCTTACACCTTCTGTGAAAGGGGCAATACATGACAAAAAAAGGGCATTTAAAAAATACAAATCTGAGGGTACAGCTGTAGCCTTTGTAAAATATAAAGAGCTTAATAAAATCTGTAAAAATTTAATAAAATTAGCAAAAATACAAAATGAAAGGCAGGTGGCCAAGGATAGTAAAACAAATCCTAAAAAATTCTTCAAGCATATAAATGCAAAAAAGCCAAGGTCTGAACATGTAGGACCCCTAGATAATGGTAATGGGGAGTTGATCACAGGGGATCAAGAGAAGGCAGAGTTACTAAATGGGTTCTTTAGCTCTGTATATACAACAGAAGAAAGAGCAGCTGATGTAGCCGGTGCCAGTGCTGTTAATATATCAGTTGATATACTGAATTGGATGAATGTAGAGATGGTCCAAGCTAAATTAAATAAAATAAATGTGCACAAGGCTCCGGGACCAGATGGGTTACACCCTAGAATTCTTAAAGAGCTTAGTTCAGTTATTTCTGTACCCCTTTTCATAATATTCAGAGAATCTCTAGTGACTGGTATAGTGCCAAGGGACTGGCGCAGGGCAAATGTGGTGCCTATTTTCAAAAAGGGCTCTAGGTCTTCCCCGGGTAATTATAGACCAGTAAGCTTAACATCCATCGTGGGGAAAATGTTTGAGGGGCTATTGAGGGACTATATACAGGATTATGTGACAATAAATAGCATTATAAGTGACAGCCAGCACGGTTTTACTAAGGACAGAAGTTGTCAAACTAACCTAATCTGTTTTTATGAAGAGGTGAGCAGAAGTCTAGACAGAGGGGCCGCTGTGGATTTAGTGTTTTTGGACTTTGCAAAGGCATTTGACACTGTCCCCCATAGACGCCTAATGGGTAAATTAAGGACTATAGGTTTAGAAAATATAGTTTGTAATTGGATTGAGAATTGGCTCAAGGACCGTATCCAGAGGGTTGTGGTCAATGATTCCTTCTCTGAATGGTCCCCGGTTATAAGTGGTGTACCCCAGGGTTCAGTGCTGGGACCACTATTATTCAACTTATTTATTAATGATATAGAGGAAGGGATTAATAGCACTATTTCTATTTTTGCAGATGACACCAAGCTATGTAATATAGTTCAGACTATGGAAGATGTTCATGAATTACAGGCAGATTTAAACAAACTAAGTGTTTGGGCGTCCACTTGGCAAATGAAGTTTAATGTAGATAAATGTAAAGTTATGCATCTTGGTACCAACAACCTGCATGCATCATATGTCCTAGGGGGCGCTACACTGGCGGATTCACTTGTTGAGAAGGATCTGGGTGTACTTGTAAATCATAAACTCAATAACAGCATGCAGTGTCAATCAGCTGCTTCAAAGGCCAGCAGGATATTGTTGTGTATTAAAAGAGGCATGGACTCGCGGGACAGGGATGTAATAATGCCACTTTACAAAGCATTAGTGAGGCCTCATCTAGAATATGCAGTTCAGTTCTGGGCTCCAGTTCATAGAAAGGATGCCCTGGAGTTGGAAAAAATACAAAGAAGAGCAACGAAGCTAATAAGGGGCATGGAGAATTTAAGTTATGAGGAAAGATTGAAAGAATTAAACCTATTTAGCCTTGAAAAAAGAAGACTAAGGGGGGACATGATTAACTTATATAAATCTATTAATGGCACATACAAAAAATATGGTGATATCCTGTTCCTTGTAAAACCCCCTCAAAAAACAAGGGGGCACTCCCTCCGTCTGGAGAAAAAAAGGTTCAAGCTGCAGAGGCGACAAGGCTTCTTTACTGTGAGAACAGTGAATCTATGGAATAGTCTACCGCAGGAGCTGGTCACAGCAGGGACAGTAGATGGCTTTAAAAAAGGGTTAGATAATTTCCTAGAACAAAAAAATATTAGCTCCTATGTGTAGAAATTTTTCCTTCCCTTTTCCCTTCCCTTGGTTGAACTTGATGGACATGTGTCTTTTTTCAGCCGTACTAACTATGTAACTATGTAACTATGTAATTCATAGCAGAACCAACTGATACTGACTGATTGCCATAAGCAAGAGGAACATAGATAGTTCTATATGAAGATTACACAAAAAGATCTTTCTAAGAATGAAGAATCCCTTTAGGTTTAGTATGCAGCAGTAATAGATCACAAGAAATTTGGAGGGCAAGCCTTACTCATGTTAAAGTCAAATATAAAAGTTCTTTTAGGTCCACCACTGCCGTTGGGGTTTATGGTCCTGTAGTTTTTGAACGAAAAATAATCTGACAGAAGGAGAGGTGGGGGTCGATATTTAGATGTAAATCAAAACCTTTGTTACAGTAGTGCTCCTAGATTTCATTTTCTGTTTGTTCACCTCTTAATCCCTGAGTTACGCGCCCAATGACGTACATGAGGTCTTAAGGGAATCGGATGGAGTTTCAGGTGCACCTGTTCATGCCTTCTGTGTAAATGATTCCCATTTATTAACTCAGTGAATACCGTGTGCATGCTCTAAAGCAAAGAGAATTAAATTCTTTGTATGAAATTTACATCTAATGATGTCTCCTCTCTAACAAAACATTAGTATAATTATTCTAATTATTTAAGGAGAATTAATTTTGTAAAATTTTGTAAAACAAAAAAAACAAAAAACACAAATGAAAATACAATGATTATACTGTCTAAACCTGTCACCCTCATCAACTTATTACTGCCTGTGTTCTGAAGACCTAAGAGACTGCAATCGGTAGTCTACAATTCTATCGAGCTTCTAGAGTCCTGCAGTGGCAACATAGTAGCTTTTCTTTTTCATGTTAATTAAGGTTTTACTATAACATTTATAAAATAAAATTTTATGTTTTAGTCTTTTGTTTTTCATAAAAATCCAGGCTTTAGTACCAGATCCTAAAATTAGCATTAATGCAGCTTATGATTTTTTAGTATTATAATTATTATTATTATTAATTTTTTTAGGTGTGTCCTAAATAAATTTATTTATATGACCATAGTTTGGACTCTTTTTAGGACATTTCCTAATTCTGAAATGAATTACATTCTATTTCTTCCCTTTTTCTATTTCAGATATAATGAGGCAGGTAACTTTTTTACACAGTTATCAGCATAATGTGTTTTTTTTTATTCATTTATAAAATCGGCGGGAATCAAAACTTGAAGGTGTGTTAACTGGCTTATGCCTTGTGATCATACTATCACTAGATTTTCTGTTTCTCATTCAGCCGACTAATAGCAAAATGATCAAATATAATGTAATTAATTATTAAATGAGAAATAAATTGAATGCATGTTACTTTTTTTTAATTCAAAGTGTACTTTATTGATATCTATTGCGAACATTAATACATTTTTTAAATATACTGTAAGTACAAAAGGCTAACGTTATTAAAATGGATAACTGATAAATGAATAAAGAAACTGTACTTGGAAATATATAATTCTGCTGTTATGTAAAATATGATATATTTTAAAGATTAACACATCGTACCATCTACAATTACATAATTACAAAATAATGTCTGAATTAAAAAAAAATATATATATATATAATAATATAATATCTTTTATATATTATTATTTTTATTGCCCATCTATACCTTAATTACCATTAAACACATATTTTATTTTCTCTTGATGTTCAGAATTAGGTAAATTCCTGACAGGGGTTGGATGAAGGTCAAAAACCACATATATTGTGTTATCTTAAACCGCGCCTTCCTGCTTTCTGGTGCTTTACCCGTGCTTATTAAATATTATGGCGAAACGTGAAAGTAATTTAATTCTGTGTGCAATGTAGCCGGCTTTAATTCGTTTTTATCTGTGGATTTTTTCTTCTCTGCAAAATCAAATTTGACATTTCAGATAACACAAGGCTTTGCTAAGATTCACATTGCATATAAACACAATACTGCAATGTACATCCCGATTAAGACCTGTTTGGAGAAAATGTATCTGCTGCTATTAAAGTGAATAGATATTGATTTTAATCCTTTGGGTGATCTCTCTTTCTTGTTTCTGATGGATGACAATTTGCAGTGTAACATAATCTTCCATTTGTTTGGAAATTACACTCAGGTGCTGCAGCTTTCTGCACCAAACCCACTCTTCTCCTCTCTTCCCAGCAATTAGCAGTAACAGGCTGATAGCTATCCTTTCGGCTTGTATGGTCTAAAACAGTGTGCAATGCATTGCTGATATCTCCACGAGTCAGGACGCTAGATCAACTAAAGGAACCCAGATATCCATGCATAGAGGTTTTATGGCCGGGTTACAGAGGTATTCTCCCTTAAATGCAATGCTAGGGGGAATACAAAGCCACATCGGAGCACGATACAGTTACATACGAAGTGCCTGCGGTTCCATCATATGGAACCAGACGGACTCTGTGTGCTGCCATTCAGACTCCATGCTCACGGTGTCCACGAAGCCTTAGAATTGTATTAGAACCGCAATTCTAATATTTAATCATGAAGTTAAAGGCGATGTACACCTTCGCTTAGTGTTTTTATGCAACCTTTAAAATTCCTTTTATTAAAAAATAAATTCTACTTTTTAAGATGCAGCTTCTATGTATCCTGTATACATAGAAGCTGTATCATCTGTGTGAGCAGCGTCCGTCAGTTCAGCTGAACTAATGGCTCAGCTGAAAGCTAGTCCTGCTTGTCTCTGATACACAGGATCCAGCTAATATCGATCACATCTTAGTTACGAACTTACACGTGATCGATATTAGCTGGATCCTGTGTGTCGGAGACACGCAAGACCCGTTCTCAGCTGAGCCATCAGTTCGGTTGAACTGACCGACGCAGCTCAGACGGGTGATACAGCTTCTATGTATACAGGATACATAGAAGCTGTATCTTGAAAAGGAAAAAAAATTAACAAAAGTAATTTTAGAAATTCACTTATATTTTTTATCTTTTTATTTATTTTAGATTTATCAAACAGTTAGAGCTTATGTCAAATATTTGAAACTATTTCAAAGGGAACCTGTCAAGAGTTACTAGGCCTCTAAACCGCCACTATACTGCCACTATACTGTACAATAATAGTATTATCAAGATGCCCCTCTATAATCTGCACGAAGCTGCATAATGTAGAAAATAAACTTTAACATAGCGTGCATTAAATGCAAATTACCGCTGAAGATGGGCGGTGCCGCTATCCTGAAGTGTGATACAGTCCGGTCCCTAAACTTGCCCTTTCTGGCTTGATTGACGTCTCACAGGAGCTGGCTTGTAAAGATGTACAGATGTAGCAATCCTTAGCTTAACTCTGTTAAGTTGAGCAGCGTGATAACTTATCACTTAAGCCATTGAAAAGGTTAAGTAAAGGTTTCTTGCCAATGTGTATTTAAATACATTAAAAGTTAAGTCTTACAGAGCGCGTTATGTTAAAAAAATTATTTTTTACATTGTGCAACATCGGGAAGATTATACAGGGGCATCTCAATAATACTATTGCTGTCCATTATAATGGCATGGTGGCGGTTTAGGGGCCTAAAAACATGTGACAGGTTCCCTTTAAATATAAATTAATTGATAAAACAAATGGGAATGTAGAAACAATGCAATGCTCATCAAGGTACCGTAAAGTGGAAATTTGGGAGCTAGTAAAAATACAATATCCATGAATGGAGGAGTAAACCAGGGTCTCCCATTACACTGTTCTCGGATTCATTCCAGGTTCCCAGCAGTATCGCCACTCTTCAGTTTTACAGCATTGTAACCTTTTGTTATATACCTGTTATCTGCAGAGGACATTGATTAATAGTATCATGTATTTCAGAGGACAGCATGCTCCAGGGTATTGTGTAATAACGTGAACTCAACATGACGCAGGACTATATACTTTTTTGTTCTCCTTGGTATTGAACACATTGTAATTGCATAAAATTGTTGTGGTCAAGTTTTGCATATCTTTCCTTGCACATGGTTGAGCCAGGAATATATTCTCTTAGAGCATCACAAGCTCCTCTAGCCATGAATATAATGAGAAGGCTATGCATTATACAGGGGAACTTCTGCCAATAGGTATAATTCTTTGCTTGCTATTATACCTAAGATAACCTTGTTTAAAAGGCAATGTCTTGGCATCAAACCAGTTCGGCTTTCAGATTCTTGCACTCTCTGAGCCGTATTCTTAGGGCTTTAGAAATCAGAGCTGTCAGACAGAAGACTTGGCCGAAGCACGGAGCCGGTTTTCCACCTCTTGCTGTGCTGGTTTTATAACACTTTTTGATGCTACTTAAAAGAAGACAGGTGGTGTTCAATTATAGTTATTAACACTAGGGCAGGTTAACTTGCTCGAGTAAATGATGCTTTCTAGTGAGTGATTGTGATTTCACGTGCGAAAATAGTTTTTTCCAGTAAGGACGCTTTCCTTTATTTATTAATTTATTTATTTATTTCAGTTATTTATATTTATTTCAGTTACTTATATACTTATATGCTTCAGTTTCCTTTAACTGGAACCATTTCATGTTCCAATTTAGTGCTCCTAAATATTTTTAATTGCTGCAAGTCCTGGCAAAGAACTTAATGGGGTTGGATAAGTTCTAGAATTGAAATTTTATAGGTTGACTCCAACCAAAGAAAACATATTTGCTCTATAACTTTGTTATACCGGATGCATTTCTATTGGCATTCTAGATTTTGATGAGCCTCCACAACCCTTACGCTGCAGTAAGGGTTAATTTATAATATACACTGGAACATTTATTTTTTTTATATGATTATTGGGCATTTGCTTATTAGCAGGTACCTGGACATACAACAACTGAGTCACAAAATGACTCTCTGGGGGGAAGTTTATTAAGACTGGTATTTCATACACGAGTCTTAATAGGAATGAAGCTGGAGTCAGATGCAAGAAATGTATTAAGAGGCGCACACGTCGTAATATAGGTGTCACATCTTCGGCTGTCCGTGTGCCACTGAGTAAACCAGCCAGGGGCAGGGTGGGGGAGGAGAGAGGAGGACCTGAGCTGTCCCTTGTCATTGCCTTCAACTTTTTAATATACATGTTACCTTTTATTGTAGTCTTTACCTTAAATAAGATGGCTGCTGCTGATCCTGCCTCTAGTGTACACAGCACAGGCTGAAAAGTGATAGTAAGTGTCAATCTATTGTGAGGGCTCAGTGGTCAGTTTAAAAATTGCAATATTTCAGTTTTTTTTTTAATAGATAGAGAAATTGAAAAAAAAAAAAATACCACAACATTGTAAATCAAATGTATTTATGAAAAAATAAGTCATTTTCTGATGATAAATTTAGTACATTTAATAAGTTTTTGGCTAACAGAATAGCGTAATCAGAAGCACTATTCTTGCCATCAAATATACCAGAACCGAGACGTAAACCTGACGGACATCATTGTAAGTTGATAGAGATTTATTTGGCATCCATTTGTAAATGGATCCATCATAGCTGCAATGACTCTATTAAGTACGGAAGTTATGCCACTAGTGTGAACAGAGCCTTAGGTCACTTTCACATGAGTGTATTACTGCCCCTACTCCTAGCCCAGCCGTTTGACCCTCACCGATCAGATCTTTATCAACTCTTCTGTAGATAGGTGATAAATTATCATTATGGGAAAACCCCTTTAATAATTCTACTGGTGCAAAGAAATTGTTTACATTCCTGACAGGGGCTGGATTAAGGTCAAAATCCACATAACTGGTCAAGCGGTGACGTGAGTTTGAGAGTAATTTCAACGCATTAAATATTTTTGGGAAAATTACAGTACGATAAGTGATTTTATTATACATAAATTGCCATGGTTATAATTTACTATTATGTAGTGCAGGTAATGCTGTGAGAGATTTAAAAAAAAGCCATTTCCTATTACTCGCATTGCAATTATCATGGGTAATGTACAAATGAGAATGTCAATGTGAAGGTCAATAATTATCTAATTAGAACATTTAAGCACAAAAGCTTTCCTGATTGCTGTATTCTTCAAAGTTCACTTTATTCTTCTTTTCTTTTTTTTTTTAATCTCAAAAAATGTCCAGTTAAAACAAATGGCTAAGAGAATGTTCTCGAAATAAATGAACATCAATAATAGACTTGAGGACATGAAAGGCTCACTGATGAGAGACAAGAGTGATAATGGCTTTGTGGGTTCCTCAGGTGTCAATAGGGCTTGGGAGAGAGAGTGGCTCTATATCCATTGAACAGACATTTTGATCTCCGGGGTAGACTTTATTTAGTCTTGAATGGTCTAGCCAGGAATCCATCTTAATATTCTCCTATGAATATTGGAAGAGGCAGCGGGGATTTCTCGATTTATCTCAACATTAGGAGTTGACAGGTGTTTTGTTGTGTTATTTATTTATTTTGTACCATATGCTGCTGTGGGAGAGATGATAAATGGTACATTTATGTCGGTAATTTAGCATTATCTTTTATTTCATTTTGCACATTTTGAATTATCTTTTTGAAATAGGGCAGTTCTAGAATACTTAGATTTTTTTTGTTTAAAGCTTCTCTCCTGCAACTTTTCTTCCTTGTGTTTTTCATTTGGCTTGAAGTGAATGTTAAACTTTTAACACCATGTCATTTTTAGGTCCAAAATTCTGTGCCAGTAAATTTCTTAATATATCTTTATAGTCTGAGCTTTATTTTTGTGATATAGAGCTCCAAATCTCCTGCCTGCAGCCACCACTAGAGGGAGCTTAGCAGTTAATTGCATACTGTGTTATTATTGAGTTTAAGTTGTAGCAATATGCAGTAAGCTCCCTCTAGTGGTGCAGATGTTATATTATAACTTTGTGTCTATGCAGAAGATTTGGAGCTCTGGACATTCACTTTAAAACAACATACATTTTTTTTTTATTGTTTCCTGTTGGCTAAATGGAGGGACCAAAAGCAAGCGTTGTTGCTTCTGGACATGTAGCCACCCATAATAGTAGTCACCCAGACAGGAAAACAATTAGTTGCTAGGCAACCTGAACTTACATACCCAACAGAACACACTTGGAAAAAGCTTTAAAGGGAATGTATCATTATAAAATGACCTATTTAAAGAGAATCTGTCACCAGATTATAAGTGTCCTTTCTCCTACATAATCCGATCGGCACTGTAATGTAGATAACAGCAGTGGTTTTTATTTTGAAAAACAATCATTTTTGAGCAAGTTATGAGCAATTTTCGATTTATGCTAATTCATTTCTTAATGACCAACTGGGCGTGTTTTTACTTTTGACCAACTGGGTGTTTGATGCTGACCAATCAGTGTCATTCACTTCTCATTGTTCCAGCCCAGCTTCTTTCACTACACAGCGTGATTGTTCCAGTGTGATTGTGCAGTGAAAGCAGCCGGGCTGGAACAATGAAAAGTGTATGACGCTGATTGGTCACAGATTGGTCACTGATTGGTCAGCCTCATACACTCCTCTGTACAACGCCCAGTTGGTCAAAAGTAAAAACACGCCCAGTTGGTCATTAAGAAACTAATTATCATAAATCTAAAATTGCTCATAACTTGCTCAAAAATGATCGTTTTTCAAAATAAAAACCACTGCCGTTATCTACATTACAGCGCCGATCAGATTATGTAGGAGATAGGGCACTTCTAATCTGGTGACAGAGCCTCTTTAAATCAAATTATTATCCTAAACATTCTTTTTATATTTGGTGTTTTTATATATATTTTGAAATCTTTATTTTGCTCATGTTGTATACACTGGAGGCAGGGTCAGCAGTTACGCCATTATCATCACAGACAGGATTACTATGAATGATGACACCTGTGCTATAAAGCTGTAGGCAGATAACACAGGATCCACCATTGACAATCTGTGATTGTGAAACTTGTACTCCGCTCCATCCCTGCGCAGTGACCACTACTTGTGTCACAGAGCATGCTCACTACACTCTACCATAGAATAGTTTTTATTTGGACTTCTGACTGAGTTTTCTTATGTCCAGGTGCCTGCTGTAAATCTGCTGTAAATACGATAGTAGATTAAGGATGGCCTTTTACCAGTTTTATCATTTGGGCCATTGACAAAATATTGACAACATGTGCTATGAAGAAATTTCAATTGCCTAATGTGTTTTCCAAATTGGCTCCTTTTCTAATGTATTACCAACCGTGGTAACAGCCTACAGATACAATTAAGGTAAAGATCCACTTCTAAAGCTAGATTTTAACTGATTTATTTCAGTAAACAAAAAAAATATCATATAATATTATAAAAATCTTTATAGGCAGGAGTGATCTGATATTTACCTATTGTGCTGTTGGGAATTCCAGATTCCCAGCTTCTTCCTCGTAGGAGCCAATAGCACAATACAGACACCATGACGCCCTCTGCAGGCAAGTGGAGGGGGTGCAAAGTTTCCCAACACCCAGTAGGTTATTATTGGATTATTGTTGCTATTAAATGGATTGATTAGGATTATATGAGGCAATAACTATATATTCAATTCCCTATACACTCCTTAAATGGCAGATCTACAGTTTAAACTATATTCGACATCAAGCTGAAAATTGCTGAAACCAAAAGACTGTGGCGCTTGAACTTTAATGTTAGCCGGGAAAAAAAAAGAGAGTGGGTCATCAATTTTTACCTTTCTGCATGTGAGACAAGATAACAATCGCCTTCATAAAAACCAGAACCTCTTACACTTTTGTGAGTTAGCGAGATTCAGCAGAGAAGAAGGACAGATCTCTCCTGGAGATATTATTTAAAGCAGTGTGTGTGCTTCTTTCACCCTACATGCGAGTGTTTCAATTTAATGTGGAGAAGCTTAACAATTTAATAACGTGCTTTACTCAAAGAAGTATTCACTGTCTGAACAAAGCGCCTCTCTTTAAGAACTAAAATTTATTTCAGTTCCAGATGCTGTAAAAGTGCTTACAATTGACTTTAGAAAGCAATCAAGACGACAAAAAAAATAAAAATCAAAGAACACTTTAACCACAATGAGGTATATGTAAGTGGGTATAGGTTTTAGAATTGATTTCTTTCTACTGATTGGAATCCCTTAACTTTCCTGTAACTGCAGTAAAAGACACTCAGGATAAAACATTGCATACAGTAAAACTTTCTTGCTGCAAACGGTTAACTGAGTTAAAGCACTGGAGAGAAAAACGGGTCAAATGAAATCATTACAATTACTGCACAATTACATTGAACACTTATCGGCGTAGGGAGGTGGTAGATAATGTTTTTCCAATTATGTTTTATGGATCTGAAAGTGTTGCAAACCTGTGGCCATAATGGTTTAATATGTGGCAAACGTGCAAAAATTACAAGGCTCATGCACCAAAAAAGATTTTGAAGTGTTATGCCATTGTATATTGGAGAGGGGTTTAACATGTTGAAGATGAAATATTTCATTTTGTGTGACATTTTAGGTATTTAGTAAGCGTGTTTGCACCAAATTTACATTCATGTGCCAATTAATTCCTTGTTAAATTCACAACAAATCGGTGGTGTATTGTCGGCGTATATGTCATGTAAAGTCTCCCGACTTATAAGCCCATGTGGCCATAGACTTTATTGGGAAAATGGGTGTCCTTTTAGTATAGATTTGTCTAGGACATCTCATGTGCAGTGACCTCATCTGCAATGCTAATGAATGGCACTGTATAAAATTACCATTGACAGATCGCCGTTTGCCACAATCATCATTTTTTTAAATTAAAGCAAGCTCTGAGTATGGACCTCAATAGGGAAAACTGTAACATTGAAAACACGCCCATAAAACATTTTTACATTCAGATATGTAACATTTATTTTACACGGAAAATGTTTTCACCATATTTTTTGTATGTGCCATTCATATATTTATATAAGTTAATCATGTCTCCCCTTAGTTGCCTCTTTTCAAGGCTAAATAGGTTTAATTATTTTAAACTTTCCTCATAACTTAGGTACTGCATGCCCCTTATTAGCTTCGTTGCTCTTCTTTGTATTTTTTCTAACTCTAGGGCATCCTTTCTATAAACTGGAGCCCGGAACTGAACTGCATATTCTAGATGAGGCCTCACTAATGCTTTGTAAAGTGGTAATATTATATCCGTGTCCCATGAGTCCATGCCTCTTTTAATACACGACAATATCTTGCTGGTCTTAGAAGCAGCTCATTGACATTGCAGTACTCCCAGATCCTTCTCAACAAGTGACTCCCCCAGTGTATCTCCCCCTAGGACATATGATGCATGCAGATTGTTGGTACCCAGATGCATAACTTTACATTTATCTACATTAAACCTTATTTGCCAAGTAGATGCCCAAAAACTTAGTGTGTTCAAATCAGCTTGCAATTCACGAACATCTTCCATAGACTGAACAATACTACATAGCTTGGTGTCATCTGCAAAAATAGAAATAGTGCTATTAATCCCATCCTCTATATCATTAATAAATAATTTGGGATACACCACTTATAACCGGTGACCATTCAGAGTAGGAATCATTGACCACAACTCTCTGGATACGGTCCCTGAGCCAATTTTCAATCCAATTACAAACTTTACTTTCTAAACCTATAGTCCTTAATTTACCCATTAGACGTCTATGAGGGACAGTGTCAAATGCCTTTGCAAAGTCCAAAAACACTATATCCACTAAATACAGTCCAGGCTTCTACTTACCTCTTAATAAGAACAAATCAGGTTGGTTTGACAATTTCTGTCCTTAGTAAAACTGTGTTGGCTGTCACTTATAATACAATTTTTTTGTCACAAAATCCTGTATATAGTCACTCAATAGCCCCTCAAACATTTTTCCCAAAATGGATGTTAAGCTTACTTGTCTATAATTACCCGCGGAAGACCTAGAGTCCTTTTTGAAAATAGGCACCACATTTGGTCTGCGCCAGTCCTATGGCACTATACCAGTCACTAGAGAATCCTGAATATTATGAAGAGGGGGACAGAAATAACTGAACTAAGCTCTTTAAGAACACTAGGGTGTAACCCATCTGTTCCTGGGGCCTTGTGCACATTTGTTTTATTTAACTTAGCTTGGACCATATCTACCTTCAGCCAATTCGGTATATTAATTGATGTATTAACAGCACTGGCACCAGCTACATCAGCTGCTCTTTCTTCTGTTGTATATACTGAACTATAGAACCCATTTAGTAACTCTGCCTTCTCTTGATCCCCTGTGACCAACTCCCCATTACCACTATCTAGGGGGCCTGCATGTTCAGATCTTGGCTTTTTTGCATTTGTATACTTGAAGAATCTTTTGGGTGTATATGCTTTATGGCAGCTGCAATGAATGGAAGTTAATGAACAGAAAAGTGTCCATAGATAAATACAGTCTTCAGGAAGAAATGGAGTACAATTCCATGCCTCATAGACTGTGGAGTGGCAGGGGAGATGCATACAGAGCCTTATCTCTGTGTGTGTGTGTGTGTGTGTGTGTGTGTGTGTGTGTGTGTGTGTGTGTGTGTGTGTGTATGTATGTGTGTGTGTGTGTGTGTGTGTGTGTTTGTGTGTGTGTGTGTGTTTGTGTGTATAGTAATGCTATCCTACCTTAACCAGGTCTCCAGTAGAATAATAGAGCTGTCATCTGTCCCTAAATCTCCATCTCTAATGATAGTGAGATGACTCTGCTCATTCTGGCCTAGTCTATACAGGAAAGCTGACAAGTTAGCTGCACAAAACAGGAAATGTCTGCTTATTGTGTGTGCTTGAGTGTCCAGTGTGAAAACTGGAATATGGATGAACATGAGTGGGAACATATTTATCCATTAAACTGCCTTCCTTATTTTTGATATGCCATGTGCTTCGTAAAGGAGTATTACAAGAATAGCAATTTTCTTGTCTTTCTACAGTAACAGGGTCCCAAGCTCCCCATTGCTCCTCACTGCAAGATAGCAGTGAGGCAAACTTTGGATAGAGCTGCGGACGAGCATGTGTGCTGCCGCTCTATTCAAAGTCTATATGACTGACAGTGACAACCGAATAGATCGCTTGGCTGTTTCCATCAGTCCCATAAACATTGAATGGAGTGGTGGGGCGGATTGTCGGCAACCTTGCTCCATTTTTTTCTCCTCACTGCAGTGGGTGCAGTGATAAGGAAGGGGGCTCTGGACTCCTCCAATTCTATTGATGGGTTACGCCCCTAGCGATCAGACGCTTATCACATCTCCTGTGTGATAAATGTCTATTCCAGGAATATCCCTTTAAGGCACTAGAAATAAACAAGTTTTACACAGATGGAAGCTGCTACCGCATGAATCCTCTTAATGCTTAAGTATATTCATTAACATATAACACTGTGACCCGTAACCTTGTTCGTTTTTGACGTGGGGCATGGTACTAATGACTTACGCACAACTGACATACCGGCTTCAATCCTTAGAATTCTCCTGTTATCAGCAGTTATATGCCTATACAAGCCACATCTATAGACCTATAGTGTAAATGGTCTTATTTATGAGAGTGAGGAGAGGCTGTCTAGATATGCATTGTGAAGTTCTTCTAAGCCGCTATTAAAGCAAGGAGAACATGAATCAAACATTATGGTCAATCTGAAATCCACAGCAGCTTTCTTTAGGGACGCTGTAATCTCAGGCCAGTTCTGAGTGTGTGTCTTTTACTGCCCAGGAAATGTTCAAAGCTTCCTGTTCTCAGTGCTGTTTATTGAGCCCGGTGAATTACGGCAACCTCAGTTGTCATTTTTATTGGACATGTGTATTTGATAAATCAGGATCACATTCGTGAAACGTGCTGAATCGAGCTCCAGTGCTGATCTTTATATGTACAAGCTGTAGCTGTACAGTAAGGGAAATTGCCTTAAAAAATGAATCCCCACGTGAAAGAATAGAAAAAAAAAACATGTATTGTAAGCCACATTGGCTACTAAACTACTTTCAGCTTTGTGTATTACATTATTTCTGTATGTCCTTTTTTGTAATAGATGAATCTATAAAAGTAGTCATCATGCCCGAGCATTTTAATCTGGCATGACATGAATGGTAGCCAAACAGCTCGAATTTATACATTTTTTATATTGGGCCTAGGATTAGGTAAAAAAAAGAGAAGGTTGTGCTCATCCACGAGTGGCTGTCGAATAGACATGAGCCTTATTTATCAAAACTGTCTAGCAGAAAAACTGTCCTTGTTGTCTACAGAAACAAATAACAGAAAATTTTTGAGTATTATAAGAAATTAAAGTTGAGTTCTGATTAGTTGCTATGGTTCAATAAGTATATCGTTTTGATAAAGGAGGCGCAGAATCTGATTTACGAGTTTGCACTCCGTGTGTCACTGTATGGTGCCTCCATGATGCGCCGCAATCTTCTCTAGAAATAATGCTACTAGGCAAGAATTTCTCCATAATACAGCATGTTTAGGAGCATGTCACAATTTCTTTTCTCACAATTTTTTGCAGAATCGATAATAACCTCCATACCCCTCTATGCAAAGGTGGACGCACAAAGAGGTACAATATAAGTCAAGCAACATTTTCTGGGTGCTGTATTTGGATCTGTGTGACACAGATCCGGAATACGGCCATTTGCATAAGCCCTTAGGGAAATTTGAGCAGCCAAGGAGTGTCGGCATTTCAGAGCATGTTGGGAACTTCTTCAGTTAGGTGAAACATGTCTAAGGAAAGCCAATAACATTGACAGATATAAGATATACAATATAAATGAATATTAAATAAATTAAAAATAATAATAATAACAACGCAAAGACCTATTAAATGTTCCATTTTTATTTTTTATTTTTGCAGCTCAGTAATTTTCTTCTAGGTATGTGCAGAAACCAGCACTCTAGATAAAGTGCTAAAGTGGAATTGGTGTCAAAACAAACATTCTAATTATATTATGTAATTCTCTAATGTGATTTAAATGTATTTTTTTAAGGAAAATCTCACTTAGATTTATGGCTTTGTAATATTTGCATTCTGACTCGTAAGTGTTGCTTCTTTAAAAATGAATTGTGTAAACAGAATAACTCCATAGTGCCAACTAGAGGATTTTAGAACCAAAGGAACTACTTACTATTTTTATATCTGTCACTTAGTAGGGGTTTAACCAACAAGTCATCCAGATAAAATATAGCATAGCCAAAGTCATATTGTCCCAATTGCCTTACAGTCTATTAAACTAAGGTTAATACATGCTATTTTCCTACCAAGAGGTGACTTAGTCTTTGCCATGCATGAATACATATGAATCGGAGGGCACCCTGGTGTGTTTCATATTATTATGGTGGTAGTCATCATTTTGAATTAGAATTTTATCTAGTTATTTTATATACTGTACGGTTTGATCCCCAGATATCTGAACACCAAGCTGCTCTCTAGAGTAAAGAACATTCATTACCAGCACTCTCCATTGCAAACATCCAGTTATAAATACACCAGTTTTGTAAAGAGCATCTGTTATCAAAATTACGTTTTCGTATGTTTTTTCACAAATCGCTTTAGAATGAAATATTTAGTAATTATATGAGGGCAATTCTCTGGTTAACTGTCTGAATTTGGTCTGTGTTTCTAACACCTCTTGTACATGACCGTGTTTGGGCCATGAAAATCGGTCCGTGTGTTGGGCGAATTTCCTGGCCCGCCCGCGGTACAGATGAACGAGGCTCCTGCCATCATAGACATTTATGATGCTAGGAATCTTAGCCTCCCTACGGAATTGTTCCATACTGTATCATTTTGTTCACTACGAAACAGCAGTTCCATGAGGAGGCAGAGACTCCTAGCATCATAAATGTCTTTGATGCCAGGAGTCCAGGTTACCTGTACCGCGGACAGGCCGGAAAATCCCATTAACCCATGGACCGTTTTTTTCGACCCGAACTTGGTCGTGTGCCAAAGGTGTTACTCAAAATAGCTCTTCATTAATATTTATTAGGGTTCCGCCCCTGCCCAGCTTTCTCTGCATGCTGATTGGCTCATGATGTGACCACATACGTAACAGTAAATGCCTCTTTGCCCCGATGCTGTAGTGTGGAATGGGTGAGCAGACGCTATGAAAGATGTCACCAGCCTGTGCCCACTCACTTTATGGAGGAGACTGTGCTGAAGTCCAATGTTAGGCATCAACACAGTCTCTGGAGATGGTTTATATCCCATGCGTGGAAACTGTAGTCGGAAATAATGACTGAGGGACTACAGAGCCTCAGATATGCCATTCGTCGCTGTGTGGCAATCTGTACGTCACGTATCTAGAGGAGCATAGCTCTGCAATACGGTGTCCAATGGAACATGGCACAAATTAATTTTTGTTGAATTTCATATGAAAAAATCTTCATATATGGAACTTTTGTACGAAATTGGATGCATACAGAGGTACAGAAAGCCCCATAGACTTTTATGGGGCTGTATTATGGCTGCGTACAACTTGGAGGTTATACAGAGCTATTATGTGGTTGTGGCATGAGGACTTATTTATAAGGTTGCCTAATATAAATCCACAAATATGATAATCCAGCATTGATCTGGCGCTGCAGGTCCCTGATTAATGTGATTTTCTATAATACATTAAAAACCCATATTAAATAATAATAAATATAAATGTAGAAAATAACAGCATCATGACTGTTTAGTATACAGTCTGAACAGTCAGTACCACCGGATCCCCGTGCTGCGGATGTACTGATAACACAACACTATCTTGATTTTGCACTCGCACGTGTATTTAATTTAATTTACTTTAATGCACTTTTAATTGAATTACAGCTGCTGTATTTGAAATGACCTGGAGGTGCTGTGTGGAAAGAATAAAGATAAATAGCACTTCAGGAGGACATCGAAGAAATTAAACTGATTAGTTAACTAAAGCAGAACATATTGACACAAATGAAAGAGACAATGTCTCCCATTGGTCAGTTGACGAGAGGACAATTAACTACTAGAAGTGATAGAGGAATAGGTATATTTCAAGTGAAGCGAAACGAGTCATCTCATTTCCTATTGAATTTTTCTCCTATCATTGCAGGACTGCAATAATTTTATACCAACCCCTCTTACATCTGTCCTAAATATCAAGATGGCGAGCAAAACTAATTCTTGTTTGCTACTTTTTATTTTTATCGTTAACGTATACTTTTTTTTAATCCTTTTTCCTGATTTTTTTTCCTTCAACTTTCAATGTGTCTCTTGATCTTTAAACATTAATATCTTCTATTCTACTGCTTTTATTCACGTTTTATTCTGGTAGGTAGGTCCTGTCCCAGTTTCCCAGTTAGTTGCTGCTAACGTCTGTTGACTATTCATGTACACACAGTATACTGGAGGATACAGACAAAGTGGCAACAGAAACCAGAAGGGGATATTAGTGGAAATGAATAAAAATACAATGTAATATAGCGCAGAGGTATATTAGATAAATGTATACAAAATTTTTAAAAAAAGAACAAAAAAGGAGAACGGAAAACTTTCCAATAATCTTAATTACAATGGAAAACACAAATGTAAAACCAATGACACCATTGATTTATATAATTCTTCAGTTGTGTTTTTATGTTTTTGCTGTTTTTTCTAGTGTTTTGTGGCCTAATAAAGACTATGTAATCAAGGCTTAATGCGTGGTTACATACTGAAGAGCCATAGGACTTCTGGATGCTGCTGTATTGTGCCTCTATATAGTGCCATATAATGGAGGGATTCTCCCCTAGAATCAGTGTTTTCAGCTGAAATTAACCCAGTAATACAGCATTTAATGGAACATTTTTTTTCTCAAAGATTCCTTATAAATTTGTAAGTAAGCCTAAATATGTCTCCATATGATAGTAGAGGCTTATGGAGGAACAATACTAGCCCATAGATTTTTATTGGGTGCCATATAACTATGTTTTGGTTTTAGAACATTGTCTTGTTGCTCCCACTATTGATTTTTGTGGTATAATAGATAGTCAGTTGTATATAAAGACTTTAATGTTGTCTTCTAAGGATTCTCAAGTAATAAAGGAAAATAGCAGCAACTAAGGGAAAGTCTAACTTTCAAGTAGGTGAGGCATGAGTGTATCACATGGTTTAGGTATTTGTTTGCGTTTAATATTTCTACATATGTGAGGTACTCTATATTGTAGGTTCAGTTCAATTCCAGCAGTTGTAACCTTTTAATTTTGAGATATTTCCATTGAATCACAGACTTACATAGGGGTCTATGTGTCTATGATGGAGGTATTTCCAAATACAAGATAGTACGTAAAGTATAGTGGGCAGGCACATTTTCTTAACTACAAGTATTTCGTTTATGACGTAGTGTAACACGACTATGACTTGTGAAAAAGATTTGCCTGTCATATATAAATACACCTAAATTTAGAAAATTAACAGACTGAAATGTAAACTATGTGACAAAAGGAAAGGTCTGCCATCCGCTTTACCTTCGAGACATATTCAAATTAAAAGATAAATGTTAGTCTAGAAAATACAGCATTTTAATATCTGGAATATTTACATTTTGATTGTCTTTTTGTCAGTATAATGTGGTAACAATTTACTGAAAAGAGGCTTGATATTCCGATCTTGTGTTTTTTCTCCATAATTCATCTTTGCTATATTCCTGCACTAATCATATTATGTTCCTCAGAGACTAGGGTAAATTTGCAGAAGCTGACGAACATTCCCACTAAATAAGGCACATCTTCCATTAAAAAGCCCATTAATCTTCCTAAATTGTGCTTGTCACCGTTAAAGGCATAGTGCCACATAGGCACAAACCGGACTGGCGGCAATAACATAATGAAGCCATTTAAGCCTAGGTGATTGATGCCCTTAAAGAAGAATTTGACATCACTTTGTCCTTAAAATCTTTGTTATATTATCTGTTGTGGGAATTCCTGACATAAATGATGCTTACTATGTATGACAATAGATGCAAAGTTATTTCTAATAAGAAGAAGGGATTGGCAATACAAAACTGCTGACAATTTATAAGGATCGTTCCCCTGTGCCGCCAACTCCTTGTGATGTTCTCCTCGCATATCTGTATCTGTAAATGCGAACGTACTGGTTAGTAAACCAGTTATATACATCTTTTTATTGAGTAAGTTATAAGGAATTTATCCATAGGCTGTGAATTACAGAAAGAAAGGGATCCCATAGCACCGATCAAAATGGGCCTTCCATTATGGCGCCAAGTTTTGCCACTCAGGACAAAAGGGTTTGGTATTTGTTTCCCCCGCCATGTCGTTTTCATGATCCACGTCTTATTTGGTAACGCTGTAGTCCCTCTGATTAATGGAGTCCTGCACAGGTTCTCATCACCCAATAGCAAAGGATATTGGACCAACCAGGGATGGGCCCGCTCTCTCCAAGGGCTGCATGGTTTACTGCTATGGTACGTATGCCCTTACCCACAGGGAAATATCTAGACACTTGGTGAGCAGGTCAGATGAATTCATTTCCAGGGCACAATACTTTCATTTAATATGTGCATTATTTCGGGGAATTGAAAAGCCTACATTTGGTAAATAAAATATTTGATGATTTTCACCCTGTTTGCCGGCAGGAATTTATTGTATAGTAGGATGAAAGGAATCAAAAAGGGGTCCCATAGTAAAGAGTAAAATGGGGCCACTTTCTGGTGCTGGTTAACATAAATAACCACCTGGTTCAATCCATGATGCTTGTATTAATTCCCTACACCCTTGTTTGCCTGTGGAAAGGAGATCCCTGCACATGTTCTCACCACCTATTAAAATAAGGGATGCAACGCTTTCTCTCCAGGGGCCCAATAGCAGCAGCATGGGAAGCCTTTATGGTACATGCAATTTTGCCTCCACTGAAAGACTGTGAAGCACATCACTTCCTTCTAAAAACAGAGTGGATTTGCATGTTATAATTTCCATCTCAAATCCCAAAACAAGGAATGTTATTTTTTTAGGATAGTGGGTGGAGCCATAAAAATCAATCCTCCCCATCCTTGGGCTAAGTGTGCAGAACTGCTAAAATGCAGAAAATATCCAAAGTTATACAGCCTTTTGCTTCAAGACAAGATAGACTGTTTCTTTATGGAGTACCATTTTGGAAAAATTGATTGAAACAGTAAAACCAGTAGTCAATACTATAACAATAGAAAATATTTTTTAAAGGAACACTAAACCTAGAAGTCAACAAGAAAAAAACTTGCCTATCTGCCAGGCTGTAGCCGATAAGCAGGACCTTTCACACCTTGGTTCTCCCTATAAAATTCTTCTTTTCCTGCCTTGTATTTGAAGATTTCTGAGGCCCAAAAGATACTTTACAGATGTCCAGTAACGTGCAGATCTTCTGGTCTGCTTCCTCTAGATGATCGTAACCTAAGGGCCGGAATAGATCGCTACAATAACCCTCCTCCTCCCCTGTCTTCTGTATAAATATATCCACAGGATCCAGCAATGAGATGGGATGGGGTGGATGATGGCACCAATCTGTCATGATCCTGGGCCAGCAGGCCAGCAAAATCTCTGAGATCTTCTAGTCAGACTTGAATGAAAAACTGAGAAGACTTTAATGTTATGAATGCACAAGGTTTTAGTGTTTACATTGTAATGATGCACAAGCAATTAAGATGAAGAAGCCAAAACCTAGGTCTTGCCTCAAACTTAATGTCATCTTCATAAATAACCCACCAAGTGCGTTCTTGTCAGCTGCTATGTGATGTGACAGATGTTGGCACCTTCCTTAAATGCAAATTTTTGCTTTTCGTCTGCAATTTATAATACATCGCTCCTTAGAAGACTGCTATTCTCCGTCTCTCTCCTTTGCTGCCTCGTATATAAACTATCACCCTCCACTTAGTCTTCTCAAGGCTAAGATTTACACTTAAGGTCTCCGTTACATATAGCATCATTTATTAATGCTGAAATATGCCGTATGCCGTGTCGTAATATTAGTAGCTTGCAATTATGGTAATTCTTTCTCAAAGCAAGGCATGGAGACAAGCGTGCAATAAACATATCCGTACACAGTTTTAATAGGCCTATAAGAACCGTGCACAAATGATGCCGTTATCCAAGACGTAGCGCAATCCTCTGAGCATATTTAAGGCTTGCAGTTCTTCACAATGACAAAAGAGCGAATTGTGTTTTGTCTTTGTAATTATACTAGGGACGGATTCCTGTGCTTAATGTTAGCAGAGGGAACCATAGAAAGTGCACCCGTATTGTGAATGAGTGTGTGCACGCGTTTTAATTGCTGTGCTTGCAAAGAAAATATGCGCTATATAGCATTATTTGTCTCCTACAGAATATTCTGATAGCTAAGCATTGTTAAATATTCCATTATTTTTCCCAAAATACGCTCTTTTAGCCTGGAGCTAGCGTGGAATCATTGTAGAGTGCTCATTATAAGTAATAGCTTGCGACATTTGTTCTCTGCCAAACGTCTTTAGCATCTGTCATACCCACAAGGAAGTCAAATACAGAAATATATAATCTCTATGGACAAAAGTTTTGGGACACCTGCACATTACACCTACAGGAGCTTTTATTACATCCGGTTCTGAATCCAGAAACATTAATATGGAGTTGTCGTCCGTCCGTTCCCCCCTTAGCAGCTAATACAGTTTTCACTCTTCTGGGAAGACTTTCTACAAGATTTTGGAGTTTCTGTGGGAATTGTTTCTCATTCATCCAGAAGAGTATTTGAGAGGTCAGATACTGACATTGGAGGAGAGGGCCTGGCTCACAATCTCCATACTAGTTCATCCCTAAGGTGTTTGATGGGGTTGAGGTCAGGACTCTGTGCAGACAGTCATGTTCTTCCACACCAAACTTACCCAGCCATGTCTTTATGAACCTTGCTTTGTGGCACAGCAATGCTGGACCAGAAAAGGGCCGAACCCCAAACTGTTCCCACAAGTTGGAAGCTACAATTGTTCAAAATGTCTTGGTACGCTGAAGCAGTAAGATTGCCCTTCACTGGAACTAATAGGCCTAGGCCAACCCCGAAAAACAGCCCCATAGTAATAACCCTCCTCCAACAAACCTTTCAGTTGGCACAATGCAGTCAGTCAGGTAACGTTCTCCTGGCATTCACTAAACTCAGACTCGTCCGTCAGACAGCCCGATAGAGAAACGCGATTCATCACTCCACAGAACACGTTTCCACTGCTCCAGAGTCCAGTGGCGGCGCCTTTACACCACTCCATATGACGCTTGGCATTGTGCTTGGTGATGTAAGGCTTGCATGCAACTGCTCGGCCATGGAAACCCATGTCATAAAGTTCCCGGGGCACAGTTTTTGTGCGGATGTTAATGCCAGAGGAGGTTTGGAGCTCTGCAGTTATTGAGTCAGCAGAGTGTTGGCGACTTTTATGTACTATTTGCCTCAGCACTCTGTGACTCTGCTCTATAGCTTTACGCAGTGTGAACTTTGTGGCTGAGTGGCTGTGGTTCCTAAATGCTTGCACTTTGCAATAAAATCACTCACAGTTGATTTGTGGAATATCTAGGAGAGAAGAAATTTCAGGAACTGACTTGTTACAAGGATGACATCCTATTACAGGACCATGCTGGAATTCAGTGAGCTCTTTAGAATGACCCATTCTTTCACAAATGTTTGTAAATGTGGACTGCATGGCGCGGTGCTAGATTTTATACAACTGTGTCAATGGGAATGAATAAGCCCCTGAATTAATTGAATAAGAGGTGTGTCCCTATGCTTTTGTTCATATAGTGTGTGTGTATATATATATATATATATATATATATATATATATAGTCCTATGCAAAAGTCTATGCACCCCTTGTTTCATGTTTTATTGAGTTTCTAATTAAAAATAAGTTAAGACAAAGGCAACAAGCTTGAATATGATATTTCTGCACACATTTTAATGCGTCATTACTGTTTATTTGCTCAGTTTATTATAGTCAAGAAATGAAATATAAAATTTGGCATGTGCAAAAGTTTGCACATCCTGCCAGCCAATACTGAGTTACAGCCTCTTTCTCAGAATTTACAGTCTCCAAATGTTTCTTTTTGACAGCTTATAGTCTCTTCTTGTTGCTTCAGGATTTTCTTTCCCTCGTTTCCTTTAACATAGGCTCATCTTGCATTCACAGCATGTTTGTGATCTACCAATATTAATAATATTAGAGTCTGGCCACTATTCCAGAACCTTTCTTTTGATGGAAGCTTGATTTTGTAGTATGTTTTGGATCATTGTCTTGTAATATCCGACCTGCGTTGAGATTTATTTTTTTCACTGACTATGGGACGTTGACCTCCAGGATTTGTTGATTATATGTAGAATCCATTCTTTCCTCTATCAGCACAATGTTTCCAATGCCACTGGCTGCCATACAAAGCAGAACAGCAGAACCGAGCCCATACTTAACAGCTGGTGAGTTGTTGTTTTTTTTAAACGCTTCTCCTTTTATCTCTATACATTTCTTTGGTGATTGTAGCCATAGAGTTCAATCTTTTTTTCGTCAGACAATTTCATTCCAAAATGCTTCTGGCTTTTCTAAGTGTCGTGCGGCTTATGTGAGATGTTAACTTTTGAGTAAATCTCAGGTAAGATTGTCTTCTGAAGACACCTTTCGTGCAGATCATTATTGTGCAATTAACACTGCCCAGTGGCCAGTACACAACCAGATGTTACTGCAGGTCTTTGGTCTTCATTACTGCAGGTCCTTGGTCTTCATTACTGCAGGACCTTGGTCTTCATTACTGCAGGTCCTTGGTCTTCATTACTGCAGTCCTTGGTCTTCATTACTGCAGGTCCTTGGTCTTTATTACTGCAGGTCCTTGGTCTTCATTACTGCAGGTCCTTGGTCTTCATTACTGCAGGTCCTTGGTCTTCATTACTGCAGGTCCTTGGTCTTCATTACTGCAGGTCCTTGGTCTTCATTACTGCAGGTCCTTGGTCTTCATTACTGCAGGTCCTTGGTCTTCATTACTGCAGGTCCTTGCTTTTCTTTACTGCAGGTCCTTCAAGCAAAAGATGTTTTGATATATTTCTATAGCTTTCCCTTGATCTCTGGGAGACAAAAACAGTTATTTTACATCCTCAGTGAGCTGCTTAGACAAGCCGATCGCACGGCACCCTAAGAGGCTTGAAATTTCACAAAATCTGTAATCTCTGAAATTGTCTACACATCACTTTAATTGATTTCTGAACTCTATTTGGTGAACTAGTGCCGAAAAATCTATTTTCCGCTATAGTAAATTGAGCAACTAAACAGTAAACATTAAAAAGTCTATCACATTATCTATCTATCTATCTATCTATCTATCTATCTATCTATCTATCTATCTATCTATCTATCTATCTATCTATCTATCTATCTATCTATCATCTATCTATCCCTCTGTGTGTTATCTGTGGCTTTACATAGTACTGTAGTTGAAACCTACCTTTTTAACTCAGAGTTTTCATGGAATTTAAACAAAGCAGCCCAAACAAGTTAAATTACAATTTCAGCTTAGCTACATCTGTATATATCCACTGATTATATTGAAATACGAGATTGGAGTTGCCTAATCTCTGCGAGTTGATTTTAATAAATTCTCATGGAAATATTTGATATGAACAGGATAATACAATGTATTCATTTCTCTTGCTTTATTACAACAAATATAATCATTCCAAACTTTCTTGGGTCAGTAGGAGAATATCACAGTTTGGATTGTATTGAATTACCTGTAATAGTCACCTTCATTTATTTATATTTTATTCATATATGACACTATATTGTGTGACATCACTGGAAATTTGAGATGTTAAAATACCAAATGGTGATGTCATATTGTAAGATCTTTAGCTGAAGGGTAACCAGCTTTTCCTTTGACATATTACATATGTTGCAGCAGACATGTTGTTTTTTTTTAGCTTTTCTACAACAAAAACCCTATGACTGTATTGTATTGAAATAATTTGTTCGTCAAAACTAATGTTACAACCAATGCCCTGTTTTTCTTTACAATAAAGGTATAAAAAAAAAACAGTGCAAGACTACCCATGATGTACTACTACTCATTCTGTTATGTCTCATTGCTATCCAATGGATAAAAAAAAAGAACAAACAACATGCAAATCTTAGCAAAAAACACAGACGGGCACTGCACATGCATTGCCACATACCCTGAAAAACTACAGTAATTAAGACAAGAACACACATATGGGTATGTATAAGGCAAAAAAAAGTATATAAACACTTGGTATATCACAAAGATATATATTTATTATAGGCAAATACACCACATAGACACTGTTAAAATCACTTAAAATAGCAAACTCATGCTAAGACTGGTCTCCTGGGGAATGCCACCCTGATAAGTGGGCAAATACAGAAAGCCCCAGCAAGACCTACCCAAAGACTCCTCAAATAACATATATAGTCATATGGACATAAAGAGAATATTGCATCAAACCATATGGCATGTGTATCCTATAATATCCAAGAAAATGTCCAATGAAGGGAGGAAAATGGTCTGAATGCCCCACGCATATCACCACAATGTGGCTTCCTCATGGGTTTTGTTATAATGGGGTGCATTATGCTATATATAGGCAATGTATCAGTTTTAATTATATACAAGATGTGGGCACGGTCGTGCACACTTACCTCTCTCTCTCACAGGTGAGTTCCAGGCAGCTCCCAAAGCTGGTGTCTGGAAATGCACAGTGCGCATGCGCAGGAAACCGACACCACGTGTGCGTGACGCGGCTCCCCGCGCATGCGCAGTGCAGCCCAAATCCATCCCAAACTATCACATCCCCCGTGCGCAGTGCGCATGCGCCGGGGCTGACACCACAAAAACAAGCAAATCACAGTAAGCTCTGCAAGACGTAACATATCTTTATTCCATGCCTTTAGTGAAAATTTATGTGAAACAATAGGCTTTCAAAAAGAGAATTCGGCTGCCTTTTCCCTTGCTGGGTGGCAGCTTCCTGCAGCAGAAACCTTCCTCCACTGCTGCGCCTGCATTACTTACTAAATGAATATATTTAACTAAGTGTGTACCCGTGGGCCACCATGTATGTGCCCAGTTCCTTATGCTTAGACTACACAGGGAGGTTGAAGTGGATTTTTTGCATTTGATGGACTTGTGTTCTGTAACCTTAGGCACTAGCTGTCGTTTTCCAGAGCAAATATTGATTTTGTGCTGAGATTATTTGTCTCCTTGACTCCAAACGACCATTATTTTAGAGTTATATTCAGAAAAAGCATTAATAATCCAAACACCTGTTTCTAGAGAGTGTTCCTCATCCTCCTAATTCAGTGAACAGTAATGAAATTAATTTCAAGAAACAGGTCCCCAATAGAACATAAATTTCACGAGGAATACGGCACAGCTAATTATTCGATATTTCCACTTTAATGCTCTTCTCGACTTGTTTTGTGCTTACACGCACCATGTTTAGTGTTGTGTATGAAGTGAGAAATAGAGAAGAGATTGCAGCTCCGTGCATCTCTCCTCTCTGTGTTCCAGCATAACACTTATCTATGTCTATAAAGATTTTTTATCTATATTGGGAGGGATTTTTGGTTCTTCATTTATAAAGTTGTGAGTTATGGATTTCTATATCAGATTCTTCTTATTATTAGATTTACATGTTAAGTAACCCCAGTGGGAATAAGAATACCAGATATCCATTTATACACCAGCCCTTACATTGTCTGTTAATCTATAATTTACCTTCATGTTACTCTAGTGTACAAGTGTCATATCTCGATATCTGGTTAAATAGTCTTTATCAGGTTGTTAACTATATTAGTACACATCTAAAAGTCACAGCACAATATCCAATTGCAATCTTGCCACTTTTGTAAAAACAGTCTTGCCATCTCTTTTGCTGACATTTTAAAAGGAATGTGTCACCTATATTATTTTTACTAATTAAAATCAGATAGTGAAAAACAATCTTTTTTCTAATCTGTTTTCATTTTTTGATTGTAGATTTTATTTATTTTATTTTCTGTACATGATTATGGGGGCAACCATCTTGCCTGAGTTGCTGTTTACAGCATTTAGAGATATGCTTTACAGCAGCCACATGGACCATAGGAAACAATAGTCTCGAGCTGACCCATTGACTTCTATGGGAGAGTTTTCTGGGCATGCTCTGTTACCTGTGCAGAGGTCACTGTACAGGAAGGAATAGGAGGGGAGCTGTGTCCATCACCTGTTGTCAATGGTGGATCCTGTATTAGCTATATAGAGGTGTTTCCTGTCATTGTAATTCTGTCTGTGATGATAAGGAGATGACTGCTGAGAAGTGATCTATACAGAACAGGAAGGGTCAGTCTATTATGAATGGTGGGCCCTGTGTTATCTATGTAGAGATGTTACAGTCAGGCTAACTTCCTTGATCCCTGACATTACCTGTCAGTGAAATCCTGACTGTGATGATAATGAGATGACTGCTGACAAGTGATCTATACAGAAAAGGAAGGGTCAGTATATTATGAATAATAGATCCTATGTTATCTATAAATAGGTGCTACATTTCCTTGTAATCCTGCCTGTGATTATAATGAGATGACTGCTGAGAAGTGATCTATACAGAACAGGAAGGATCAGTCTATTATGGATGGTGGATCCTGTGTTATTTATATAGAGGTGTTACCTGACAGTGAAATCCTGGCTGCGATAATGAGATGAATGCTGACAAGTGATCTCTACAGAACAGGTAGGGTCAGTATATTGTGAGGCTCAGTGGTCAGTGTAAAAACTGCAGTGACAGAGGAAAAACATCAGCCAGTGATTGCTCCTCTCCTCGATGTTGCTGGGATCAGCAGAACTGCAATTGTGCCAGATGATTCATGGACTTGGTATACAAGGGTGGTAAAAGCTCTTCTGCTGCCCAAGATAGAGTCAATGGTTGTACTAAGAAGTATGCCTACCCTTCGTCCCAGGTTTCTACAAACCAAGACTTTCTGCTGTCCTGATCTTTGTACAACAGGACTCAATGTGATGATAGATTAGATAGATAGATTAGATAGATAGATAGATAGATAGATAGATAGATAGATAGATAGATAGATAGATAGATAGATAGATAGATAGATAGATAGATAGATAGATAGATAGATAAATGTTTATTTTTTTCTGCTTTAAAAGTGACCCAAATGTGGGGAAATAATTACAACTTTTGAACAGTAGACATTGCACTTAGAGGAAACACGTTTGGCTTCTTAGATTTTTACATTACTATAAACGTACAGGGTGATTTATTACAGAAAACGTCTTGAGAAAAATCACAGCATAGTAACTGTCACTTTTCTCAGCATTGTGCTTGCAACATATCACCTCATCTATCTGTATCTCTGTGTCGAGCTTGAGATACTGTGTGTGTGTATATATATATATATATATATATATATATATATCTGCAGATGTGTAATGAGCAAGTCACTCACAAGCGATAATTGAGTGTTTTGTGTATTGTATGTGTTTAGAAGTGGGGAATTAAAATGTTGCAATTGGTGTTGTTGCTGTATAATGAAGTAATGACAAATGAACCGCTAAGTATATTGTTCATTTTCAAATAAGTAGAGTAAAACCTTTCATCACTACATAGGTATACGTCCCCTCTATAAGGGCCTTTTTACACCTAGACTAAGTCTATTGTTAGCTATGGGCATATCCTGTCCATGGTGCAATATCATTATTTGAGCAGTATGTACACAATTTTGAAAAACCCCTTTAGTCTAGGTTCACACCACAATTGGGCTTATGTTTGTCGAACTATCTGAAATTTCCGTTTATACTTTGTTATTTTTCACAAAGAGGAGCCAACTGCATTTTCAATACAGTTGAGGAAAAGATAAATTGACGTATGTCGTCTGACAGTATGCCAAAAGGACACTCTGGGTAATGTTAGTCTTTGGGCATATATAAAGCTCTGTTCCCACTACCGTCATGGTTTCTGTTCTTAACAGAGCATGATCAGTATGATGGATTCTTCTTTAAATGGATCCTGATGGATCCCGTTGACTTACAATAGGGTCCATATGGTCTCCATCAGGGTTTTAGGATTTTATCATCAGTTGTTATGGGCAAAAGTCCTCTTTAGTAATGGGATCAAAAGGTGCCTGTGGTCTATAAGTTGTAGTATATAGTACAAATATTTCTAATTTTGCCACTAATGGATGTTTTATTTCTTTTTTCCTTTGTCTTTTTCGGTCTTTACCCTTATTGATCAACAAATTGGATCCCACCTTCTTCTACCAATGACCACTTTTTTGACTATGAAGGTAAGTGTTCATTGTTTTATACTGGGTCATTTTTTTAGGTATAAATCGTTATTATGTAACAGTTGTGTCTCCATTATGTTCAACAATGTTTGAAACAGTAACTAATACTTCAGTGTTACATAGACCCCCCCCCCTCCCCCAGTCACCCGATCTTTAGTCAATGGGGTGTTCGATGCTGCAGAGATAACTAAGTGTGCCATATTACAATGAGATTATGGTTTTCATGTATAAGTCCTGTATCCATGCTTAAAATAATTGCCAGCTCTGCAACATTCACTAGTAAATAAACATTGAAAAGTCAATAAAACTCAACCCAAATAAAATGCTTAGTCTCCTTTAAAAACAAATATATATGAAAGCATACGTTATTTATCTTGTGCTGATTCTGAATTACAGGCTGTATTATACTGTATGCTAGCGATGCTTTCACAGTTTTGCTGGTCACTATTGGAACCAGTCAACAAGCTTGTTGACAGACACACCACTAACAAGCCAAGATCCTATAATGCAATCGACAGGTAGTTTTTCCTACATCAGATTACTGTACAGTGCCTCATATAAAGTCTACAGTACCCAGCCTGCAGAATTGTGAATGCAGCTCTGAGTTATAATACATTATAGATAGCTTTACAATCCTACAAATACCAAATGCTGCAGAATATTGAAAAGACTGGTCCCTGAATTAGACATGCTTTTGTTAACCCTAGTTAAATAAAAATTTACATAGATATTGCTAAATTAAAGGGGTATTCCAGCCTTCAGCCTTTATCATCTATCTAAGGGATAGGTGATATATGTAAGATTGGTGTGTGTCTGACTGCTGGGACCCCACAAATCACTATGAAGAAAAATGCAAGTCTATCGATAGTTCACACTAAGATGACAGTGCTGGGGAGTGGTTTGAAGTGATGGTAGAGCATGCGTGCTTCTGCTTCATATAGCTCTATGGGAAATATGGAAATAGCCAAGTGAGTTCACTCAACTGTTTCCACTGACAATTGGAATACCCCTTTAGGTAGGGTTATAAATTACTTCTTTCCTTTTCTTTGTTACTTGTACCCTTGGTTCCTAAAATTATTTTGCAGTTGATAATGTTTGTAGAGGAATATTGTTGTGTATATTACAGTGACTTCATTCTATTTGTATTTCCCTCCCAGTCACTTACATATGGAAGTATTTTCTCCCAGTGCTGGTACGGAGTAGAAATCTCTAGACCTTATGGAGTAAGATATGCAAATGACAACCCTCATGTAAGGTGTGGGTTTTTTGGTACCCATGGAAGCAGTTATTTGTATATCTATCTCCAAAGGTCCAGAGGTTTGTACTTGGACTGGCACCGGGACTCTATTTCCTTATACAGTGAAACTTAAAGTTATTTTTCATGCTATAACCTAGGCAGAATATTTACAGAATGATAATACCATGAGAACATTAATTGTTCTTGGCATCACCTTGCCACTATTAGCCGGTTCTGCATAGTTCTCTCAGACCAGTTTTGCAGCTGAGAAATTCCTATGCATCCTTCTTCTTTTTTTTTTCAATCAGCCTTTTCTATTTCCATGATACAGCATTTTTTTTCATCTGAACACAGATTGTCGTCCTTCTTGTGAAAGGAGATTTAATTACAGTTCGAGTGAGCAGCATCCATCATTTCCAGTCCGTGGCCCATCTAGAGCCCTTCCCATTACTTAGGAGACAGTGTCACATTACATTTGAAGTCTTCTTGTATTGGACTTTCTTCACAGGCTGTTACAGTATTTAGAGATAAGAAAAGGGATACTGCGGTGAATATGATTTTTTTTATTTTGGAGCCATGTCATAATAAGAATTTTAATTTATAGTAATTTCTTAATGTAATATTATTATTTTTAATACTGCATTAGCTGCAAGAGCATTCCCAAAATAGCCTATAAATTCCATATGCATTACAATGCAGACCCCTCAGCGGGCACCGCTTATTTTACGACTGGTTCCGCAGTCCTTTTTCAGGGTAATATAGAATCCTATTGAATAGCGTTCCACGTACTGCTAAAAAAATCACTAGAAAAAGTAATTGCATCCTCTTTTATCAAGGCAACCAATATGACTGCCATTACAGCTACTTTATGAGCACTTAGCTTTATTTGCAACTATCTGTCATATATGCCTAAGTATATAGATATATAGACATGCCTAAAGTTGGTCATTTAAGGTATCTTTCCCTTCCCCGTCAGATTTCAGATGTAGATATGTCTATTAATGTATCAGGGATGTGTCAGACAGGACCATCAGTAGCATATAAGGTTGCAATAAATGCCTGTGAAGTGTAATTCACTGATGACATCTAACATCAATATAGATGGCAGCCTGGACTTAATATAGGAATTCCCATCTAAGCAATTTATAGCATATCCACCCATGCGAAGAACGGGGGTCTCCTGACAAGCTTGCTTTACTCTTTCTGTAATTCCCATAGACTTGAATGGGAAGTGGCATGGTCACCTCTTCAATCAGTCTGCAGCTGGATGCAGCCACTGCCTGCCACGTTACTATTCTCACGATAGGTGGAAGTCCCAGAGCATGGATCTTTACCTATTAGACATTTCTGGCATATTCTGTGGATATGCTATAAATGTCTAAGATGATAATATACTTGTAACTACATTGTCCTTTTAGTTGGAAGTATAGTCTGCAGAAATGTAAAGTTAAAGGCTATGGAAAAAAATCTTAATAAATCAATGTTTTATCCGATTTTAAACAACTTTTACATAGACTTTTATTAAAAAATATACACATAGAAGCTGTATTGTTCTGGCAAAGCCACGGTCGTCATCACACTTGGACTGACGACTTGGCTGAAAGCTGGTGCTACGTGTCTCTGACACGCAGGATCCAACTAATAGTGATCACATCTAAATTCATATTTTAGATGTGATAGTTGTTAGCTGGATTCTGTGTGTCAGAGACACACGGGACCAGCTTTCAGCTGAGCCGTCAGTTCAGCTGACCTGACGGAATCGGCTTTGACAGAATGAACAGCTTATATGGATAAAGGGTTTAATACATTTTGTAATACAAGTCCTTTAAAATCAGATAAAACATTTATTTATTAAATACTTATACTTCTACATTGGCAATAAAAATGTAATTTTTTTTCCTCAGAAATACTGCTTAGTCAATATAACCTACAGTCCTAGCTGTTCATTTTAAAAGTCTACAGCTCTTTCAGCTTTACACTGGTGGTGAAGTGGCCAAAATCTCGTAATGGTCTTTTGAAGCAGAATACATTTTAAGATTATCTAAGTCCTTTAATAAGAATAAAATTTTTGTTAAAGTAATCATTCCAATTTATAAAATTTAGTTTTATAAATATTGTAAAATTTTGTAAAAAATAAATTCCTAATAGTTCATTAATGGAATGTTTAAAGCACAACAAACCATCGCTATTGGGTGGAGAAACTTTTTAGGACAACGTCAAACATTGAAGTGAAAGGACTACTTCATGAATTTGTGACACTTCAACAATAAGATAGTCGTACATTTGGACACTGAACAATCACCCTTATTAGTATTCCCAACTGCTGCAGCCTACAGTAACCGCAACATCTCTTAATACTCTAGCTCTTAAACTAGTCCCCAGGGAACCATTAATCGGTAAGTTAATTTGATGCAGTCACTCTGATTGACTCTCCTGTGTTACGAAAAGAGATTTCCTCAACTCCTGCCCGATGATAGGTTTGAAATGCAATGTTCTCACCAACTTCTATTAGTTTTCTTCAACTACAGCTGCAATCGGCATCAACAAGCAGCTTTTCCTTTCCCTTCTGGCACTGTTTTTAGAAGACACTTCAGAGAAAGATCATTTAAGCTGCTCTGTAGGATGGCTGCTAGCCAAGATAACTCAGGGAAAAGTATTACCAGCACTCATTCTCCTGAAAAATATTAAATGACAGGTCAACATTTTAGGTTCACGTCAAGACCTTTCCAGAGAGCCAGGTTCAAGCCAGGTTTGATCCATCGACCTGCTATTAAACAGTTTAGTGAACCATGAGTACCTGCAATGCTTTATTCTGCTTAGTACATTGACAACACAATGATCTTTAAATGACCCACTTTCGTATTCTCATTTCAACACGAGAAAGGTTACTGGACAATTTGCTGCTTTTGTCAAGCAAGGGATTCAAAGTGAGAAAATTTTGCCCGGAGGCAGCTAAAAATAGTTTGATCATCTTAAGGTCTAGAAAAAAAAAAAGATAGAGGTCCATTGAGTGACATGACTCATTACACATATAGCAGCGCTTTTGTTTGCGCATTACATCATGTTTCACTGTATTGTGCTAGTTATTATCGAACACTAGATATGAAAGACGTTAGAGGCTTTTATCTTTTACCGAGTTCATATGTGATTAGAGTCAGCTGATGTCTCAATATAAAAAGGCCAACTTCAGAAAAGCAGAAAATGTCAGCGCAACGAACCCGGCACCTGTTGCTGTAACCTTGCCCAGGGGCGGACATACCGCATGTGCAGCCGGTGCAGCTGCACAAGGGCCCCGCGTGGGAAGGGGGCCCGTTCCTCTGCTGGCCGACTCAGTTCTCAGCTGCGCGATGCTGAGGACTGAGACAGAGGCCCGTGGACCACTGGCGTAGCTATAGGGGTCGCAGCGGTCGCAATTGCGACCGGGCCCCGAAGCCAGGGGGGCCCACGGCCCCCCGCACCACATCAATAAAAAGTTACTATAGTAACTCGGGCCGCGGGCCCCTGTTACTATAGTAACATACTTTACTTACCTTCCTGGTTCCGGATCGCAGCGGAGGTCCTGACGTCAGGCGCTGTGCGCAGCGCATGACGTCACAGCGCTATGCCGCCGCGCACAGCATCGAGACTACAGAACTCCCGCCGCGGCCGAAGAGGAAGGTAAGATAGCCCTGACTGGCGGGGTCCGACTCCTGGGACCCGCCAATCAGCTGTTTTGAAGGGGCCGCAGCACTCGTACGAGAGCTGCTCCCCTTCATTCCTGTCACTTCATTCCGGTCACACTGTGAATCGGTTTCGGCGATTCACAGTGTGGGCGAGTAGTGAAATGAAGGGGAAGCAGCTCTCGTACGAGTGCTGCGGCCCCTTCAAAACAGCTGATTTGCGGGTCCCGGGCGACACATCAGCTATTGATGGCCTATCCTGAGGATAGGCCATCAATGTTTAGGGACTGCACAACCCCTAAGCCTACGATGTAGCAGGCTTAGGGGGCCCATGAGACAGGATCACAGATTGTGTGATGCTGTCTGCTGGGCCCTGTATCTAAGCCAATCACATGGTAGGCTTAGATACATGGCCCATGCGTGATCCTGTCTGCTGGGCCCTGTATCTAAGCCTACCACACTGTAGGTTTAGATACAGGGCCCCAGCACACAGTAATCTTATACTGTATAAGATTACTGTCTGCTGGACCCTGTATCTAAGCCTACCTTGTGGTAGGCTTAGATACAGGGTCCCACAGACAGTATCACACATGGGCCCTGTATCTAAGCCTTAGGGTATGTGCACAGACACTAATTACGTCCGTAAGTGACGGATGTATTTCGGCCGCAAGTAGTGGACCGAACACACTGCAGGGAGCCGGGCTCCTAGCGTCGTACTTATGTACGACGCTAGGAGTCCCTGCCTCGCTGTGGGACAACTGTCCTGTACTGTAATCATGTTTTCAGTACGGGACAGTTGTCCTGCAGTGAGGCAGGGACTCCTAGCGTCGTACATAACTATGATGCTAGGAGCCCGGCTCCCTGCAGTGTGTTCGGTCCGGTACTTGCGGCCGAAATACGTCCGTCAATTCCGGACGTAATTAGTGTGTGTGCACATACCCTAACACATGTGTTACTAATCATTTTTTGTGTGTTTTCTTACAGGTTCGGTCGTTGGACTACGGCGGATTCCAGGACTACTTCGATGACAGCTTTTTTTTTTATTAATAAAATGGTTAATGAGGGTTGTGTTTTTTTTTTTTATTTCAATAAAATATTTTTTCTATGTCTTTGTGGTTTTTTTTAAACTATATTACTACCGCCTTAGTAATGGCCGCCGGCTGATTGACAGCATCCATTGCTAAGGCAGGGCTTAGTGTTAGCCGGTGCAGAGGCTAACACTAACCCCCTTTATTACCCCGGTACCCACCGCCACCAGGGGTGCTGGGAAGAGCCGGGTACGATCCAGTACCTGACCATCTGTAGTGATGGTCGGCCACTGGGGTGGCCGCAGGCTGGTATTATCAGGAGGGGAAAGGCCAAAAACAGTGGCCCTTCCCATCCTGGTAATGCTAGGCTGCTGCTGCTTTATTGTATCTGGCTGGTTATGAAAATGGGGGGGACGCCACGTCATTTAAAAAATAATTGGAAAGAACGATGTCGGGTCCCCCCCAATTTTCATAACCAGCCAGATACAACACAGCAGCAGCAGGCAGCATTACAAGGGTGGGAAGGGCCACTGTTTTTGGCCTTCCCCAGCCTAATACTACCAGCCTGCGGCCACCCCGGTGCCTGCCCGTCACTACAGCTGGTCGGGTACTGGTTTGTACCCGGCTCTTCCCAGTACCCCTGGTGGCGGTGGGTACCGGGGTAATAATGGGGGTTAGTGTAGACTCTGCACCGGCTAACATTAAGCCTCGCCTTAGTAATGGAGGTTGTCAATCAGCCAGCGGCCATTACTAAGGCGGTGATAATAAAGTTTAAAAAGATACAAGCACATAGAAATTTTTTTTATTGAAATAAAAACACAACCCTCATTAACCATTTTATTGAGAATAAAAAAAACGCCGTCATTGAAGTCCTCGTATCCGAAGTCCAACAACCGAACCTGTAAAAAAAACACAAACACACAAAAATAATCAGTAACACATAAAGAAGCAAAATTATTATTCTTACCTTTCCTGGGTCCAGCGCTGGAGCCGCAATGTCAGCGAGCTGGGCCCTGTATCTAATCCTATCATGTGTGATACAGTCTGCTGAGCTGTGTATCTAATCCAATCATGTATGATACTGTGCTGGGCCCTATATCTAATCCGATCATGTGTGATACTGTCTGCTGAGCCACTGTATCTAATCCTATCATGTGTGATACTGTCTGCTGAGCCACTGTATCTAATCCTATAATGTGTGGTACTGTCTGCTGAGCCACTGTATCTAATCCTATCATGTGTGATACTGTCTGCTGAGCCACTGTATCTAATCCTATCATGTGTGGTACTGTCTGCTGAGCCACTGTATCTAATCCTATCATGTGTGGTACTGTCTGCTGAGCCACTGTATCTAATCCTATCATGTGTGATACTGTCTGCTGGGCCACTGTATCTAATCCTATCATGTGTGATACTGTCTGCTGAGCTGTGTATCTAATCCTATCATGTGTGATACTGCCTTCTGAGCCACTGTATCTAATCCTATCATGTGTGATACTGTCTGCTCAGCCACTGTATCTAATCCTATCCATAGTTTATAGGGTCGTAGTGCTATAGATATGCTATGCTGTCTCCTATACACACACTTTTTTTTGGGGCGGACACATATGTATTGGGGCTATTTCCCGGACATTTTAAGCCCTGAGGGTATGTTCACACGGCAGCGTCTGTTACGGCTGAAATTACTGTGCTGTTTTCAGGAGAAAACAGCACCGTAATTTCAGCCGTAATGGCATGTGCAGGCGTCTTTTGCTGCGTCCACTACGGAAGTAATTGAAGCTGGTTTTCCATGGAGTCCATGGAAAACGGCTCCATTTACATCTGAAGAAGTGACAGGCAGTTTTTTACGCGCCGCCTTTCGACAGCGGCGCGTAAAAAAAAATGACCATCGGCACAGAACATCGTAAGACCCATTCAAATGAATGGGCAGATGTTTTCCGACGCTTTTGAGCCGCATTTTCGGATGTAATTCAATGCTAAAACGCCCAAATTACGTCCGTAAATAGTGTGTGTGTGAACCCAGCCTTAGTGACGCCCCGGCTGCTAGTGCTGCATTGTTGGGTCACTTAGGAGACCCAGCGATGCAGCTGAAAGCGGACCGTCGGCCATGAGAAGTTTGCGGGGTGGGGGGGGGGGGGCCCTGGCACATTATCTGCACAGGGGCCTTTTGCAGTCTGTGTCCGCCACTGACCTTGCCAACAAGGACAGTAATTCAGTAATGGGCTTGCATGTGCCAATTTCAAGCAGAATTCATTTTTTGTCTCCTTAACAACAGAACAATGTCAGGTGATAATTTAAGGGGATATTGTCAGTCTAAGACTTTCGAGATATAAATGGATCTTCCTTTATGTCATGTGTTAAAGGGCTTTCTTTGTAGTGTTTGCTTCTCATTGTTGGCCATCACATCATAAGTCCTTAGCAACACCTATTAATTATTTGATCTTAGTAATTGTTTTTACTTTTATTATTAATTGGTATGTGTATCAAAATTACCATTGATGGGGCCTATGTTCATTTAATGAGGATCTGTCACCTCTCCTCAGATGTCTATTTTAGTAAATTCTTGTATTCCCCATGAAATTATGGAATATATTTTCTTAGAACTCTTCATTGTGCCGTTCCTCTGTTATTTCTCCTAGAAATATGAATAACTTGACAACTGGGTGTTACCATTCACCTTGTCAAAGGGGCGTGTCCCTACACTGTCTCACTCTGTCAGCACTGATTGGACAATGTCAGTCTGTGTAGTGACACCCCCCAACTGGTAACACCCAGTTGTCAATTTATTGATAAAATACTAGGAGGAATAACAGAGGAGCGGTACAACGTGGCATTATGAGAAAAGATGCTGCAGGATTGTTAGTTCATGGGGAATGCTATTATTTATGAAAACAGACATGTTAGGACATGCGACGGGTCCTAATCTGCATTGCTGTATGGATCTAAGGACAATTATTTATTAAGTTGGAGACATCACACCCAAAAAGGAAAACACCTAACTATATAATTCAGTATATTTTGTCAGAAAAGATGAATAGATAAGCCATAAGGTTACCATAGATAGGCAAATTACTCATCTGAAATGATTAAATTAAACATTCATATTGATAATTGATTTTTTTACAAAATGATTTCTGACTAATGAAATGGAACATTCCTTAAATGTTTTTCTTCCTCACTAGTCATGGTGTTTAACGGTTGTCCTATCGATGACTTATTTTGATATGTATTGCATCGGCCCCTCAAGCGCTGCACTAGGCTTGGCATTAGTTAAACTGGAGTGTTTATTTTTTGTGATAACCAGGGCTGCATCTACATGAAGTTTGTGTGTTCTTCTCATGGTTGGTTCTCCAATTTCCTGAAACTTTTTTAATACATTGTTAAATATGTTTGGGTGCATTGGATTCAAAGTTCAACTAATCTCTCTGTATATGGATTAGAGAGGAGTGATTCGATTCTACACTAATCAAATTCGGTCCGAATTTCCCAAATTTTTGGATTCAGCAAATAGTTCTTTGCATACACGCTTAATGTGTCCATAGGGTATGCTCCGAGGCTGCAGCGATCTCCCCCTGGGGTAGCTCCAGTGATAACTGTATATACTGTATATGGACGTTGATATGACTGGAGCTTCCCAACGTGTGCATGTAATAGAAGCCTGTGATGGATGCCATATAGTAGCATCCGTCACACATTGGCTCCTATTGTAAAAATAAAAGGTATACATTTAACATATCCTTTTTTTTACTTAATTCCATTGCATGGAATAGCATCGTTTGCTACACTATTCCATACCTTTTTTTTGCAGTACACTGACATATATCGATTCGACGGAGGACAACACAATTTAGACACAAGTGTTAAGGCCACTTTCGATATGCAATAAATTTACTCAAACCAAATCTAATCAAATTGGCCGATTCAATCCGGACCTGAATCTCATTTTTTAAAATTCGCTCATCTTTAATATGGACACTGTAAGGGACGGACAGACAATTTTTATTTTGAGCGTTTACTACAGTTCTGGTTATTGATTACAGGAATGTCTTTCTATGAAATTGAAGGAGGCTTTTATATAAACCGCCATGTTATTGCTGGGTAAGAAGCTGAGACTCGTCCTTTAAAGTGGGAAATTTAATAAGCACCTTGCTAGCTCTTCTACAGATATCATTTGATCCTATCGGATTACCTGCATATTGACATAATGCCTGAATAATTTCACTGTATCCTAGTATGTTGATAGGTCATATTCTCCAGAGTGTTTGCTCATGCCACAAAATGGCAGCTTCCTTTGTGGTTAGTTGATAAGTGCATTTTGATACCTCTAAGTAAGTAAACTGATATATTGAGTACTTTTCGGTCTCTTACCTGCAGATATCTTAATAAAGTAACAGTACGTCAGTGACCAATTGAAAAGCTGGAGGTCTAGAATGTTATCGGCTCCAGTGAATAATTACAGTGGCTAAGCCTAATTGACTTCTACAAATGGCCATTAACACAGTCAAACAGCAGGAGAAAAATGGGAGTGATTCCTTGAGGTTAATATCGATCGCACCTAATACAGACAGCCCTGTATTCCTCACACTGTTCACTGGAGCCACCATTATTTTCCATAGATTGATACCTATAAATATAGAGCTTCTCATAACTAAAGAGTTGCATACAGTGGACAAAATGAAAAAATTGGTAAACTTGGCATGTGTGGCAGCTCATAACTGGTAAAGTTGTGTCATAGATGAGTTTTGTACACTACTGTATGACTCGAAGTCTAACATTTTCCCCTTTTTAATAATTGAATATACTTTTGCTATTTGATGAGATCATTCCCATATAACAGCATTAAAGTGAGGAAATACATATTCATTATTACAGATTGGCAGATGAATATTTTTTATGTCTTATTCAGATATGTTAAATTGGATATTTATGGAGAAAAAAATGAACATTAAATATTTTATGTGCAGGGTGAAGTAATAATACATGCTAATATGAGGTCATGTTCAAAAATAATTATTAAAAAATGTTATATTCTAGGTTTTACTTGATATATTATTCCATTCAGAATGTGTATAAGGGGAAAGAAAAGTCTGCCTTTGTTTTCCATAAAATGTGCCACTTTTGTTGATGGGCTGTGTCAAGTATTGCACCTCAATCACTGGGATAGGGGTGAGTTGTAATACTAGACTCTGCCCGTGGACAAGAGTGGCATTGTTTCTAGAAAGAAGAAAAACTCATAAAACCCCTTTAAAACTTATAGATAAAAGAACAATTGCTCATGTTTGTACATATTTTCACATGTAACAGGCTCTTGGTTACGATCTATCTATTTGCTTTCAGAAACAGTAATAGTTTATTGATCTGCATTATTAAGATTGTTTTCATAGTTATTATTGTTCACACTTCTGATGCTTTTGGCCATCTATGGGATCTAAAGGTAAACAATAAAATATTCATTGACTAATAGAGCCCTTTCTAATGTTTATTGTGCCTCGTGCTCAAGGTCCATACTGTACATCTGTACACCTCTGATCTCATATGTGAAATGTCCCATTAGATGTTATATTATGAAGGTATTCTACCCTGGAAGTAATGAGAATACGGCGTGCCTACAGCTCCGGAGTACAGAACTATAGGGTCTCTGTTTGTTGCCATATTAGCTACTGTACATGCATGAAGCCTTAGACTGAACAATATTTTACTGTCTGTATTTTGTGCTAAACCCCTTTTACACGGGCCTATAATCGGGCAAACGAGCGTTCAACAGGGCAACGATCAGCCAATGAATGAGCAAATGCTCATACAGCGGCTGATCAGCTAGTTTGTGAAGCCACTAAAATGGTCGCTAGCCGGCAGCGCATCTCCCTGTGTAAACAGAAAGATGTGCTGCCGAAATGATAAAAATGTTTGGGGACAAATGACTGTAGTAATGATCGTTTGTCCCCATACATTACCGATCATAGCTCCTTGTAAAAGGAGCGAACGAGCACCGTTCAATGAGCTGCTTTGCCGATCGCCGCTTGTTTTCACATCCCATATCGGGCCGTGTAAAAGAACCGTTACTCTGTGCATTTTGCATTTACTTTTACATAGAGGGCCACATTACGAATATTACCATAAAAAGTTTGTTTCACTGCAACTAGCAGAATAAGCCATTATTCAGTTAAGGTCCATCACCCGGATGTACACGGCAGATGGCATTTGGTCCTATATCTATAGCGCCTAAACTCTGAGCATGTGTCTGTGCAGACAGGAGAGCTCCTGGCTCGACAAAGACTTGGAACAGCTGTTGTTCTAAAATATACAAGAATTTGCATGTTTTTGTTGCTGAATAAGTGGTTAAATTGTAATGGTCTCCTTGCCCTCAAGTTCTATCCATCTTGGGGAAAAAATTCAAACATAAAAAATAAAAATAATATTATATTTGGATAAATATGGTCTAAAAAACATTAGATTTAGTAAATATATATTTTGAACGAAAAAAAATAAAAAATAAGGGTTGCAATTGCGAAATTTATTTCGGTTTTTTTCAATTCATACATACAGTACGTACATTTCTAAGTGAAGGGATGGTTAGTTTCTATGTGCTGGACCCTTAGGCCTCATTCTTGTATTGCTGATCTATATGTTTCCTTCCTGTAACAACGTATTACTATTCTCCTCTAGGGTCAATGCTCTTAGTGGGAATACCTCCTAATATTGCATCCGATGGAACATGGCCCAATTTTATTTTTCTTTCAGATTCCATATGTATATTTATTGTAAAATATGGAGGAGAAATCTCCATATGCCTCCATATGAAGTTGAAGGCATACAGACTTACAGTGTGGGCCCACAGACTTCTATAAGTGCTGTATTACAGGTCTGTACAACTCGGAACTTATATGGACTTATATGTTTCAATGCTGGCACCTCAAACACCATTCTGACATAGCTCTTTAGTGTAAGAGCAATGTGCTTAAGTTTTACCGGCAGAAAGCAACAGACATAGCCCTATTACAGCCCAAGATGTCAGATGGTATCTAATAGTCAAGCACTCTTTAAAAGAAAAAAAAAAAAAAAATTCTAAATGGATAAGATCATTTTAAAGTCTAGCAAACACAAAATCTCGGTTTTTAATGGTCAGAAACCAGAGCTGCATAAACATAATTTACGTATTTTATGTGAGTATTAAAAAGACATTGCTACAGTCCTTATAAAACATGAACTATTAAGGCTTTTTTTAAAAATCCAATTCCCATTTATTACAAGTTGAGTGCAAACGATAAATTGTCCTAGTCGATGGGATGCTGGGTGTAAGTCATTGGAGGGAAGGCTTGTAAAATGTGCACTCACAGAAAATCTTTCTGCTATAAAAAAAAAGACTTTATATTTTTGCTTTACTGCTTCAGGCAAATTCTATTGAAAAGCACCTTGCAGAAGAAAAAAAATAAAATGCTCCTATCCTGTAACAATTTTGGCTACAAAATTAATTTCTGGGTGTACATCAAAGTGTTTCTGTTTGATAAGCTCTGTTGCCGCAGTCCCCATTCAGGATAAATAAGCTAGTGAATTATTTAATGCCTTTTTCTTTCTTCGCTTTCCTTCTTTCTCGGGCTGGTTTTAGCCACAGGAGGTGTGCGTTTTGTTGAAATTCTTCTCTCCTGCTTCCTTTGTTTAGCAGTTCTAATTAGCAATAAATAAACATTTCATTGTGAAAACATAATTATTTTTGAGTTGAAAAAATAATGTATGGAAAGTATCCATAATGTTTTAAACAAGTGTTCAGTCGGAGGGTCCGCGGTGTGAAAAAGTAGAATGTTAATTAAAATGATATAAAAATCTCACGGTTTTAGAACATCAAGGGTCCATTGTTATAATGAACTCTTTTAGTGTCGAAGGTTAAAGTAGTTGAGGTGTTTATATTAATAATCACTTTTTCTGAGCTGTAAGAATGTACAGATTGTAAGATTGTTCACAGGTTTACACCTATTTACAAAGTCTTTATGAACAGCATGTTACCTTCCCTTTTGTGCAGTACATAGTATTGGCAGGCTAGAAATACCCATATCAATTAGTTTATCGCAGCTTTGGGTTGAAAACAATGGCATTGATATCACAAGAACCCACAGAAAAAGTGTTTAAGATCTTGTGCTGGTACTATGGAGCCAAAAGCATTCCATGTGGCACACAATGTTGCCTATAGGTTCCTACGGGGATATTCTCAACTATAAGAAAGACTTTTATGGTCAATAACTCCATCAACACCTATGAAGTCAGAGACATATGGAGGTACAGTAGGGCCTTATAGAAGTCTATGGCGTGTTATGGTTCCACACAATTACTTATGTAGTATATTATATTATATATATATATAGTCGTCCATTGAAAGGTAAAACAAGACCCTGTGAGGTAGTGACAAAGTCGATGTTTGTGTTCAGGGAAAAAAAAATTTAGACTTGAATCAGCTGCTTGTATCAGAGTGATCTATCATTGCTATTATGTTTTCTATAAAAGCATCCAAATCCTTTTTAAATTCAGTTAAAGATTACCAACACCACTTCATTGTCCCATAGTCCTACAGCTATCTCCAATTTCTATGCTTATGGTGCAACCTTCTTTCCTCTATATGCACTGGATGCCACCTTGTTAGGGAATACTCCTATATGCCGTATGAAAAATGATTAGTCAGATTTCTGTATTGACATTTGATATATGTATACTGTTCTTTTTATATGTATATGCAGTACCTTACAGAGGTTGTACCAGAAACAACAATTATCACCAATCCACAGCTGAGGACCCCACCGCTGGGACCCACATCGATGGAGGGAATGGGGACACCTGACACTCCATCCGAAGTCTATGGAACTGACGGAAACAGCCGAGCACTGTACTCGGCTGTTTCCGACTCTAGACCCCGACACCTGCTCTATGTTTTTTCTCTTGTGCACTTCAACTAACTTCTATTCAGCAAATTACCCTAATGATGAGGTTATTGGAGAAGGTTGCGTAATGTGTGGACATGCCAGGTGCAAGAGCCACTCTGGGCAGAGGCTCTGTACACGGGAGGGGGCCCTCCAGGGGACTCCATCTATTACCTCCATATACATTGTGTTTTATACAAATAGGTAAAACTATGGTTTGTCATATGCACCTACTGTAGGTCCCTTTTGATTTATTTCATGATCTTTCTTGCCTTGGCAGCAGCTGCCAGACTGTTGGGAATCAATATGATTGTTAGTTGATTAATACATTATTAATACTGTATTTTTAACATGGGGACCTATGGATGACACATGCCACTGTATGGTATTCAGTGGCATACTGTACGTCGGGGGTTTACATTTGGTGCGTAGATTGGGAGATTTTTTTCCGACGTGTGTGCCGAACGGAAAGTCGAATCGCAATGTAATCAGTACCTGTGAACTAAAACTAAACACCAACCTAACATTTTATAACTCATTAGAATGCAGGAATTTTGCTGAAGATTCTCAGGATAACAGCTATTTGTTATACGTTCAAGCATTCATATGGGATCTGCATGTAGTTAATGGCGCTTTCAGTTTGCGCTCGTTAGTGTTGTAGCGATTTAGATTTATGATTAGTAAAAAGGTTAGCATTATCCTTTATGATAATTTTTTCTTTTCTGTTTATATATAAACAATAATTGCCATAATTACCAACCTTTTTCTTTTGCGGTGATATTGGGCTGTGTATTCCTCGGAGGAATCGTCCATCTGTTGATAAACAGATTGTGGTGGTTTAATTTCATCCACTTTGTAACTAACACAAACAACACAAATTATTTAAAACAATCTCTTACATTTCATCTTTTCATGTCTATAGATTAATAATGTGTTCTGGTTGCCGTATCAGATGGTAAACTGTAGAAGCATAAACTAATGTGCTGACCCATTTAACTCGTCAGCACAATAATTTTCCTATAAGTAAAAATGCCAAGAGCTATGTTTAAGCAGATACCTGTAGTAAAACAGAACACTGTTCCTCAGCTTTTACATGAGAATATTATAATACAATAATGCCATAAAGACATGGAAAAATCTGACCCTACTTGAAACGGGTGCATATACAGTACTATACAGTCAGAAAATGCTATGGAAAAAGTGAATCCACCCCTGCTTGGTCCCATTCCATTTGCTACTGGGTGGTGAGACCATGTTCAGGACTCCCCTCATCAAGGGGACCTGAATTGTTAGCAAACAAGGGAGTGGGGAATTGGCCCCGTGTCATAGAAAGAGTTTTATAGAGGGAAACAAATAGAAGGCTCTTCTGTCCTGGGTGGAAAACCTATTTTATAATTTGCTATGGGCCCCCTCTCTTCTTTGAGTGCCACTGCTACTGAGTATTTGTGAAATGAGAAGTAATTTTTTTTAAAAACACCCTTTTCCATTTTTCCCCAGTTAGGATTGCCACCCCACTCTTAAAAACATACTTAATAGGGAATACACGATGGAGATGTTCTGCTAGCCTACTTTCCATGTTACATGTCAACTTTATAAAGTGAACAATGATAACTCAGTATTAAACTAAAGAGGAAGCTGGCAAGGAGAATAACTGAGATCACTACATCATGTTACTGCTGGTAAGATTAGATGACAGACTTCAGTTAAGCGTTTCTAAAAGGGGGGTTTCCCAGCACATTGGTGCCCATGGTGTGCAGCCACTTGTGGTGGGATTGAGATCTGAAAAATAATTTTTACTTTAAAAATGAAAGAAACCAATTGCCAAGCACGGTAAAAGCGTACAATACAGCTTTGAAATATGTGAAACTACAGCTCACAGTATTATTTAAACAATGGTAAGGATATGCTGGGAGTTTCACATACTAAAGAGTTGCCATCCATCATTTCGCTGCAAAACTTACAAGTGACTACAGGACTGATCAGATACAGTCAGAGCGAAGAATAAACATTTACATCCAGTGACTCACAGGTGATGTCTTCTCTGATTGGAGTCGTACTTTTTCCTTTTCTTCTCCATTCGACCCTGACCACCATGAAGAACACTTCCAACTATGTCTCAGCTCTGCAGAGTTTGCTGCCAAGTTGTCTTTGGCTCCTCACTTTTGTAGTAGATCCTCACCTTCTAAACTAGCTGTGAATACTGGCAGACACTGTGCCCCTAACTATAATACTGCCACACACAGTGTCCCGTGAAAATGAAAGCTCCACACACTGTGCAAGCAGCTTTCCATTATTTTCAATGGGAAATACACTGTGTAGTTCATATGAAATGTATTTTTATACTGCTGATTTAAAAAACGCCTCGTAAAAATACTCTTCGTAAAAAAGAATTTACTTGTCTCTTTTTGAAGCGTTTTACAAGCTGCAAATTTCCCATTGGCACTACAAAAAAATGCTTTGAAAATACACTTAAAAAATTATTACAAAAAGCAAAAACACTTTGAAAAGTAGCTCCAAAAAACGCCGGTTTCAGAGCCAGTTTTCTCTTGAAATCAGCCTCGTATTTTTCTGCCTCAAACATATGCCGTGTAAATATAGCCTATATATTTCATATATTAGGAATGCTGTGTTTAGTCCTTTAGGATTTGACACACGGGTAAAATGATCTGAGCAACCATATTGCTGCAAGAGGTATATGTACTGTACAACATCATATCAAACAACCTATCTTTTTGGCCTTTATATCGTCTGCTAACTTTTTGTTTGTAGCTTATACTGTTAGTTCTCACTAATGAGACATTATAAGCCGTGAGTCTGAGCTTCCAGCTACTTCTTTAGTCTTGGTCCATGAGCTTCCAAACTGGGTAAAAGTTGCAGATAAGATTGGCCTTCCCCTGAGTTGTTTCATTACGCTGTTGACGGGAGCTGTAAATCCTGCATTTCTTTTACAGCACGCTGAAGGTCACTACAGCAGTCTGATCATAATGAGCCTCATAAGCTAGTGTCTCATCTCAGCATGGCGCTCAACAGATTGCCAAAAAAATACCATTCATTTCTTAACCTTATTAGTTTACAAGAGCTGAATGCATCTATTGGGCTTAGAAGCTGTTATCTAAAAGGGACTACTGGGCTACTCTTCCTAACATAATAATCAGATAGACTAAATTTCTAATAGACTTTGGGAATACCAGGTACCTTAGGAGAAGAAAAGCTGAGATAATTGGGTGGACTGTTTTATCAGCAAAATCAAACAGCATGCCACTTTTATTATATATGTCTTTATGTGTAGGTAGTGTATTAAAGGATATGACACCACTGGTGTTCTGTATTAGGCGCTATGCAATGCATCTAGGGGGGAATAGCTCAATAATACAGCGTCCAACGGAGCATACCACATTTTTATTTTGTATGATTCTGAGAAAACATATATCTGACATAAAAAGATTCATTAGGGCCTCATAAAAGCCTATGGGTGCTGTATTACAGCTCCATACAACTCATATATTCGTATGCATGAGACTTAGATTGTTTTTTTATAAAGATTATATAAAAGTTGCTACTTCCTATAATCTCCTATGTTACAGTTATAGTTTAAGCGTTTTATGCTTTATACGTTGTTCCATTGGTCGGTTTCATTCTGTGATTCGTCTTAAATGAGTTGTCCAGTTTGGGTAACCCATTTTCATATACCCTACTAGGGAATTCTGGGATAATAGAGGGGGGTCCTCTGTTCAGGATCCTCATCTCTTAGCCAGAATGGAGAGCAGTTACACAGAGTGTCGCTTGTTCTGGGGGACCTGTCCTGCCTTACACAGACAACCCATTGATATGAATGGACACTGTGTAAGGCTTAATTTCCCCTGTGGTGGTGCTTGCAGGGAACACTCACTGATAAGATTTCCAACAGATTACAGCTGATCGCTGGGGATCTCTGTAGGTGGACAATTTGTTATCAGCTTATTGTCATGAACCCTTCTAGCAAGTACGGATTGTCCAAATCAGAGAACCCCTTTGAATTGGCCGTACACAGCTCTTTTATTTGATCTAATTAGATTGGCTGTTTTTTAAGTGAGCTGTTCATGAACGTCACTTATGGTGAACAGAATTTCCCAACATTTCAATATTCTGGATAATCTCTCCCTGATTAACCAATCCTTTTATCTAGTATGTGAAGGAAAGGACCTCCTTTGTGCTGGGTTAAGGAGGTAACCAGCTGACCATTGCTCTGGGTATGATAAGTACCCGTGTATAGTTGACTTGACATGCACTTACATCAACTTTACCATTTGTTGTCACCATAGGTTATGTAGTTCTAAATCCTTAAATATATTTCATATATTAGAAATGCAGGCAGAGGTGTAATTTGAAGCTCCTGTCCTCCTCAACTAATTTTGTAACAGCCCCCCCTCCCCAAATATCATGGGCCGTGTATAATACTGGTGGGGTCTTGTGAGTTGTTGTTAAGCCCCCTTTGGCACCAGGGAATATACTATGAAGAGCTGTACATCAACTGTATGGAGTTGTGACACCCAGAGGGGGACATATACCATATAATACAACCTGGAGTAGACCAACGTTGGCTAGCATAGAACTAAGAGAACATCGAAGCAGTATAGAGTGTGCTGCAGACTAACCCAATTTAGTAGTTTCCATATAATTTGGGGGGTTTAAATGATATGTATGGTAGTAAATGTGTAAACATATTTTGATGTTTAATATGCATTCATTTTTATGAGTAATAAATATGTCTTATGTAGAAATGAGATTTTAATAAAGTAAAATAATGGTAATTTAAGCTAACAATACTGAGAAGAAGTAAAGGATGATTACTTAAAGTAATTGTGGGTTATCTTTCAAGGACTTTCTGAGAAGAGAGAGGCAAACAACAGCCTACAAATCCTTTTTTCACCCATTTGTTTGTGCATGATCTCCTGTACATTCACAGCCCATTAAAATAATAATTTCAAGCTTGAGCAGCTATGCTCATGTGTTGCATTTCTGTCCCGATGTCATGGGAATCCCAGACAATATGCTTGTTTGATGTCTGTCTAAAAGTGATTTGACATCCAGGAGAAGCTGTATCGCAAACATTCATTATCTTGTAATTTAAGCACATGCTGTATAATTAATTAACACAACCACGAAATTACAAAATAGGAAGGATTCTACGTCTTCATTGGGGAGTAAAACATTGGTTAGTAGGATGGTGGAGATAGGAAGACGATAGCATCCTAGTTAACAGGCATTTGTCAAATATTTTCTATACTTCATTTTTTATACTTTATATTTTTATACTTTACATATTTATATTTTTATACACAACGTAAGATGTAATAGTGGGCAAAATTAAAAACAACATATGTTATATTATATATGTTTCAAGAAACAAAATGGATATTATAGAGTCAATATCGGAGCTGCTGTAGGGTCCGATAAAAGGGGCAATGCTTAGGTTGGCTTCATGCGCTTTCCCTACGCATTGTCCTCCTTCCCCACTACACATTAGCAAACAGGAGAAGAAAAAACATTCAAAAGGGTACATCACACCTCTCGCCTATGAGGAATTGATGAGGGGGCCAACAAACATTTTAACTTATTGTTCTAAGCTAGGGGTTCCAGGAATTTCCACTAGGAGTAATGTGGGCCCCACTGCTATGTGTAAATCACTGATCTCATGCATATACATATCTTCTGATTAAGGTCACTAGTGCTATATCCCATAGAGTTCTGCAAACTCAGTGCAACCACCTATATCCTGTCTCCTTGAGCCAATGGTTCTGAAAGATCTATTATCCATTGTTTTTTTTAAAAAATGCATGTTATCTAGGGAATTATCTTTTTCTACATTTCCTCGTGAGCCTTGTCTACATTTACATGCTCATGCACCCATTATGACAATCCCTATATGACAATAGAGGTCATGATCATACAGATAGATCTTTACCATTGACTTGCATTATTATGACATTTCATGACAAATATCCCACTGAAGGTTGATAGGATATTGAGCTTACTGGACAGTCACCTTATCTAGTGCCTACCTGATTTATAGGATCCTAATCTAAAATGGATTGGATAGTGAATATTTTTCATAGACATGTTGGATGTGTAAAAGGCGTAATCAACCATTTTATAAACACAAACTTGAACTGCCCATACAGGTAAAAGTTCCAGTGTATAAGGTCAGGTCCAGGTAGTATTGAGAAAATAGTCAGTTTTGTTTGCTGGTCATCCCAGAGAGTAGGCACTTTGAATAGCCACTTTCTGATTTTCATAGGAGCCCATAACTTATGGGAAGACAGCATTCCCTGGTCATATGTTAACTAAAACAGGAAATAAAAAGAGACACGGCGCCACATGGTGCAAAGTAAAAATGAGATGGGACAAGGGAGCAAATTTGGTTAGGAAAACGCTCACCTGGCCCAAAAGACACAATGAGTGTCAAAAGGGTAGTGGTGGTAGTAAGACTGCTGCTGCCAGGTCCAAATCACAACAAATGGGGTTTGTTGTCCAGAGGATAATTGTAAAACATAAAAAATAGGACCATCGGCGCTGCACAGATGAACAGAAGGATGGACGACTTAGATAACCATCATGGCGAAGTTTAATGGAAGGGCTACGCGTTTCAACACCGAACTGGTGTCTTCATCAGGCCAGTATAGACTGTGCAATACAACATACATTTATATACATACTAGGAAGGAGAAAAGGACCACCAAAAACAGCAGGTCAAAGGTCAGGGGTCAAACACAATGTAAAGTTTGCACATGACAAGACAAAAAAAGACAATAATAATGGTTGAAAACATGGTGTTATAACACCACATTAGACATAATGATTCACATATTAATGAATAAAAGCTAAAAAAATGACATTAGCCGAAAAACACAGTACGGCTCACCTTGCCGACTTTACATAATATGAAACAACATAAATGAATCATTACATCGATGGTCCCAGTGTTAACCATAGTAGTGTATGGTTAATACTTTAACAAATTGAGCATAGATTATTTATAAACACAGGATTTATTTGGCTGCTAGACTTCAGTGCCGCTGGAGTGGCGTCCCCGGTTGCTGTCTGGGTTGCTAGGCAAGGTGAGCCGTACTGTGTTTTTCGGCTAATATCATTTTTTTAGCTTTTATTCATTAATATGTGAATCATTATGTCTAATGTGGTGTTATAACACCATGTTTTCAACCATTATTATTGTCTTTTTTTGACTTGTCATGTGCAAACTTTACATTGTGTTTGACCCCTGACCCTTGACCTGCTGTTTTTGGCGGTCCTTTTCTCCTTCCTAGTATGTATATAAATGTATGTTGTATTGCACAGTCTATACTGGCCTGATGAAGACACCAGTTCGGTGTTGAAACGCGTAGCTCTTCCATTAAACTTCGCCATGATGGTTATCTAAGTCGTCCATCCTTCTGTTCATCCGTGCAGCGCCGATGGTCCTATTTTTTATGTTTTACAACTGGTCATATGTTGTCTAGCCCTCTCTTGAACATGCAATGTAGCAGAGGCAACAATGGCTACTATTGTACCCATAATATAAGCAACCTAAATCCATTATGCAGGGTCTTGAAATGGCTTGTGATAGGGGTCATCCTAATCCCAGAAATTGTAAAGTCCTTAAAGGGGTATTTTGGCCTCAAACATTTGCATGCTGTGAACAGAGCGTTAGACCCCACCAATCTAACATGTATCACCTATCCTGTTTCTGTCTGGAATACCCCTTTATTCTTAAACGTTTATAAAAATGCCCATGAATTGTGCATTATTATTGCAAAACTTGATGTTTCAATCTCATGTTATATTCAAGAACTAAACATTATAATGTTGCATATAAACTGTTTTGTGTTGTATTATTTTCGTAACAGATAGACTAAAAAACACACTGCCTATAGACTTCAAACAGTCATTAGAAAACTATTTTTTACTTGCCAGTGAAAAATTGCATCGATCCGAAGCTAGACTGATTTGCTCCCTAGAGACATTTGGTTTCTAAGTTTGTTTAATGTTGTTGAACATTCAATAAATCAGGTTTTACAGGGGCAACATGAAAAAAAAAATCCACCGAGCAGTAAAGAGTAGCATAAAACTTCATTTTTAACACATTTATAACACTGGGTGACTGCTGCAACACTGCAGCAGAATTAAAATGATTAATACAAATAAATTAAAGGTATGAGCTCATTCTTTATGGCAGACTCAAACCTAAAACTGACAGTAACATCATCCGTTTTAATACTTCACTCAGTGAATAATTGTTGGCAATTATAATGTCTCAATGCTGAGAGCCATTTATAAACCCATCTCCATTTATATGAATATAGAAGCATTTATATAACCCATTACATGTCTCTGCAGCTCTGCATCAAGTAACGTGTTGTGCTGAAAAATGACCCTAGTGCATCATAGTTATATAGAATTGACTACCCTGTTTGTTGGAAAGATTCATAAATCTAATTGGACATAACATGTATAAAAATCTTCTAATGATACAGGTCCACCTATGCCAAAAGTATCAGTTGACATGGTCATCTAGATATGTTTCAAAGCTGGACAGGGAAATTCTTGGTCACCAGGGGCAGGCATAGAATGTAGGGTATGTGGCCCCCTTCCTTTTTTATTGGATGATTTTTTTTTTGTCAATTTTGTGGCCCCTCCGTTTTAGAGATTGGTTAGACAACTTTGATAAATATATGTATACACACATGGATGCAATAAGCAATAGTAGCAGAGGCTTAACAATAGGGGGACAGAGATTGCAGTCGCACCTGATCCAACATATTCTCTGCTACGTAGATGGACAGCAGCTCCATAAATGTGACATGGGAGTGGACGGCTTTTACATATCTGCACTGGGACCCAAGAGGTGTCAGTTCTATTTTATAATACATTTTTCATTCTCTTTGAATGTAGCACCATGATACTTTTTTGCAAGACAAAGACCTGCTCCACCTAGGGCATCTCGATTTCTCTATGCTACCCCTTTGGGGTAAGAAAGTGACAACGCACACTTTGAGTTATCTTTTTTTTTTTTTTGTAATTCAAGAACCTAAATTAATTCCTAAACCCCAAGATTAAAATGAAAGAATTCAGTATAAGAACGTTTTCTATAAAGCCAATTATCCTGTGATATATTCCTATATTTATATGCATATTGATCAAAATTATGGTGCTTTGCAGGGAGACGCCCCTGAGGTTTGGTGGGCCATTATATTTAAATACTCAGAAGAACTTGGCTTGAGTTTTGCAGTAAGCCTGTTTTATCCTAAATCTATTTTTCCATTCTGCTTTTTGCCTCTCTGCTGTAGAGCCTGCTGGGAAAGAGATCCGTGCAAAGATGAGTCAGAACTCACCTGCACCAAGACACATATCTGCTGTCTCAGCTCTCATAGCGCAGTCGAGCATGCAAAGAAGCAGCAGGATTATAAATCTTCCTCTGATAGCCATCACTGAAAGCTTTAAATAAATGATTCTTAGAGAACAGCCCATGTTAGCATTCTAATGTAATGCAATCTTTTACCAAGAATCACGGCTGAAGAACTTCATTATCATTGCATAGTGAGGATACAGATCCTTATGTAAGCCGTGTTCACAGCTGCTCTTGTTACAGAGTGCTACACATACTGCACATTTTTATTATTTGATCTAGTTGATGATTTGTGGTGTTATGCAGCACTCAGGGAGTTGAGATGCCATGGTGTAAATAGAGTGTTTATAAAAGGAGGATTAAGATCTCATGGCTTATAATTAGTTATGTACCATACATTCAGAAAGTCTTCAGACCCTTTCAGTTTATTAAAAAAAAAATTATGTTGAGGCCTTGTGTTAAACTAAAAAAAAAAAAAAATGCACTCCCATCATTCTGCACTCAATACCCAATAATAACAAAGTGAAAACAGAATTTTAGAAATTTTTGCAAATTTATAAAAAATTTCAAGCGAAAATTTTGCATGGACATAAGAATTCAAACCCTTTGCTGAGACACTTGAAATGTAGCTCTGTGGGCCTCCCATTTCTTTAGATCATCTTTGAAATGTTTCTACAACTTGATTGGAGTCCACCTGTGATAAATTCATTTGATTGGACATGATTTGGAAAGACACACCCCTATCTATATAAGGTTTCACAGCTGACAATGCGTATCAGAGCAAAAACCAAGACATAGGAAAGAACTGCCTGTAAAGCTCAGAGACAGGATTGTGTGGAGGCACAGATCTGCAGAAGGGTACAAAACAAATTCTGCGCACTGACTCTTCCCAAGAGCACAGTGCCCTCCATAATTCTTAAATGGAAGTAGTTTGGAAGAACTAGTGATGTCCGCCCCACCAAACTGAGTAATTGGGGAGAAGGGCCTTGGTAAAAGAGGTGACTAAGAACCTAATGGTTACTCTGGCTGAGCTCCAAAGATCCTGTGTGAAGATGGAAGAAACTTCCAGATCGTCAACCATCACTGCAGCATGCCATCAGTCTGGCCTTTATGGCAGAGTGGCCAGAAACAATCCTCTCCTCAGTGAAAGACACATGAAAGTCACCTGGAGTTTGCAAGAAGAGCACCTAAAGGACTCTCAGATTGTGAGAAACAAGGTTCTGTGGTCTGATGAAACCAAGATTTTACTTCTTGGCCTCAATTCTAAGCGTCATGTCTGGAGGAAACCAGGCACTGCTCATCACCTGGCCAATACCATCCCTACAGTGAAGCATTGTGGTGGCAGCATCATGCTGTGGGATTGTGTTTTAGCGGTTGGGACAGGTAGACTGGTCAGGGTTGAGGGAAAGATACAGAGATATTCTTAATGAAAATCTGATCTAGGGCGCTCTGGACCTCAGACTGGGCAGAAGGTTCATATTCTAACAGGACAATGACCCTAAGCCCACAGCTAAGACAACACAGGAGTGGCTTAGGGACAACTCTGTGAATGTCCTTGAGTGACCCAGTCAAAGCCCTGACTCGTTCCCAATCGAATATCTCTAGAGAGACCTGAAAAATGGCTGTCCACCGACTGTCCCCATCCAACCTGACAGAGCTTGAGAGGATCTGCAGAGAAGAATGGAAGAAAGTCTAAAAATCCAGGTGTGCAAACCTTGTGGCACCATGCCCAAGAAGACTGGAGGCCGTTATCCCTGCCAAAGTTGCTTCAACTAAGTACTGAGTAAAGGTTCTGAATACTTATGTCAACACAATATTTTAGTTTTTCCTTTTCAATAAATTAGCAAAGAACAAACATTCTGTGTTTACTTTGTCATTATGGGGTATTGAGTGCAGAATGATGGGGAAAAACTTGAATTTTTCTTTAGATTAGCACAGGGTCTCAACACAACAAAATGAAAACATTTAAAGGGTCTGAAGACTTTCCGAATGCATTATATATATATATATATATATATATATATATATATATATATATATATATACATGTATATAAAATATCACAATTTACACAATTGTGCATATATATTACCAGGGCTGTCATACAGTATACAAATCATACAGTGCAGTATTAATTATAAATGCCATACGGTGCGGTGCCCAAATAGTAGTGCCATACATTGACCAAATAACACTCCAAACAGTTGTCGAAATAGCAATGCTGTACAATGAAGGCGCTGCCATACACTGCAAAAATAATGTACAGTATAGTGCTAAAGTAATAGTACCGCTCAATTTAAACAACACCATACAGTTCTCAAATAATACCAACCTACAGATAGTCGATTATGCTATTGATTCCACTAAAAAAAGGAAACCTTACGGAACGGAGACAAATGGAAACCATTAGAAACGGAAGCATTACCAATGAAATCAATGGTAATGCAAACGGAAAGCTATGGTTTCCGTTTGGTTTCCGTTTATGGGTTCCCCTGATGGAAAGGTCTGACGGAACCAATGAATGGAACCCCGACGCCGATATGAATGAAGCCTAAGCGAGGTATTGACATATATGATTAAAAAATATTTCATAGCTACAAATCCCCTACATAGACAGTTATAAAATTCTGGCTGCCTGAAGTTGCTACTAAAGAGAGCTTTTTTAGATGACCACCCAAAATTGCATTGAAAACTTTTCTTCTGGGCGGTGGTCTTTTCAAAAAAGATGGGTAGTATACATATAGTACTTAAAATATGTCACAGGTAATCTTGGTCTGGATAAGGGGGTGGTCTTCTCATAGAGGTAGTCTTTTGGAGAGGTACAGTGCTCGGCTGTTTCTGCCAGTCCCATAGACATTAAATGAAGTGGTGGGCACATTCTTAACCACCGCTACATTCAAGCTACCCGGCACTGGTTGGTAGGGATCTCAGCGATGGAGCCCCCAGTTATCAGACAATTATCACAAAAATTGGCAGATTCGTCTGACCTTAATCTAATGTGTATGGCCACCTTAAGGGCTTGTCCACACGTAATGGAATTGCTGCAGAAATTTTCTGCAGCAATTATGTTGAAAGTAGCAGACATTCCGCTGCGGAAAAACCGCACCATTATCTGCGTTTATTTACCTTATATGCCCCTGAATAGTGTATAGTGATTTTACTTGTCTTTTAAGGTTTTATGATCATTCAAGCTTTACAAAATTAATTCCATATATTGGACGCATAATACATCTACACATAATATCCACTTTCATTTATAAAATCATTATAAATTTCCGCTTATGTAATGGATTGTAAAACCAAGATAATCCAGCAGGTTCACAATGATGTGTGGTGTTCACCATACATTATCTCAGTAAGAGGCAGTCATAAACTAGTCATAATTTCAGATATAATGCTATAGATTGAAATGTAATTAGGTGCAAGATTCAATTATGTGCCCTTTGGTGTGACCTGGAGTACACCCAGGCTTCAGTGAGGGAGCGAGCAATTTTTGCTTTGCATGCTGTTTAATAACCCAGTTGGTATTGATTTGCTGAAGGCAAAGTCTTTATGAATTAGTCAGCATTCTAGTAAAAAAAATAATATGTTCAACATATTAACAAATTAAGTTTCCAGGCTGGTCAAAAGTTCACATCTTAATTACTTATAAATAATCAACTTTCGATTGGATTTTTATGGATTAATGATTTTACTGATGGAAATATGATCTGTTATTACTCATAAAAGCAGTTTGCTAATTTTATTGGTAACGTGAATTACAGGCTGAACGGTTTACAAATTGAAGACATAAAAAAGCACAGGAGCTATAAAGTCAATTTGGATTATGTCCCTTTAGTTCAACCAAAAATGTTGGCATCAAAATTGGTCCGTATCAATACAGATAATAGTTCCACAGCATAATAGGACTTGTGGGATCGTCCATCGGCGTACAGATAGGAATTGTTCACACTATGTGCAATAAAACAGAGTAAGTTAAAGATTCTGTCCTCTAAATGTCCATAGTCAAGGATGGAAACCTAGAGAGAAACTTACACCTGACACAAGATGATAAGAACTTCCTGACTGGCCAAGTTTCATATTAAAGGAGTTGCTATATAGTTTTCCCCACATAAGACCTCATGCCCATGGTTCTGGGCTATATAGAGGTACACAGAGTTCCTATGGCTCTATACGATATATCTCCATATGGCACCATAATACAGTACATTGATATTCTCAGCAATGCTTCTAGGAAAGAATACTTCTGTATTCAGGTATCTATTGGAACATGGCAAATAGAGGATAAAGCAGAAGTGTGAACGCAGTTGGAGTTGTACTCCCTGATCGGGTGCTCAGCTTTCAAGGGGTTGACTCCAATCCCATTCAATATGAAAATATTAAAAGATGAAGCGGCACTCAAGAGTAATCCAAAGGGGGTGTAGGCTTTATTCGCCCATGGTACATGATAATGGAGTCATTCTTAAGCAGAACATGGCAATTTTGTTATTGTAATACATGTAAGCCCCCGATGTGACCCTAAAGACTGCTGTTGGGCCATACTGTAATCCGCCCTTGTGTATAAGATCTAAATGTGTATATTCCATAAAATTATCATACTTACCTATATACATTGATAAAAATTCAGCATTCTAATATCTGCGGTCGCATGTGATCCATCTTAATACATACACTTAGAGTCATTGACCTCATCACTTGGTCGAGTACGCTAATTATTTCGTACAAAGGTCATACACTAGCTGTGTACCATACCATCATTTTTTATCCTACTGAGGAGGTCCAGAAAAAGAAACGGATCAGCAATAAATCATGTGGTCTCAGAGAATAGCGTTTTTGTGTCAGTTAGAAGAGAGACAGTCTAGAATGGGTAGATATATTCTGGCACCTATATGGATTGTAATGTTTCTTTCCTAACGCTCGAATGGATTGAAAAATACTTGCCCCATTACCCAAAAAGTTGTTATCTTATTTAACTGTTTCATCGCTGTACTATAAGGAAAGAACCTGTCTTTGACAGAATGTAATTTCTTAACAATTCCCTATGAAAAATATAAGCAGACGCCTACACTCTGATATTTTTAGTTTTAATTATTTTCTACCGAGTTGATAAAAGTTCTTGATTAAGCTTGTCTTTTACCGCATAATTGCACACTAGGAAAAAACAGATTTATGAACTGTGCTTGAGAAAAGCTTTTGTTAAAGGAACTCTTCTACATCATGATTGAAGGGACATTCAGATTAACCGGAAAAAGGATCAGATGCAGCATTCTTGATTATAATTTAAATGGTGTGGCTGCTTTTTGTAATTATAGCAACCTTGTAGTAACTGAAGATTTCCAGAATATGCAATTACACTTTTTGTTTGTACGCTTGTATAGAAGTGTATAGCTATTACATATGGATTTCTACAATAGCAAGATATGCAAAAGTATAAAGTATAGCCACACTGATATGGGCAAGTAAAATGTAAACATATTGCTATCAATACAACCACATACTTCCGTATAGTTAACAGGCGGCCATGTACAAGGACATGCTTATCATGACGTAACATCTATAGGGTCCCTGGAAAAAGGTATTCCAACCTCGGTGTGCTGCATTGGTCATTTTAATGAGTGATGAGAACTTATGTAGCGATTCCCTTTCCACAGGCCCTACAACGTTCGCAAACAAGAATGCAAGAAGTGGCATACAGTATGTAGTAGAGAGGGGGCTCTGTAGTAAAGATCAAAATAGGTACCCCATTATGATACTTGGACAGAAGTTTTCACATCTTCGTTTTTTCTATGACACTTGGGCCAATTCCCCACCATCTTGCTTGCTAACAATGCAGTTCCTCTGGAGAGAGGAGTACCACACAGGTTCTCACCACCTAGTAGTAAAACAAATTGGACCAACCAAGGATGGGCCCCTTACAACAAAGGTCTAATTGCATGACATGTTATGCATATAGGGTATGTACGGGGAAGTCAGTGCTGAACATTTAACCCAAGGATCATGGAAAGGAGATAAGATGCAAGCAAGAATGATTCCACTTGTACAATGTGGTTACGGGTGTAGTAGTGTTAACCAGCACCAGAAGGGGGCCTCGTTTTAGCCTTTGATATGTGACTCTCATCGACTCAATGGGAAAAGGTAGATGCCAACATAAAATAAGAGATCTTAAAAAATTTTGATGACATGTGGAACACCATTACTGAAGGCAATTGGACACTGCCTGGCATTAATATACAAAACACGTTCAGTTACTTTTATATTTAAAGGACAATTTCACCTAATATATAATAAGAACATATCCTCAATAAATATATTTCTTTGTCACCTGTCTCCGTCACCGTGATCTTGAAAACACAATTCGGTAAAATAGGTTAAACCTTTTCTAGAAAAGCTGAGTGACAAAAAATATGGCTGCATTTCTAGAGTCCTAAATAGAGGAGCTGCCTAGTTATTCAGTATTACAGGGTGATTCAAAAAGGATGGTGCAATAGTAAAGGCCTGTAGTTAAAGTAACGTCAGTGGTAAATGGCCAGTGACTGAAAGTCAAGGCAGCACACGTTTAGTTGCCCATAGCAACCAATCACAGCACAGCTTTAATTTTCAAGACAAAAGATGGTGACATTGAAGCAAGAAAAAGCTTTTTGTGTGTTGGAATTTGCAAGAACGGGGACTGTTGTGACAGTACAGCGAAACTTTCAGAACAAATTTAGTAAACTTCATTTCACTTTGGGTGTTTATGTCATGGGAAAAGTCCAGGCCGCTTGGGAAGAGACAGTGAACAGGATTTGAGCCGTGTATGAGTGTAGTCCTAGAAAGTAAATTAGGCTTACTAGTATGAAACTACCGGTGGCACAAACCACGGTATGGCGTATCTTACGAAAACTTCTGCGTTGTTCGCCCATATCTGAATGAAACTGTACCGAAACGTTGGATCGGCTTCGCTGGAAACAACAATTCACCAATGTTGTGCTGGCCTCCCTGATCCCAAGATCTAACAAAATCTGTGACTTCTTTCTGTAAGGCTACATCAAGGACCGCAACAGCCCCAGGATCAGCCCCCCAGTCACAGGATCTGAGCGACCTGAGATAACGCATCACTGAAACAGTCCATATCCGAGGATATGCTGGCACGCGTCTGGACAACTGGACTACCGCCTAGACATCTGCCGTGTCACCAATGGAAATCGCTTTGAGCATTTGTAGTGTATAGATAAAACTTGGATAGATAGTGGATAGATAGTGTGTCTTTTCATGCTAAGAAATGTGGGTTATGTTCTCTCCGTTATGAATACCGAGGCTATAATTTTGCACAATCCTTTTTGAATGACCCTGTATATCCTTCACGTCTTTATTACTACACAACTGAGTAGATTTGTTACTCCAGAGAAAGGGAAATCCTATGGGGTGGCCGTATTGAGAGTCACCTAGCGTTCCCTGAAACAGATATTAATAAATCACAAATTAATAAATAGTGCTTTTTATCTAAAATGATCCTACAGATCTGACAATTGTTTTTCCTTTATTTTCTCATATCCTATCATCTGACGCTAATGTTCACATCTTTCCTATGTATGTAAAGTAGGTATTGCAGATACACAAATAAGGCAAATTGAGAAATATGTGATGTTTTAGATCTGATTTGGGATTATAGTGGGGGTCGGAAAGCTTTGCGTATTAATTATGCTAATTATTAATTGGATTTTTATCAAGTAGAGGCGTATGAACACCATTATACTATTTCGAAAAAAAAATGTTTTGGAAGAAAAATAGATTCGCTAACGCTTAGATAAAAAAAAAAAATCTGCATTGCATCCTAAAGATAGCAATCATCAAAAATCGGAATGATTAAAGAGACGTGAGTCCTATCTGTATGGCCCAAGCTGTACAAGCTCTTTATTAAGTCAGGGGTGCAGTGCAGTGATAACGCTTCCTACAGATTAAGATTGTGCGGTTCAACCTTCATATTTAAATCAAGCCGCTTCTGCCAGTTACATGGGCACAAACATGGTTAATGCTGTATATATTCCAGATAAACTGCTGGATAACACCACGAAAGATGGTCCTGGAGATTATATTGTCTGTATGTGACCAGGTTCATGTTTGTCTTTTTTCTGCCCATAGTGAATGTATGCATCAGTTTGTCAGTACATTTTTTTAAGGTCATACTTGAAAGCATTGTCTTATGATGGCAAACCCCGTCCATACGCCCCACTAGGGCATATGAACGTCAAGGAGGGTGTCCCCACTCGGGTCACTAAGAGCCACTAAGAAAAATCCACTCCCACATTGGGGGGTGCCATGTAATACTAAATGAGTGCCATGTATTAATGAATTTCCTGGGCTGCTGCAGGGAAAATATGTGGCCGGACGCAACTTGACGTAACTTTTGGGGTTTCAGGAGCTGGGCCATATGACCATTGACTGTTAAGACATAACCTTGCCTTCTGACCGCTCAACGTGAGGTCACATGTTAACACTGCGACCAAATGTTATTTATTTACCAATTTTTGGCTTTTTTTTTAATGGTGTGCACATTTTTGCATCTTTGAAACCTCTTTAAAAATTTTATTTCAATTTGAATTGTCAAATAAAAGCAATAAAATTAAAAAAATATTATAAAAAATATGATTACTCCAATCAATTCAAATCTTTATAACAAATTTCATAATCAACCGAATATCCACATTCAGTATATTAAAAATGCTGGATGTTGAATCATCGCTCACCACTCATCCAATGACCAAATACCTTTACTCAAAAACATTCACAAAAAATGAAAATGTTTGCGATAAATTTTCAAAAAGCGTTTTAAATAATTTCATATCCATGATAGAATCCAACTGATTGTTACCATTGATGCAACGATCACCGTCACAACTGCTCATTATTGATCATATTGGGCAAGTAGTATTACAGATCATAGAATGTGGACTTAATTTTCTCTTCGTTGTTTCTTGGGGATACTGTATTATACCTACACAATCAATGGCTCTACAATTATGACAATAGTTATAATAACTCATTTTATGTCTTTTTCAAAATGTCAAGAAATCTCCATTGTGTTGGGAAGGTCGAGAAATAACAATGGTTGAGAATAGTAAGTGTATGATTATATTCTTGCTCTGGCAGTATGGCATATCATCCAATGAAACCTTGTCATTCAGGCTATGAACAATGCAAGGATGGGTATATCCTAACTAGTACACTAGGGGACCATTACTTGGCTGTGTATGACTGCAGTGGTGGGGAGTGTAGGGGGCATGCTCTCTTGATGCCACCAGTATGCTCTTCACCTAACAATGCCATAGACTTGCTAATGAGAACGTTTCTTTTCATTCTCACACAGTGTTCCCCTTACATTACAGCACATGTAGATATTCGACCCGGAGAAGATGAAAAGATTTAAAAATAGGCATTTCCATGGAATAAAAGTGGATACAACCTTCCTTATATTTCTTTCGTTCTTAGCAACATTGTTGAAGTGCTATAATTATTTGCTCTTCTATAGCTAAGAAATTGAGCTTTTAGAAACACTGCTGTCAGTATTTGATATTTTAGTTAAAAGGATTACAGATTCTCTTCCATTTCCATACCCAATTTTCTTTCTTAGGGAGACTGTCCCTGTCATCACTGGCACTAATGAAATTATACACCAATATCAATAGACTGACAATATTTTCAGTCTTCGTATGACCTCTATAAAACGAAACAGATCATTTATGCCTGTAGGAGATTATCTACTGGGACAGCATATGTGGATTATACGATCTACCTACCTACATTTATTTTGGGGGGGGGGGTGGGGGGCAATAGAAGCGTTTTTTGTTTATTTGCCGAGAATAAAATGTCCGCTCAATATACCATAATATATCTCTTTAGAGGTGTATATGTCGTTATTAACCTTAAGGCCTCGCAATTGTAGAACTGATCAGTACAGTTTATTTGTTTCTCTTTTTTAACAATTTTATAATACTCTTGTCTCTTTAGTTCCAGCCTCCAGTCCTACTATTATATGAATTATTCATATCACTATTACTAGCCCTGTCGTTTTAACAACAGTAGAGTAAATGTGCACCCTAAATTCCCTAAGATTGTTTTTTTTAATCTAAAATAATTCTGTGCTGATGTTTTTCTGATGCAGAGCTTCAAATACAGAGAGCTAAATAATAAAAAATCGGGGTACGTGCAACCACCACTAGGGGGAGTTTAGGAGCTTACTGATTTGTTAATTGAACTCAATAATAATACAGTGTGTAGTAAGCTCCCCCTAGTGGTGGCTGTAGGCAGATGGGGCCGTGTCGGTGCGTCATCAATATTAGAAAAGCTCCAGGACTACCGGGAACAGTTCACCGGGTTTGAACGGCACCATTTAGTACCAAAGTTTTACTTAAAGTACATTAGTAGTTACTTCTTTTTACATCAAAATATGAATGCAAAGCAATTTTTGGTCCCCGGATAACTCCTTTAAAAACTCTGTGGCAAGTAACTTTAACTTGACTTTTTCAATGGCGTTTCGATGTTTTTTTTATGTGATATCACGCTGCAGCAAGTTATCAGGATATGTTTGCAATATTGTCATTGTAGATGTCATATTGTAGCCGGCGCATATGGTTACAGCTGGGGGTCCCAAGCCACTCATTTGGGATTATTGATATATAGCAGGGCTTCTCAATCTTTTTTTTTTACTAGTGCCTTACCAACCAGGACACAATGAGGTCCAGTCCTCACTGTTGGTCAAAGTCCATTCTAATACTTAAAATGTAGCTTTCATTTCTGCTGAATCCAGTTTACCATTAAAAGATGCAAAAAAAAATTATTTTATTAGAAATTGGTACAGCCAGAGAAGGTTCTTTGCAGCATATAATTAATTCTGGTGGGCGCCTCACAGTTTGGAAAGCAATGCTCTATAGGATCAGAGGTGCAGAGGTAGCAATCGTACCCAAGCCCTGGTGCCTAAGTGGACTCAATACGCCTCTCTGTTACATAAGAAAACATCAGTATTATAAATGGCACATGGTAGGTGTGGAGTCCTGTTATAGATTTTGCATTGAAGCCCAGGAGCCTCACTCTTTGTATAGGATTATCATCTTTTTAAAGTGAAACTCTACAGCAAACTGCTTATCAGTACCATATGACTGTATCATCTCTATCTTTGTGTGTCCTTGTTTTGCTGTTCCACCTGACTGTGTAGCAGATATGTTTCTGCTATGGTGTATCTGTTTCTCAGGTAACTTGCCATCCATCATCTATTATACAATAAATATGTGAACCCCCTATTGATGATTCTGCAAGCGGCTAGCTACATTGGATGGTCACCTTTATTGTCCCTCATGGTGATGTGAGAGTTAAGCTTGGATCTCCTGTTGGTTTGAAGTTTGGCAGGCAATTTTACCTTCATATTTCATCTTTAGAACTCATTAGCTGTTATCCCTGGTGTTGTTATTCACAAAGCTTTTATCCTGTGCCTCTGATAAGTCGTTAATTAACACGGAAAAAGTCTAGGAAAATGTTGGGAGATAGCCAGCTCAAGAATTACTATGTACTTGATCAATTTGGAAGTTGTACTCACAGCACAAAAGGGAAATTCTTTGTATCTGATAACTGGAGTAATTCATTTTTTTTTTTTTTTTTTTTTTACATATGTACACACTTGTACACCAATTAAATATGTTGCTTTTAGCTAATTTTATGCTGTTAACCCCCCCCCCCCCCCCCCCCCGAGAACGATGTGCAATTTTCTCCTCATTTTGACAATTATAGAGGCCAGCGCTGCTTTTCTTCTCTGCCTGTACTTTTTGTATTAGTTATTGTTGAAATATGAATGTTTTGAAGGACGTAACATTGCAAAATAATGTAAAGCGTTTGTGTTGATTCATTTGCAGCTATTTATTGCTGGCAGGCTATGGATTTAATCATTACAACTGAGCAAGTAACCTTGCCTTCTACTGAAAAGGGGTTACAAATATTCACAGAGGTAAAAGGGTTACGAGCATAATTGATTCGGTTTATAGGCAACTCGTTAAATGCAGTGTCTTCTCCATGCAATAAAGTTTATGAAAAATATTTTTTTTTGTTGTAAATAACTGTCTCCATTCTGCCCGTAGTCAGTAAGACGTAATTGTCGACTCTATACCTATTGCATGCTTACCAACACTTAAATCCAAATTCATGGGACATTTAAAGCACCATCCAATTCTATTCTGTCGCAGAAATTTCTGCAACTAAATCTGCAACATGTAAATCCACCCTAATGCATTTAAACAGTCAGGTCCACAGGTCAGTCTTGTGAAAATTGGGACCGTTGAAATTCCTGGTTCCTGTATTTGTGTTAGCCACCCCATTTCCCAATACAATGCAAGCTGTACTTACATTTGTTTTGATACTTAGGCTTGGGTTTCAGACGATAGTGGACTATCTTACAAATTACATTTAATGCAGTTATATATGTGTGACCTCTACGTGGTGTTTGCCTTCTTTGAAGTCAGTTGAACTTGTGCACCTGTTGTTCTCTAGTAGTTGGTTAGTATGGGTCTGTAGTTGAAGACTTTGGATAAGTTAAAAATGTGTCTACCCTTACCATTACTTAAAGTTGGTTAAGGCCTCCAATTTATCATAAACAAATTCAATACAATATCGCGACATGCTAGCAAAACCATTGAAAGGCTGCAATCCACATCACAACCACTGGGTGGCCACACTTAGACTCATAGCATAGACATCTCGTGATAGAGTATCGTGAAATCGTTTTTTTAAGCTGGACATCTCGGCCACACAGGATATGTTGAGATATGAGGAGAGCTAAGGAAGGCAGCTGGCAGTAGTGGCAGCTGGCAGTAGCCTTTGAGAAGAGAGTTCCCTCCTTTGCCAGTAGTCTGGTAGCTCTCCTGCACAATAAGTGAGACTAAATGAGTATATTGTTTGGAAATTTGTAGTGAGCCCTACCGGGCGTAGGGACCCTTGTGGTGCATTTTCTGTATAGCTCTGCAAAATATGTAATAAATGTGTAATAAATAAAATGTCTACATACACAAGTAGTTATGAGTGCTATACTTTGTGTTCTCAGAATGGTAAGGATAGGATTATGAGCAACAACCAAGGTACAGAATGCAAACCGATAGAATCAAAGCGATGATCCCATTTCTGAAAATATCCTTCCCCAGAAGAGCTGTGTCTTGGAACAAGTGGTTCTGTAATTATTTTGAAATATCTAGGCTAGGATTTGTAGGAGCTTAAATGTAGAAAGCTTGAATGCCTGCACTGCAGAGTAAGGAACAGGCTTAGAAGCATTTCACTGCATGCTTGTAGCATCAACGCCAGACCGCAGAATGTGTCGTTTACAGTATTTATCTATAAAACCACATCTTAGTTGTTCTGAGTGCCTCACTAGTCTCATCCGCACATATCAAGTACATTGGTTCAATAGTCAAGAGATAGAAACAGACCAGAATCTTATCTTTCCCCCCCCAAAGGCTGTGTTCTATGTGAACTGGAACATGGCAGACCTCTCAATGTCGATGGTGCATTAAATCGCCAGAACGCTAACTCGGCAGAGCTGTAGAGCAGAGCATCATCCTTCAGATGAGAATTATAGCTCCGACACGCATGAAAACAACTCGGCCCAGTAAATCTGCCACTATGCAAAAGCTGAATCTTTCCAATATAGAAACCGCGCAAAGCTTCCCGAACAGATCAAAGACAGAATTTTCCATTTCCTTTTAACTTTTTGTTTCCTGGACCGCCAATGCACATAAGAATCCTATATGTACCTTCATATTTTTATTCTTCTAAACTCGGCTTTCCTGGCACAGGTGATACCGTGGCATCTTATGTCAAGTACTGTACATGTTTTGCCATACAACACCTTTGTCATCCCTTATAATAGTCCAAACCATCCACATATCTGATCTATAATTTTATTACATGCAGCCAGTTACACTTGTAGGGAAGATTGTTTACAATGTAAAATAAGGAAGTCGAGAAAAATTGCTTCAATGGGAGTTATGGAAATTAGCAACAAGAACTGAAGCGGTTTAGGCAGGGTCGGACGCTGGATTTTATAAAGGGGGGCATGCACCACTTATAATAAATCTTTGCATCTTACTCCAGCGTAGAAGGAAGCTACGACTGGTGTACGAAACACCAGTCTTAGTAAATCTGCCCCTTAGCCTACTCTCTCCCTTCTTCTTTGACATGACTGCTATATGCATTGCTGTCTGCCATCTGCTGGTGAAAGGTGAACATCTCATGTATTGAGCATTACATAAGACTGTCTACAAGTCTAATAGGTGGAGAAGGAGAGTCATGGGGAAGAGCCGGGTGGAGTGAGGGCACAAGGGGAGAGTTTTTAACACCATTATAACATTATCACCACCTACCTCATGTACACCTGGTTGGACTAGCCCACCAGAATACCAGGATCCTCCAGTAGGCCCAGGCTATGACACAATACTGGGCACCAAAGGTTCAGCGGAAGACAACCACATTTTCAGCTGCCTTTGTTTTTGGGGTAGATTCACAAATAATTTATTAGATCTTATAGATAATATGTCCTGCGTGTGCAATAACAAAGTACATAATGCAATTAAAAGTGGACATGAAGGTGTTCTGTATAGCTGGAGGTGGGGCCTCAGAAACATTCCCTCTGGTGGGTCCAAGAATCTCCAGTCTGATATTGGGTTTCGGCATGTCCCAATGCTTTTATGGTGGACATTTTAGAGATTGTGGCTCTCTTACAAAACCAGTTCTATCTTCTTCCATGTCTCAAGGACATGTCGGAGGATAAAATAGCCCTTTAAGACATTGTAAGTATACTTTTAACAGGAAGTGTCATTCTTACCTAAAACTAGTCACCAGACACAAGCAATATTTTAGTATTGAAATTTGAACATATGAGACAAGAATCACTTCTTAATTAATCACTGGCCATTTTATTTTTCTTATGCCATTAACCACCTCATTGTTGCTCTTCAATGGTTTAACACTGGCTGTTTATTATCTGCATATAAATTTAAGCCCAGACCTCCATCTACATCCTGCCAGCCCAACCCACGTCCATCCTGTTGGAGTCCCCTGTCCATCCTGTAGGAGGCCCCCAACTTCCATCTGACATTTATAATACAAGTATCTTCTGAAACGACCAGCTTTACAAAAAGAAACATGATTTTGTGATACTCTGTCGTGAGATGTCTACGCTATACTGTATGTGTCTATATGTGTGGCCACCCAGTGGTTGTGATGTGGATTGCAGCCTGTCAAGGGTTTTGCTAGCATGTCGCGATATTGTATTGACTTAGTTTTATCATAAATTTGACTTCTTAAACCAATTTAAGCAAGACTAAAGGTGGACACATCTGTACATCTTGGTGTCGATGTTCACTTCAAGCATATCAGTCATCAATTAAAATCTTGAGGCGTGTATTTCACAATATCTCAGGTATCTATAATATAAGTAATTGTAATTTGGCTGCACATTGCTTTAGTCCACAGAATTATAAAACAGAGGCCATGTCATATTAAAGTGTGAGGTGTAATTGGCTAGGTAGTTGGCGAGGACACCTCAGACAAGTCTATTTCAAGGACAAAAGGTCCCAATGTTGTACACTCTGCGTGTTTTAAAATAGAATAGATGCATTCAGTTATTGAAACGTTGTAAAGTCAATCCGAGCTTTAAAAGATCTTCTCAGCTTGGACGACAAAAAGAGGAGTCAGACTGTTATTCAAGAGCGAGATGTTTTGTCTGCAAGCCTGGAATTCAGAAAGTCTCTTGCCGGAGTATTTCAGGGAACCCATAACGTATAGTGTTCACCACAACTAGTCCCCAGTTGTGAATTTTTAATTACGCCAGATCATTTTCAGTAAATGGGACTCTGGGCTCAATTAGTGCTGTCAGATCCAATTTTTCACTCACCTGCTATTGAGCTCCATCCTGTGTTGTTTGCAGTAATTGCCAAATCCACAGGATGATGAGTCTTGTGAAAGATGAATGGCTGCCACATTTCCCATTCTCCTGGCCTGTCTCTTGCAGAGTAATAGAGAAACTTAATCCTTCTGAAATTAGGACGATGAGAAAAAAATGTAAACACTCTACTGTCCAAAAATATTTTCGCAAGGTAATTGTGCTGATGAATGTGTGTAGAGATGAAGAGAAGCTAAAGACATTTTAAACCGTTTACATAAAATTGTTGAGTTCTTGTTCAGTTATAAGATTTTATTTCTAATTCTACTAATTTAATTTAAATCATCAATGTGGCCAGGTAGATTTTAGAAACTTTTATCATCCAATGGATGACGTTTAGTATACAGTTTATGCTTGATTTTGGTGGAAATTTAACAGGTTAAAAAGTCATCTAAAATTGCACCAAATTTGGTACAAAATTTGTAGCATTTGTCTTGTCACTTCAAAAAAGGAAACTTGTGTGAAATGTGGGCATGGTCAGGCTGTAAATGTATCTTTAGACTCACTTATCAAAGGCAAAGGTTAAAAAAAAGTGCAAATTAGTAGCCCAAATGTATATAGCAAGCCCAAAAAGAACGTCAACAGTCAGACAAATCTACATGCAGATGTATTAAGAGGTGGGCTTCTTTTAATACATTAGATGCAATTCTTGTCAACTACCCTTTCCAATTTCATTGGTATAAAATACGCAATTAATTATAAATGTCGGCCAATGTTTTTAGGAAACCAATTAGAAGGGACTTTGTGACAATGACAATAGTTACGTTTCTTTAATTTTGCCGGATTAAAGGAATTTACTGTATATTGTCATTCATGTTGATGTGCAGTTACACCATTTGTCCTCAGGATCTAGAATCCAAAAATGTGGATCCTGACATTTATAACTTGTCGGTGTAAAATTCTTCACACCAGAAGGCTTTGGAAGTGAATTAGAGAACCCCTGTAATGACAAAAGGTTTATGACCACATGTTATGAGTTTATCAAGGTCACATTTTAGTATATCAAAAAGTTCAGTCTGTAAAATAAAAATCTCCAGGCAAGTATAGCAACAAAAGTATATTTGCCCAAAAGAGCAACACAAGCATTATACTTTAATTGCAATTCCTGTCAGTGCTGCACATCCGAAAGGACATCTGCAAGATCAAATGTAAATACCCTTTAAAACAGGCTCCTGTACCTGTCGTGTCCTTCTAGTGATATCATTCACATACTGCAAATAGCACAAGACTCGGGTTTATTTTTCCAATTCTTTGTAGATCTCCTATTACAAATGCTTTAAAAAACACTAAAGCCTTTGAGATCCAATTACCTATAGTGTTCTGCAGAACTGCAAGGAGTTAAAAATGAAAGCAATTTCGTAGCTTGAAATGAATTCATTGGCTGTTGGCGCAAAATTCCGCACTGGGTACCCGTATCCCCATATTCTCTTGTTTACAAAGCTTGAAGAGGAATTCATGCAAGTTGAAAGGTTGTAAATGGCTCGCCAATTTGTAGCCATCCTAAGGGAACACCCATGATCAAATAGCCACCTTCACTGAAGTTTTTATAAGTGACCTTGAAATGGGAATATAAATGTATGAAAAGGCAGTATTAAGAGGAATGAACAGTTCAGAGTAGGGTTTTCTTTCATTGTAAAATAGGACCAGGAATAAAAAGAAAAAAGTCTATCTGGCTCACAGTGAAGGCAAACACTGACTGACCTGTATAATACTTTACAGAAAACTTTAGTAGGTTTATAACCCCACTTTTATGTTTGATGGGAGTATTGCCTTTTGGAAACGATTAAAATACTTAAAGTCTCCTTTTTAGTCTGAAAAAATACACGGACCTTTCTATACAACTGAACCCTCTGCTTACATTTTAAATTTTTTAAATCTGCACAGTAATTAACAGCAGTTTGTCCTTCAGAGCTGCACTTCCTACTGAAACTGGGGACAGGAAGTTGCAACCATTGTGAGCCATGTTGGAGTCAAATGCAACTGTCAGTCGGTCATGGAGCAGGCATGGTATATAAAAAAAATTCCTGTCTTCTCCCAATCTCTTCTATATGTCTGTCAATCCTGTTTATGACATAACGGGAATAGATGATCATTAACGATTTTCGTAATGTGATTGTCGATGAAACAATTGGTTCCAACCAATGGGATTGGATTCCATCAGTCATAAGAGATTAGGCAAACAAAATATATTTGGGTTCTACTTCACAAGGATCTTGAATATGATTGCCTGTTATGGGTCCATACTGTACCTCCATGTGCATCTGGTAAGAATATGTTGCCTCATGGAGGCAGTGTATATTGGCAGACAGTACAATACAGGTCCGTACTGCAGACCCGTAGTGCACTACAGGCTATTAAAATTGCTGTTTACCTAAAGATTATGAATTATTACAGTCATTCAGATGATAATCACATATAACTTTTTATATAATATATTAAATGTTTAAATACCAGTGGATTCCGCCATATGAATGACTTTCTTTTGCTGAGGTTGCGAGGAGGGTGTGAACAATCCCATATGATCGGCTGTGCACACACTAGGTTACTACTATTGAACTACTATTTTTCCGTCAGCCAGAATTGCATCAATTATTGGACAAGGCAATGCATACATTATGCGTACATAAATGCAATATGCAATGATCAGAACAATTTTTCACTTTTGTAAAATTAATAATATTATCTACTAAATTTGCTTCTTATGTTTCATTTACAGCTACAAATATATTTCAGCTGTTGGCTAGAAAATATATCATAGTTCTCTGCTGAATTACTGACAGCTGAATGATTAACAATTGTTATACTTTGCAGTAATTACACTTAATTCATCTAAGTCTACATTCAGACGAGAGTGCAGTTTTTCACATCCGAGGTGTACCTGTGCAGGGCGGGTTGTCACGGATCCCCCATAGACTAGAGTCTATGGGAGGATGCGCGTCATAAAGTAAAATAGGACATGTCCTATTTTTTCATGGACACTTCACACGCTCCGTTTAAAGAACGGTCATGTGAACAGCCCCATTGAAATACATGAGTCTGTGTGACGGCCGTTTCTTTAACCCCTTCCCTCCGCAGCCATTATTCGGATTTTCACTTTTGTTTTTTCCTCCCCACATTCCAAAAGCCATAACTCTTTTATTTTTCCATCAATATTGCTGTATGAGGGCTTGTTTTTTGCGGGACGAGTTGTAGATTTTCACAGCACTATTTTTTGTACCATATAATGTAGTGGGAAACGAGAAAAAATATATATATGTGGGGTGGAATAGGAAAAAAACTGTGATTCCTCAACATTTTGGGTGGTTTTGTTTTTACGGCGTTCACTGTACGGTAAAAGTGGCATGTTAACTTTATTTTGCGGGTCAATATGATTACAACGATACCAAATTTATATCGTTTTCTTTATGTTTTACTACTTTTACAAAGAGAAAACAGATTGTTAAAAATGAAAGTTGAGTTTTGTCGCCACATTCTGACAGCCATAACGTTTTTATTTTTCTGTTGTTTTAGCCGTGTGAAGGCTTATTTTTTGCGGGGCGAGCTTCAGTTTATATTGGTACCATTTTGGGGTATGTGAGACTTTTTGATCACTTTTTATTTCATTTTTTTGTGGGAGAAGAAGGGACCAAAAAACATAAATTCTGATGTTTTTAATTTTTTTTTTACGGCGTTCACCGTGCGGACTAAATAATGATATATTGTAATAGTTCAGAGTTTTACGGACGCATCGATACCAGTTATGTTAGCTTTTAATTTTTTACATTGTGCTTGAGGGAAAATGGGAAAAGGGTTTTTTTTTTAGCTTTTAATTTTCTTCTTTTTTTTTATTTGTTAAAAAAAATTTATTTTACCGTTTTTTACTTTTTTTACTTGTCCCCCTATGGGACTTTAACCATACTAATGTATTGCAGTATATCGTGATTCTGACAGAGGCAGGACTTCATAGGAGTACAAAGATGGCGGACCTGGGGAACTTCGTCATGCCCCCAGGCTGCCGTGCCAACCAACGGCTCCCCCCGACCTCGCCGCGGGGGGGCTGTTGGGACGTTACAGGGGGTTGCCCCCCTGTTTTTAGTCATTTAAATGCCGCGATTGCTATTGAACATGGCATTTAACGGGTTAAACAAGTGGGATCGCGCTCTAACGGGATCCCGCTCGTTACCGGGAAGTGACGGCTGTAACACACAGCTAGACACACTCGCTCAATGGAGCTGTCTCAGCCCGTGAGCCCGGTCCATATTCCGCCACCCGGCGGGCGCCGTATATATACGGCGGATGTCGGGAAGGGGTTAACGACCGTCAAATGGACTACATATACGCTCGTATGAATGAGCTCTAAAGTTCATTCTATCAAGTAATTGACAGAAATCAGACGTTGTTCAGATCTTTTGTTGGGAAATATAAATTTATGAGGGAAGATATTCTGTGATTAGTTATTCATTTAGAAATGGCCTGGAAGTATTTTGTATAAACCTTATTTAGAGGTTTAGATATGCAAACAGCTCTATAATTCCCAATACAAAATGGTTGCCAAGCTAGAATTTCATATCCAAATTTTTTTGTTTCTGAAAATGTCCCGTCCAGTAAATATTTCTTTAAAAAGAGCACACGTTAGTGTTAGGAGGATAAAGGGGTATTCCAGTTTGAGCAATTAAATATTATTCTCCATATAATGAAAAGTTATACAATTTTCCAGTATACTTTGTGCATCAATTCCTCATGGTCTTCAAGATCTCTGCTTGCGGTCATTAAATATGAAGCTTTATTGTTTACTTCCAGCAAATAAAAATGTGCCCTGGTCATGTAATGGACACACAAGTGCACAGATTGTTACAAGACACAGCTCTGATGCATTGTATCGTGACTGTAAGGCTGGGTTCACACGTGGCGGAATTTCACTTGAATTCCGCTGCGGACACTCCGCAGCGTTAATCCGCAGAGGAGCCGTTTCTCCATTGACTTCCACTTCTATTTAGAAGTGTTCGTTTAGACGATGCGTAAAATTCCGCTGCGGAGCATAGGCTGCGGTGCGGAATTTGGTGTCCGCAGCATGCAAGGGATGTTGCGGAGTTGTGGCGGACTGGTTGCGGACTCATGGCGGAATTTCTCCATTGACTTCAATGGAGATTCTAAATTCCGCAATGAAGTCCGCAGCTGTCATGCACATGTTATGTGTGCTGCGGATGCGTCTTGCTTTTTTGACATGACATTTCTTCATTCTGGCTGGACCTATGTATTTCTAGGTCTACAGCCAGACTGAGGAAGTCAATGGGGCTCCCGTAATTACGGGAGCGTTGCTAGGAGACGTCAGTAAATAGTCACTGTCCAGGGTGCTGAAAGAGTTAAGCGAACGGCAGTAACTGTTTCTGCACCCTGGACAGTGACTACCGATCCCAATATACAGCAACCTGTAAAAAAATAGAAGTTCATACTTACCGAGAACTCCCTGCTTCTGTCTCCAGTCCGGCTTCCCAGGATGACGTTTCAGTCTAAGTGACGGCTGCAGCCAATCACAGGCTGCAGCGGTCACATGGACTGCCGCGTCATCCAGGGAGGTCGGGCTGGATGCCGAAAGAGGGACGCGTCACCAAGACAACGGCCGGTAAGTATGAAATTCGTTTACTTTCACTAGGGAAAGTGATGTCCCTTCTATCTATCCTGCACTGATAGAGAGAAGGGAAGCACTTTTCCCGCAGTCCGCAGCAGCTAGTCCGCATCAATTTACTGCACATTTTGGGCAGATCCGCCGCAGAATCTGCAACGCAGATTCTGTGCAGCATTGATGCGGACAGCTGCGGAGGAAAACCGCCACGTGGGGGCATGCCCTAATAAGTCAAGCACCTGTGTGTCCATCTGATGACCAGATTTTTATCCACTGGAAGTAAACGATAAAGATTTCTATTGCTTAGCAGCAAGCAGAGTTCTTAAAAGGCATGAGGAATTGAAACAGAAACTATATTGGAAATTGTATAACCTTTCATTATACAAGGAATAAAATGTATTTGCAGAAACCAGAGAATCCCTTCAATTTACCATACTAGAAGTATGCCGAGCAGCGTGATGTCATGATGTTTCACAGCGTCAACACATTAGTTGACGTTTATCCCATTGGCTCCTCATAACACTACAGAAGATACATTCCCCCATAACTATAAAGATTATAAATATTAAAGGGGCTCACAGACTTCAGTAGTCTAAACTAGTTATAAAAAGAAGTGCTAGGGAAGTTCCTATGTTGGCTTAATGTTTTGTCCAGTACAATTTTGAAACTACTTTAGGAGATCTTTCCCAGGCAATAGCTGTTATTACAGGGGTTGTCACCAAACTTTTCCAAACTCCAGAAGAGCTAAACTGTTTAGGTATGTAACAATGTAGGGTGGTATATAACTGCATTTATATGTGTCAGTGGGCCAGGTACGCCAGAGCGGGAGCTGCTCTTCGTTAACGCCTCTCCGTTCTGGCTAAACCAGGAGGGGGTCCTAAGTGGACTCCCCTCTAAGACGTCCAAATACCATATTTGGCATATATACCATATGGTATTTTTAGGCAGCACTCCAGGATATCAAAGTGAATAAAAACAAAGGGTGAACTTTAATCCATTAGCCCGCTAGAGTGCTGCCTATTTTTATTGAATCGTATTACATAGGATATAGCCTTTAACCTGAGACTGGCACCCACATTTAACCTCATATGGTGCTGCTGTTGACTTTCTTTTTTGTACATATATATACATAGAAGAAAAACAATTGCAGCTCACCAGCAAGGTCCAGTAAAAATGTCTGTGGTTTGCACCCATCACTTTATTACCCGAGTGCTGCTCCATTGAAATATTTTTTATATACATATACACTTATATATATACATATATACATATATATATATACACATACATACACATATATATATATACACACACACATACACACCTATATATATATATATATATATATAGTCACTGTCCTGGATATACAATGACTTGAGAAGCTATAATCGAGGCTCAGACTTTATCTGTAGGAAAATAAAAAGTAAAATGTTACTCAGATCATAGCGAAATATATTGATGTTTCTTTTTTAGGAGCCTGTGATGATATATTGCCTTACACTCCTCACTAGGAGACAATATTCTAGGCAGAAAGAAAACCTTTCATGAAATATGGCCCTAGGATTGTGTCTGATATCTTGTGCTTTCCAAAACAGTCCAAAGTTTGATGATCAAACCTTCATTCCTCTGCACATGTGATTTTCTATAAGCAACTGTTGACCATATTGAGGTTATATAGCTAAACAGAAGCACAGGGCCGAGGAAATATACTAGAAATGCTACGAGATCACAACTAACCTGGGGAAAACTAACAACTAACAGCCGCTACATTTATTATTAAGCAATAACTGAGATCCTTTAAAGGGAATGTGTCGTCACAAAACAAAATATTTGTTCAAGTTTTTATGTTAAACATATTTTGTAAGAATTTTTAGTGATTTTTTTTTTTTACATTTTCTATGTCATTATATTAAGAAATAATTCCACTCTAACCTCTGAGCCTCACAATAGACTGACACTTCCTGTTCTGTAGAGATCACTTCTCAGCAAGTCATCTTATTATCATCACAGGCAGGATTACAATGATAGGTTACACCTCTATATAGATAATACAGGATCCACCATTGACAATATATGATGGACAGTGATCCCCTTCTCCTCCTCTCTGCACAATGACCTCTTCACCGGTCACAGAGCATGCCCAGAAAGCTCTCCCATAGAAGTCCATGGATCACCTTCTGTTCACAGGTTCCTGTGGCCCATGTTCCTACTGTAAAGCATCTCTCTAAATGCTGTTAACAGCAGCTCAGGCAACATGGCTTCCCCAATATTCATATTCAGAAAATTGAATAAAAAGAAATAAAAATTGATTAGAAAAGAAAATTATGTTTCACAATCTGGTTTTAATTAGTAAAAAAAATATAGGTGATACATTCCCTTTAAGGCTAGCAATTTCCAGGTCTAGCCTCATGCATTAAACACTATTGGGCCAGCTTTAGGGTGTGGGTGGGAATGCACCCTAAAATAAATTGTAACAGGTTTAGATGAGAATACATTTCCATAATTTTTATGATAGATAAGATTATAATACTAAACACTACTACACTATTTCTGTACTGTGCTGCATTGTGCCTAAATTGAATTATTTTGCCTATATAGTACTTCCAGTCCAGCTTTGATCCATGCATCCTCACCTACACATGCTTATATAGTGCAGAGTACTGTTAGGCTATGTTCACACGGAGTATTTGGGGGGAGGAATATGTGCCTCAAAATTCAGTTTGGAACTTTGAGGCAGATTTTCCTCTCCCTGCACGCCGATTTTCGCGGTGATTTTCGCGCCGTTTTTCGCCCGCGGCCATTGAGCGCCGCAGGCATAAAACAGCGCTAAATACGCTTTCTCTGCCTCCCATTGAAGTCAATGGGAGGTCAGAGGCGGAAGCGCCCGAAGATAGGGCATGTCGCTTCTTTTTCCCGCGAGGCAGTTTTACTGCTCGCGGGAAAAAGACGCCGACGCCTCCCATTGAAATCAAAGGGAGGCGTTCTCGGGCCGTTTTTGCCGAGTTTTGCGACGCGGTTTCCGCGTCAAAAAACTCGGCAAAATACTCCGTGTGAACATCCCCTTAAAGGGTAACTAAATTCCTAAAGGGTAACTTTCCAAAAACTCCTGACATGTCATAGTGACTTGTCAGAAGTTTTGATCGGTGAGGGCTTGAGCACTGAGACCCGCACCGATCGATAAAACGAATCGGCAGAAGCATTCAGGTGAGCGCTGAGCCGCTAAGTTTGTGATCGACTTTTCTCAGAAAGATGAGCAATTGGTGTACGGACTCAAACCTCAATGTTTCGTTATGGAGAAAAAGTCACGAGCAACCTTGCAATGTAAAAAAATCCAACTATGTCATGTGTAGGTTTACTATGAACTAAACGATAAATTATACCATTATCCTTTTGCACGCAAATCATATCAGTAATACATTTTATATTATTAGCTTCATGGGCAAAGGTATGGTCCCCTGTGGACCATTGTTTTGTAGGAACGTGGTTTCACTGGAGTATCCACTGGTCCAAAAGTGAGCCAGTCCGAACCCAGTAATGAAGTTCCAACCTTTAGATAGAATTAATATTTTTATTGATTTTGAAAAAAATCTTTCCAGTCATATCAAAACATCTTTACATGTTTGTAAGTCAAAGGCAACGGTCAAAGCTTTGCTTCAGTGACCACCATAAGAAGGATTGTTTTGTTACGAGTGACTGCCGGTGAACAACCACAAATACAAACATAGCCGCTTCTCAGTATAGTTTGTTATGAGCATAATTGTATCCAGGAATCAAATCCATTTAATAGAAAATTGGAAATGACTATCAGAGTGACATGTCAGGTATAACTAAGTGCTGGAATAGTCTTCTCCAGTTAAAGTATGTGGAGATGACATTCTAGCAGACAGCGGAGATTCTTGCTGTGCGTTGTGAATTAAGATGTTGCTGGCTTGCTGACTTTCACAAAGATGACATTAAATTACATAAGGAGCTTTTGTGCTGTCACAGAAAGTCTCTTTTGGAAGTGTGGCCTTCCCGCACTAATCGTATGCGTAAAAAACAATAATAATGCTGATGATATCTCCCAAAGGCTTTTAAAGGTCACTTGGCATTGTCACTATTTAGAAAAAGTCAGCTGTCGCTGTAATTGAAAGGGGCAAATGGATGGAGGACAATGGATTTCAAGAGAAATGCCAGTGAACTGGAGATAGTGGTGCCGCATCTCACCGTCTATAATTAACATTATTTTCAAGTAGAAAACAATGACATTGTGCACTGTCTCCTAAGAGCCTGCTTATGCCCATGGGCAAATTTGTCCATTTATGACAAAGATCATGCTAATTTACTCGGCAAGGAAATCAAGCAAGATGTAGAAATAAGTAGAAATATACAGTGAAGGAAATAAGTATTTGATCCTTTGCTGATTTTGTAAGTTTGCCCACTGTCAAAGACATGAACAGTCTAGAATTTTTAGGCTAGGTTAATTTTACCAGTGAGAGATAGATTATATTAAAAAAAAGAAAAGAAAATCACATTGTCAAAATTATAAATATTTATTTGCATTGTGCACAGAGAAATAAGTATTTGATCCCCTACCAACCATTAAGAGTTCAGCCTCCTCCAGACCAGTTACACGCTCCAAATCAAACTTGGTGCCTGCATTAAAGACAGTTGTCTTACATGGTCACCTGTATAAAAGACTCCTGTCCACAGACTCAATTAATCAGTCTGACTCTAACCTCTACAACAGGGGTCTCAAACTCGGCCGGGTAAGTGGGCCGCATATAGAAAAAATGGGAAGTTGACGGGCCGCATTACTTTCAAATTTGATGTAATACAAAATTATTGTTAATCAATTAGTTATTTGAACTACTATAACGCTATATTACTAGAATAATAATACTACATTACTATAATAATAGCGCTAGGTTTCAACAATATGAGATATTTCTCCACGTGCTTATTTCAACAATCCAGCTTTCCAGTTTAAGTGTCGCTAAATGCAGTCTTGCGGCTGAGTTAGCACACATGTCAAGATTGGGCAGCCCCTTTTTAGATAGTGCCGCAGTGCCCTCTGTGGATGCTGCCGCAGTGCCCTTTGTGGATGCTGCCGCAGTGCCCTCTGTGGATAATGCAACACACCCCTAGATAAGGCCACAGTGCCCTCTGTAGATAAGGCCACAGTGCCCTCTGTAGATAAGGCCACAGTGCCCTCTGTAGATAAGGCCACTGTGCCCTCTGTAGATAAGGCCACAGTGCCCTCTGTAGATAATGCAACACACCCCTAGATAATGCCACGTGCTTGAGACCCCTGCTCTACAACATGGGCAAGACCAAAGAGCTTTCTAAGGATGTCAGGGACAAGATCATAGACCGGCACAAGGCTGGAATGGGCTACAAAACCATAAGTAAGACGCTGGGTGAGAAGGAGACAACTGTTGGTGCAATAGTAAGAAAATGAAAGACATACAAAATGACTGTCAATCGACATCGATCTGGGGCTCCATGCAAAATCTCACCTCGTGGGGTATCCTTGATCCTGAGGAAGGTGAGAGCTCAGCCGAAAACTACACGGGGCGAACTTGTTAATGATCTCAAGGCAGCTGGGACCACAGTCACCAAGAAAACCATTGGTAACACATTACGCCGTAATGGATTAAAATCCTGCAGTGCCCGCAAGGTCCCCCTGCTCAAGAAGGCACATGTACAGGCCCGTCTGAAGTTTGCAAATGAACATCTGGATGATTCTGAGAGTGATTGGGAGAAGGTGCTGTGGTCAGATGAGACTAAAATTGCGCTCTTTGGCATTAACTCAACTCGCCGTGTTTGGAGGAAGAGAAATGCTTCCTATGATCCAAACAACACTGTCCCCACTGTCAAGCATGGAGGTGGAAACATTATGTTTTGGGGGTGTTTCTCTGCTAAGGGCACAGGACTACTTCACCGCATCAATGGGAGAATGGATGGAGCCATGTACCGTCAAATCCTGAGTGACAACCTCCTTCCCTCCACCAGGACATTAAAAATGATTCGTGGCTGGGTCTTCCAGCACGACAATGACCCGAAACATACAGCCAAGGCAACAAAGGAGTGGCTCAAAAATAAGCACATTAAGGTCATGGAGTGGCCTAGCCAGTCTCCAGACCTTAATCCCATCAAAAACTTATGGAGGGAGCTGAAGATCCGAGTTGCCAAGCGACAACCTCAAAATCTTAATGATTTACAGATGATCTGCAAAGAGGAGTGGGCCAAAATTCCATCTAACATGTGTGCAAACCTCATCATCAACTACAAAAAACGTCTGACTGCTGTGCTTGCCAACAAGGGTTTTGCCACCAAGTATTAAGTCTTGTTTGCCAAAGGGATCAAATACTTATTTCTCTGTGCACAATGCAACAAAATACATATAATTTTGACTATGTGATTTTCTTTTCTTTTTTTTTATATAATCTATCTCCCACTGGTAAAATTAACCTAGCCTAAAAATTCTAGACTGTTCATGTCTTTGACAGTGGGCAAACTTACAAAATCAGCAAGGGATCAAATACTTATTTCCTTCACTGTATATACTAGTATATATATATATATATATATATATATATATATATATATATATATATATATATATATATATACGTCCTCCCTTAACTAATCTCTAACCCCAACTTGTGTGGCATGAGATGGTAAACAAACATGTAAAAAAAAGTAATGATAAAAGCTTTTCTTACTAAAATAAGATAAATCACCATTGAAGGGCTTGTCTTACCACAGACAATCCCTTTATTATCATAGCCTCAACAGCGATCAGCTAATTTCTGGGGCTCCTGACACCCAGGAAATAGCATATTATTCTGTGGGGACCTGTGGCTAGACAGACATTTACTATTGCTTGACGGCCAATCACATCGCTTGAATCCGCCAGAGTTAGAGCAACTGCTTGTTAGCGACGCAGCTCTCTCAAAGTTTGGTCACGTGTGAAGGACCCCCCTTTGTGATGTGCATATGCCAATTTAGGACATATGGACAGGGGTTGTCTTCATTTAGATATAAGTCATTTGAGATGATCTGGCCCCGCTTTAGAGAATCAGACCAGTCAGCTTCACCTTGATTTTCAGCTTTATTTGAAGTTTCCTGATGCTTTTTATGTAAGAAACTCTCGTCTGTATCTACACGGCTCCCCTGGTAAGTACAGGGCACTTTGTCCATCTGAGCACAGATGGTTTCCTTCTGGATAGGACTCTAATACGTCTTTATTGTTCTGCTCATACACTGACTCATTACAGCTTGACAGGATTTTTAGTTCGTATTTTCCACATCGATGAATTGTCCGCACCATGTTATTGTAGAGTGCAGAACAATAGTGTTCATTTTTTTACTTCACAGGAATCTGCCGAAATTATGTTATTTCGGTTGATACTGCTTGAAATAATGATTTCTTTCATTTAACAGTACAGAGCATTTATTTTACCTGTTGTATCCCCCCACCACAGTGTATTCTGTGGGTTGTGGTGCTTTAGGTCACCAGGCAACCTCTTGACTTCCTATCTATGTGACCACCATTTGGTTACAGGTTGCCACATGTGTAGCACATTCAAGATAAGGAGGGAAAAATGCTGAAACTCAACTTTATTGCAAATATTGGGCAGGAAGGCTATACACAATTGTCAAGTTTATGTTGTTGCATGATGTAATTTACAAGCAATTTTTTTTTTCTTGGGTTTAGGCCTCATGCACATGGCAGAGCCCTATTCCAGGAGCCTTTATGGCAGCCAACGGAGGTTGTACAACTCCTTAATGTGTTGCTATATTGCCTTTGTGGGCTGCTGTAAAGAGTTACTCTCCCCTTGCTTCCTACATATGGCCCCAGATGGAGCATCTGGTGTCATATGTACAAAACTAGGGGTGAATAACTCTGAACATGTGACATCCAAAGAAAGTGTCACAACTTTCTTTCTGTCAGATTTGTATGGAGTACGATAGAAATAACCTCTGCACAGAATGCCTCTGTATGAAAACCGAGGCATACACTTGAGTGTTGTATTACAGCTACGTACAACTCAGAGGCCATGTGCATGAGGTATTATAGCCACTGTGTTTTTGGAAATTTTCTGGTAAATACCTGTTTAAAAAAAAAAAAACACTAGCTGGTACATGAAAGTTTAAAGAAGCACTCCCACAAATTGTTTTATTCTCTGGCCCATTAGAGAAGCACATTATGTAAATTGAGGTGAAGGTAATCTTCTTACAGGTGGCTGTATTTGTGAGTTATCCCCTCCCTTCTGGTCCTCAGCTGTGTCATGTGATCAGTAATAGGACTCTCCAAGTGCCACAGCGTCTCATGTGTGGACAGGAAGTCAGTTTCTCTATTGTCTCATGTGTGGACAGGAAGTCAGTTTCTCTATTGTCTCATGTGTGGACAGGAAGTCAGTTTCTCTATTGTTTCATGTGTGGACAGGAAGTCAGTTTCTCTATTGTCTCATTTGTGGACAGGAAGTCGGTTTCTCCATTCATTACTGTCACAGCCTCGATATGAGTCTTATAGGAATGAATGGAGAAACTGACTTCCTGTCCACACATGAGACGCTGTGGCACTTGGAGGGTCCTATTACTGGTCACATGACACAGATGAGGACCAGAAGGGAGTGGTTATCTCATAAATATAGCCACCGGTAAGAAGATTACCTTCACCCCAATTTACATAATGTGCCTTTCCAACGGGCCAGAGAATAAGAACATTTGTGGGTGTGCTTCTTTAAGACTGCAAAATCCACAAATTTTTGTGTAACCACTGTCATCGAGTAGTTATTGTACAAATCATATAGTCTGGGTTAGACCTAACTAGTTATAAAATGCAACACGGTGCAGTCCAACAATTGGATTTAAGCTCTACTCTTAACATTTTGGGCTCTATGTACATCATCAAATAATGGCATCGATATGCCTCATATCCTCCAGATGCTTGCAACTATATACCTATACAATTTCATACGTCTTCCATTGACTCCCAATGGAAAAAAAAAACTTTAACGTTTCACTGACATTTTTGTGGTATCCAGTTGAGGTGAATAGCGTAAAATGGCTATTTTTAATACAATTAAAAAACATATATCTACTGACAAATACTGGGCAATGTTTATTTTGGCATATGCCTGGCCAATACAACTCTATGGGCACAGTAGATGTATACGTCGGGAGCATTTCCCAAACGTGATATGAAAAGAGCCTTATACTGCTATTATTATTCACTGTCATGTCAATGAAAAAGCTCCGGGTTTTTGGGGGGTTTTTTTTAAGTGACGTACTGCTAGTGATAAACAAGCAAAATATCTTTAGTATTCCAGAGTGTGCTGTGAACTGTATCTGAGCTTCCTGGCTTGAAACGTAAATTCATCAGGACATTATCGACTTGCTTTCAGAACCATACAGATTACGTCTTTAGTTCAGTATCTTTCTGCTGTTACAATAGTTTCAAACACAATTCGGCAATGTTACCAGTGAATGTGAAATTTCCCTACAACTTGTTAGAGAACATGCTCATCTTAGAAAATGCTTACAATGCCGAATTGTAGTTTACCATTACTAACATATTTGATATTCTGTTCATTTTGACTCCATGGCACTTGACAAGTGAATCCAATTTGTTCAGATTTAGGTGACATACCTACTATTATGTAATTCCATTAAGAGGTGCTTGCAGCAGTGGCCATGTAGCCAATCTCCGAAGACAAAACTGTAATAGGACATGTGCCAGTATTACTGTATGGTTGCACAATGCTGATAGAGAGCATGACCTGTCTCAGAACTCTGTTTCTACAAGCTGAAAGGAGTGGAATTGGTTGGTCTCATCTCTAGCTGAGGCCACAATCAGGGCTTTATACTCACCCATAGAATGGAATTGTAAGGGATTTATTTTTAACAATACAAATGATAGTTATGGTAGGATTATTTTACTGAAGAATAGTTTAAAGAAGCACTCCAGCTGATTTTTTTTATTGTTTTGCCTATATAGTGGAGCATAGACTTTTATTAACCCCTTCAGGACTGAGCCTGTTTTGGCCTTGTGGACGCAGCCGTTTTTTTCAAATCTGACGTGTCAATTTATGTATTAATAACTTGGGAATGTTTTTACTTATCCAAGCGATTCTTAGATTGTTGTCTCGTGACATACTGTACTTTATGTTAGTGGAAAAATTTGATCAATAAGTTGAGTATTTGTTTGTGGAAAAACACCAAACTTTAGAGAAAATTTGCAAAAATTAGAATTTTTCTAAATTTAAATGTATCTGCTTGTAAAACAGATAGCAATGCCACACAAAATAGTTACAAATTAACATTTCCCACATGTCTACTTTATGTTGGCATTGTTTTTTGAACATCCTTTTCTTCTAGGACGTTACAAGGCTTAGAACTTTAGCAGCAATTTTTCACATTTTCAAGAAAATTTCCAAAACCTATTTTTATAGGTACCAGTTCACTTCTGAAGTGGCTTTGGGGGCCTTATATATTAGAAACCCCCATAAGTTACACATTTTTACAAACTGCACCCTTCAAAGTTTTCAAAACAGCATTTAGAAAGTTTCTTAACCCTTTAGGTGTTTCACAGAAATTAAAGCAAAGTAAAGGGGAAATTTACAAATTTCTTTCTTTTTGTCAGAAAATCCATTTGAATCCATTTTTTTCTGTAACACAGAAGATTTTACCAGAGAATCGCAACTCAATATTTATGGCCCAGATTCTGCCGTTTTTAGAAATATCCCACATGTGGCCCTAGTGTGGTAATGGACTGAAACACCGGCCTCAGAAGCAAAAGAGCACCTAGAGGATTTTGTAGCCTTCTTTTTATTAGAATATATTTTAGGCACCATGTCAGGTTTGAAGAGGTCTTGTGGGTTCAAAATAGTGGAAACACCCCCACAAAGACACCATTTGGCAAACTACACCCCTCAAGGAATTTATCAAGGGGTATAGAGCATTTTAACCTCACAGGTTTTTTGCTGAATTTAGTGGAATTCGTCTGTAAAAATGAAAATCAAAATTTTTTCCAATAAAACTTAGAAATGATTAATTTTTACAAGGAATAAAGAAGAAAAAGCACCCCAAGATTTGTAAAGCAATTTCTCCTTATTACGGCACTACCCCGTATGTGGTAATAAACTGCTGTTTGGACACACGGTGGGGCTCAGAAGCGAAGGAGCGCTATTTGGCTTTTGGAGCTCAAGTTTGCTGGATTGGTTTTCGGGTGTCATGTCGCATTTGCAAAGCCCTTGCGGGACCAAATCAGTGGACATCCCCCAGAAGACCCCATTTGGGAAACTACAGCCCTAAAAAGAATTTATCTAGGGGTATAGTGAGCATTTTGAAACAATAGGATTTTTGCTGAATTTAGTGTAATTAGGCCGTGAAAACTTCTATTGTTTTTTATTCTTTTTTTTTACGGCGTTCATCGTGCATTATAAATGACATATTTAATTTATTCTGCGGGTCGAAGCGATTACGCCGATACCATATGTATATAGGTTTTTTATGTTTTATGGTGTTTGCACGATAAAATCACGGTTTTAAAAAAAAAAATTTGTTTTTGTTTCGCCGTATTCTAAGAGCCACAACTTTTTTATTTTTCCATCCAGAAAGCTGTGTGAGGGCTTGTTTTTTGCGCAACAAACTTTAGTTTTTATTGGTGTCATTTTTAGTACACTTTTTGATTCCTATGTATTCCATTTTTTGGGAGCTGAAGTGACAAAAGTTAGCGATTTTGGTATCTTTTTTAATTATTTTTTTTATGGCGGTCACCGTGCAGGATAAATTACATAATATTTTTTATAGTTCAGGCCGTTACGGACGCGGCGATACCAATTATGCATCGTTTATTTTATTTTTTCTAATAATAAAGAACATAATGGAAAAAGGGCGATTTTTTATTTTATTGTTTTGAAATTTTTACTTTTGTACATTTTTTTTGAACTTTTTTTAACTTTTTTTTTTTTCTAGTCCCACTAGGAACTTGAAGATCCAATTGTTGGATCATTGTTATAATACCCTGCAATACTTATGTATTGCAGGGTATTATACCTGTCAGTTTCTCACTGACAGGGGGCATATTAGGTCCTGCCTTTGTTAGGCTTCTGGTTGCCATGGCAACAATCTTGTAGCGGGGTGCCGATATTGTTGTAACAACTTAAATGCGGCGGTCACTATTGACTGCCGCATTTAAGGGGTTAATCGGTTCGGATCACCGCTGTGATCCAACCCGATATTTTCCCCCAGTACTAAGGCAGCCTGTAATGGGAGATGCCGGGCTGCGGGGAGTGCCTGTGTGCTCTGTTAGGAGCACACGTAGATTAACGAGCTGCAGGCATAAGGACCAGTCCTGCAGCCCGTTAATGTACGTGGTGTGGTCGGGAAGGGGTTAAAGAATAATGTAGAGGCTCCTGTGTGTTTCTTGTAAATATCTGTTTTATTTGATGGGTCCTTTTGGGGTTCTTGCCTTCTTGGTTCTTTCTCTGATAGGTTTCTCCTTATGCAGGCTACATTTCCCATGATGCTTATGGCTTTGCAGAGACACAGTGGGCGGAGACTCATCACACTGCACTTGCTCTGCTTTGAGTCCTATCTAAGTGCAACAAGTGATAAATCAGTGACATAATACTTCTGTAATCAGGGTCTCAGGGTATTACTATGTAATGCAGCTTCAGCCTGTCTCCCCTGCCTTCTGCTAGGGATAGATCAGTAACATAGAACTTCTATACTCACAATGCAGAGTTTCAGTGGATCTTATGTGATGCAGCTTTAGCCTTTCTACTCTGCCCCACACTTGTGATAGATTCCACTATGTCGAGTTTTTACACAGGAGGCAGCGAGCAACAGCATAGAAATACACTGGACTTTATGCACACAGCACTCACAGATAGTACAGACAGTTAGTGTGAGTCAGGAGAGGTTTATAACTCTGCAGCTAAACAATGTATGAGGTCACGTATTAAATCACTGCACTCCAGCTCCCTTAGATAGAGTAGAAATTCTCTCTTCAGCAGCACTATATGCATAGGGGGACATATGGAGGAACAAGGGGGGGTGGAGCTGAGTCAGGAGCTTCCAGAAGGGATTTTATTGGTGATGATGTAATCCTGTCAGAAGTCATCTACACAGGCGAGACTGACCTCCTGTCTACACATGAGAGCATCTATTTTGGTAATAAAAGGGTCCAAAATGTATAGATGCAAATGACCTGGGAAGAAACAAATGGCACTGCTAGAATATTGCTGGTGAGGTAGCATTATATGTGCAAAAAATAAAAATTACTTCTTTACGAAGAAAGAAAATGTCTTTAATGATTTGAAATATCTGTTTAGTTTTACAATATATGACCTAAATTTGTATTGTAGCAATAAAAAAACACCAAGGGGTTTATCGATCAGAAAATACACAAGATCTTCTTTCAGACAAGTTCCCTTCAGATAACCTTTAAGGACATATTATATGGTAGTAAAGTCCTCGAGTTAAGCATAGATCCACATCTTGAAATGTGTATCACACTGGCAGGTTAGGTCCTGTTCACACTAGCATCATGGTTTCCTCTCAATCCTTTGAATCCCAATGAATCTTGATGAATTCCATTGAGGTATAATGGGGTCCATCTCCGGTATTTTTATGGCAAGTATAGCGATGCAGACTACACTATTCTTGCCGTCAAAAATACTGAAAACCCTTATTGAAAGCAAATAATGCCTGTATTAACAGAGCCTTAGGGTATGTTCACACAGCTTACTTTTGTCCGTTTTTTGAGGGCCGTAAATGGCCGAAAAACGGCCGAAAAATCAGAAGAAAATCGCCTCCAAACCTCTGCCCATTGACTTCAATAGGAAAAATGGCGTTCTGTTCCGACGGGCCCTTTTTTTACGAGGCCATTTTGAAAAACGGCTGCGTTAAAAAATGCTGCGAAAAAGAAGTGCATGTCACTTCTTGAGCCGTTTTTGGAGCAGTTTTTCATTGACTCTATTGGAAAAATGGCGTTCTGTTCCGACGAGCCGTTTTTTTACGAGGCCATTTTGAAAAACGGCTGCGTTAAAAAACGCAGCGAAAAAGAAGTGCATGTCACTTCTTGAGCCGTTTTTGGAGCAGTTTCTCATTGACTCTATAGAAAAAAAGCTCCAAAAATGGCCGTAAAAAACGCTGTGAAAAACGCGAATTTGATTAAAAAACGGCTGAAAATCTGGAGCTGTTTTCCCTTTATTAAGCGTGTGAACATACCCTTACAGGTGCCCAGATACAGCCAATGTAAGTTTGATGATAAGACAATTCAGGCCGAAACAGCCAACACTGAAATGTCGCACCAGAATAATCATACACAATGATGACACATGACAAAAAAGTTGATCGACATGTTGGGCATTTTTTAGAGACATTTTTTGTGCTTGGACTTTCTGGCTGCGAAGAAAATAAGGGATTGTCAGCATGGCCAAATGCAACAGAAGTTTTAGGCAGTAATGTCCAATCTGCGGCTCTCCAACTGTTGTGAAAGTACAACTCCCAGCATTCCCTGACAGACTACGTCCTACAGCCTAAGGCTGTGATATGTTGAGATGGAGGTGTTGACTGTTCTGCCAGTCGAATAAATGAATGAATACTTAAAACCCCAATAATTTGTAGTACATGAACTACTGAAGGACTTTTTCTGCAGTGTTCAGGAAACCGCAATAAGCTGAATGGAGGCCAAGTTGGACACTAACTATGTAGTTTGGCATTCTACTATTAACTCAACCAACTATGCATGTTTACAGTCATTAGCTTGATTTCCATTTACCCCCAGATTGCTTATAAAGCGGATTGCTCTTGTACAGCGTTTCTGAAGCTCAGGGATCATTAACATTATTACTTTCAAGATGTCCAGTTAATTTTCTTATTTTTTTCTATCATTACTAAATTATATATCCATTGCATCTATTCGCTCTCATCTGTTATTATCTTTCAGTAGCTTCAGATTCTATTTCAGTTGCATCAATCTTTAAATTGCACAAAAGACAAGACCTTAGATATGGGCATCTACAGGGTGACCCTGTGAAAATAAACCAGTGTGTGTTGGGCATGAGCTAACCTATGCCATCTTGCTGGATTGGATGGCGGGATGGTGGTATAGCAGGCTATAGGAATTCCAGGCTACAACCTGATTGATATGTCTTACAACCATGCATGTATTTTATGGGAACACGCCAGCGAATGAAGGAAACATTTCTGCGAATAACATTATATTAAAGGGGTTGTGTCATGAAGACAACCTCCCTCTTTAAATAGAAGCCATGGGTCTGGGTTCTTTATCGGCAGAGAAATCTGCGTCTGGCCATACATTTGCCCTTTAAGCTGTAGTATTACATGGCTGTCTACTAGCAGGTTTCTGTTCTTGCTCATAGAAGCGGTGGGAACTGAGCAGGACCCTCTTTTTGATGTCTCTATGAACTAATATGTGGCATGTGGACAGTGGTTGTCATCAAGTGACAATAATAGAAGGTATTGAAGTTTCACTCTTGGTGCTATGTTAAAGAATACGATCAATAGCAATCCCTTAAAGAGATACTATGGGCAGGAGGTTAAAAGCCAAATTTGGCCCATAGTAGAGGCACCAACCCCCAAATTCTAACCTAAGTGGTCCCAGATAAAGGATCCAGGGGTGTTTTATGGCAGGCCACTCCGTACTCACTTTGAGCAATTCCTTTAACAGATTCTCGGGCATGTCACAAGAACTGCTGCCCAGGACCTGAAGATACAGGCAAGCTTCAGGACCGGCATGCCAGAAGACACCCACAGATCCCCTGATCAGCGGGGGCTACGTAGGTGAGAATTTGGGGGTAGGGTGGTTGCCTCCACTCAATGCAAAATCTGGTTTTCACTTTAAGGGATTTCCATTGATAGTATTTTTTAACAGAGCACCAAAGGTGAAGCTTCACTTCAATATCTTTATATTATTTGTGATATAATAAAATTCTTATATTGCCACTCGAATCGCTGTTTTTCACACATGCATACCTAACAATGAAATGCATAGTGTATGCAGCCTTACTCCTTTTGCCTGAATTTTTTTCATCCTCATTTTATGTGCTCGGATTATGACTGTAAATGTAGCCATTAAAGTATGTTCCTTTATATATTTCTGTAAATGACATGTATATGCTTTTCTCAGCCGCTGTTATCAGCCTTCGTTTAGTGCGTGGCTTCAGATATTTACGGCAATATAAAACGGTGATGAACACTGCAGATTATAGCCGATTGTAACTGGTTTAAATGATTAAACTTTTACATCCACACGAATAATTCACATTCTGGTAATGGGGAAGGGAAATGTGTCGGATTTGCAAAATACTAGGATGCAAAACTAAAATAGATATAAAGAAAAGAAAAATATTTTAATGATGCTGTTGACTGTTTTAGAATTGTTAAAACAATTAGCAATTAGTACATTGCTATTTATGTGTGAGGTGGGAATTTGCAACACATTGTGATAATTATTTTGAACGTGCTAATCCACATAATTCGCAGTGTCAATTCTGTTATTTGGATATAGTTAGATTGAATTTCTATATAGTTACATGTCATCTAGATTGGGAGGAACTACTTGGACTAAAGAAAGGCCTGACATGCAAAACAAGGGCACATTTAGACCATATGGACCAAGCAGAGACCCCACCAGCTGTGGTCTGCAACATCCTTTAAGGTTGAAGTTTGGTGTTCCTTGAAGCAGGCACTGCACATGACATAACACAGTGTATCAATTTTGCCCGGGGTGCTGCTTTAATTATATTTTCTCAAAGTTATGTGGGCTTTCTTATTAAGACAACTCTAGACCGCACTATAAGGGTATTTGGACATCATAGAGGGCGATCCCCCTTTTATCACAGTGATCGGCTGATTGATGGGGTGGCTATTTTTAAAAAATGGGGAAATCAAGATGAGACAAACCATTTAAGAAAAAACAGATTACTATTCCAGGGCTGGGGATCACTTATTTTATAGTTTGTGAGCACAAACTGGTCTAGAGGATGGTTAAAGTATGAATTATTGCGTTTCTGTAGATGTCCAATAGGTATTTCTACACAATAAATTCCTGCCATAATAGGATTAACTATATTTAATGTGTACCACCAGCCAAAATGAAAACATAATTCTTCTCCTGAATCCTTATTTGCAATAACTGTGCAGTCCTCTTGTAAGCTCAATTGTTTGTGCCCCAGACTTCTCTTTCCTCTAGTTTTTGAGACAGGAAGTAGCTATCTGAAAGCTACTACTGTCAGCCATATGAGCTCGGTTAGGGCAGATTTTTCTTGGTCACCCAGAGGGTTTTCACCACCCCCTCTCAGTTTTCCATGGCAGTAAATCTATGCCTGATGAGTGTGACCCATCTGTAATAAGTGACCAAATGTTTATTTGTGTATCACTGAATTGTCAGTCCTAATTCATAGACTATAAGGTTCTAAGTTTTTTTCCGCTTGATCAAATTAAATAATACGGTAAAAAAAAAGCTTGTATCTGGCAAAGGAGTGGTTAATAACTCCATTAGGTTTTGTTTCCTGTTAAATCAAACTCATGCAATCATGGAGTCTTTTATTTTCATGCACAATAACTTATGAAGGCCGTTTGTATTCATGCAAAATCTTTCCAAGAGAGTGAAGGACAGGTTTTTATACAGTTCAATGTTCTGTTCAACTTAAATGTCTTCATTGTATAATTTATTTCTGTATGCGAAGCAAGGCACGCACGATTCCCCCACCTCCCTCCAACATTATACGGTACCCATTATCACCTTTAATGCCATCCTTGAAACATTGGAGCTACATAATTAGATAAAAGCCGTTTCCCTGACCCACATAAATGCTTTTATAGACACTCCTGTGATGAAACAAGCCGATAAATATGAAATATTAGCAAAAACTGAGCTTAGAAATGTCACAACATGACAATACTCATTTACTACACAAACTCAGAGCTTAATTGTTGCACTGAAATTTGCAAAAACATCTATTTAGCAGAGACACTTTGCAACAGTGTAATTGGTACAGATGTAGTGAGAGAGTTAACTGAATTTCCTGCTATGTTCTGTAATTTAGCACTACCTGCCTATTACTTTTTTATTAGCTCTTCCATGTCTGTGCAGCTGCATTGCAGTTATCCCTGTTGTATTGCATTAAAACGAGCTACACAGAAAGCGCTCATGTGTTAGACGTGATTGTAAGCTTACTCTACTGCCTTCATGTACCAATGATAGGGCTATAACATCAAGTTTGATAAGAATTTTTAAGGCTCCCCATGCGACACAGCATCATTTGCAATTTGCGGTAAAATCACAATGGACTCCTTGCAATGGTTGCTGGGTCACTTGCAACTTTTTATCCCAAAGCACTGAATTGTTAATAATCCTGCAACTTTACCGCGGCTTGTGGCCAATGCCGTGAAGCTATGATTGGTATGGAGGATTTAAAGGATAACTCCATACAACTGGAAAATCACATTTGGCTCCATAAATCTAGTGTTACTTACCATTAGATCCTATGTTTCAGGAGATTACATGGTTCTGCTTGGGAGTAAGTGCTCCTGTGCTCAAAGGCTCAAATCTATTCAGAGCAAAAACGTAACAAAACAAAAGAATATACAAGTATATACAAGGGGTGATGTGCGGCTCTATATACAAGGGGGGCTGTGTGGCACTATATACAAGGGGGGCTGTGTGGGCAGTATCTACAGGGGGTCTGTATGGCGCTATCTACAGGGGGGCTGTATGGCACTATCTACAGGGGGCTTGGTGGAGTGAAATGGGCAAAAAACAGCGATCATGCAATTTTTTGGGGGTTTTGTTTTTATGACATCCATCAAAAATTACATATTCACCTTATTCTACAGGTTGATACGATTCCGGCGATACAAAATTTATATGTTTTGTTTTATGTTTTACCACTTTTAAAAATAATTAAACTATTTGCTAAATTAAAAAAATCTTTTGTGTGGCCATATTCTGAGAGCCATAACTTTTTCATTTTTCAATCAATTTAGCAGTGTGAGGGCTTACATTTTGCGGGGCGAGCTGTAGGTTTCACCTATGCCATTTTGGGGTATATGCGACTATTTAATCACTTTTTATTTCATTTTTTTAGCACAAAGGTGACCAAAACCCAGCAATTTGTGTTTTATATATTTATTTTTTACGGCATTCACCGAGCGGGTTAAACAACGCTATATTGTGATATTTTACGGACGTGGCGATAGCAGTTATGTTAACTTTTATTTTTTTTAACATTGATTTAGGGAAAAAATTGAAAAGGTTTTTTTTTTTAAACTTACAATACTTTATTTTTTTGGAACATAAAAAAAAACTTTATTTAACTGTTTTTTACATTTTTTATTAGTCCCCCGAAGAGACTGGAAGCAGCGATCATTGGATCGATTGCATGATATACTGCAATACTAATGTATTGCAATATATCGTGATTCTGACAGTCTCCTTCGAAGCCCTGCCGGAGGCAGAGTTTCAAAGGAGTACGAAGATAGCAGACGTGGGGGCCATTGTTTGGCCCCCAGGCTGTCATAACAACCATTGTTACCAGTCGATCGTGCCGCGGTGGGGGGTGCAATGGCATGTTTCAGGGGGCGCCCCCCCCCCCCCTGATTCTAATCGCGATTGACCGTGGCAATTAAGGTGTTAAACTGGCAGAATCAAAGTGATCTTTGATTCCGCCCGTTGCAGTGAAGTGTCGGCTGTGTAACACAGTCATCACCCGCTGTATATGAAGCGAGATCAGCCCGTGATCTCGCTCCATACTTCCACTTAACCCTTATCACGTACAGTTACATGCAGTGGTGGATTAAGTAGACCATAGGCCCTGGACTTTTACCCAAACTTGGGCCCCCCTTGCGCACGGCCGCCCTGCCGCGCCGTAACTATTTTTAACACTACCTTTTTGGGCAAGCATTAACAAATGGGTGTTACGATTCCCCTTCTCACAGCGCTGTGTCCCTACATACTGACAGGATCACACTGTGCAGGGACACACCCTCCTGACAATGGGAATTGTCTATCAGTCCTGGACTGCACAAAGACGTTTTGTGAAATACAAGGATTTCCTATAAGAAACATGTCAGGAGAGGTGACAGATTCTCTATAAATCTAGTGACTCACAGGTGATGATTTCTCAGAGTCTAGTAGTTTTTTTCCTCTTTTCTTCCTCATCCGGGCCTGACTAGATGACGACTTCTCCCGGCCATGACCCATTTCTGCAGAATTTGCCACTCAGATGTCTTCGGCTCCTCTCTTTTCCAACATTTCCACACCTATAAAGTAAAATAAAATTATTATGGTGCCACACACTGTGCCCCTAAATATAATAGCATCAAACACTGTGTGCCTGAATATAATCATATTATACACTGTAAAGCACCACATACACACAGCACCACACACAGCCCCTGTAGATATCACACCCCCACATAGATATTGCCACACACATCCCCCCTAGAGAGCATCACACGCACCCTCCCTGTAGAAATCACACATCCCCACGTAGAGAGCATTACACACAGCCCCCTATAGATAGTGCCACAGAGCCACCTCCTGTAGAGAGCGCCACACACATACCCCTGTGGATAGTGCTACACAGCCCTCTCCCCCTTTGTAAATAGTGTCGCACAGCGCTCCCCCCTTGTATATAGGGCCACACAGCACTACCCTCTCCCTTGTATATAGGGGCACACAGCACTCCCCCCTTGTATATAGTGTCACAGAGTAAAAAGTAGAATGTGGAGACTGACAGTCTGTATCTTGACAATCTCATTAAATATGTCACTTGGTAGATATGCAACCAAGAGAATCTTATCACGGTTGGGTTTGGATTGAGCAGCCATGTAGCAAAAGCTACATTCTCTGTGATATGAGCCATGGTGCTGATGTGTAAAAGATGGTTTAAATCTTAACGCTGTCACATTTTATAACGTGTCATTTAGCGCATCAAGATGTATGCTTCACAGTTCCTGACGAATCAAAGGCTCTCCTGCAGAACATAAGTAATAGGATTTAATGATTTGGTCTTATATCAGAGGTGGATATCTATATATGTGCCTGCTACATTTCAGTCTGGGGGGAAAAAATTAAAAAGTGAAACCTGGAAGCTTACTGATGAGTAAACAGTAAATTTAGCCTGGGAAATGCTGGCAAGGCTATAAAATTCAGGACACCATCTGTCTCGGCGCTTGCAGCAAGACTTCTATGTGATAATTAAAATGTCATGCGCATTTTTAACCGGAATAATCCTTACTAGTGAAGATTGGATCAGAGTTGTTTACATTCTAAAGATAATCAGACATGAGCATATTATGTCGCTTCCTTTATTGCCCTCATGTATTGGAGATGCACTTATTAGTTTTTATGCCGGGACCTCAGTGTCTGTGAGATATTGCTTATATCCCTGTAGAGCTTACAGTCAGCATTGTATTATATTGTGAAAATCCCACTCAAGGTCACAGGAGAGGGCGGGGGATTTTTAATTTAGCTAAACAGCAAAAGGCCTCTTGTAAATCTGTTTTCCCAGTACAGAATTAGAAAATGTGCGGACTACAAGTCCCAGGCTTTTATCCATTTGTAACTGAATTTGAGCCTACAGTATGTTAGTTTGAGTCCTTTACATAAAGAGTAGCACAGTCATAGTCATACACAGCAAAGAGCAATATTACTGGTTCCTTCAAGGGGTTGTCCAATTTAGCAAATCCATTATTAACCATTAACCATCAACCCTAGTAGGGAATCCTGAGATAATAGAGGGAGGGTCCTCTGTTCAGGATCCTCATCTCTTGGACTGGAGATCAGTTACAATGAGCATCTCTCGCTCTGGAGGACCTGTCCTGTCCTGCATTATACAAACAATCTATTGATTTGAAAGTGAACTGTGTAATTCTTTGTTTTCCCTGTGGTGGCCCTGCAGGGAAATTGAACACTTACTGCCAGGTTTTCCCAAAGATAACAGATGATCGCAGGTGGTCCCAGCAGGGGGACACTTTGTGATCAACTTATTATCAATGAACCCTTCTAAGAACTAGGGATTCCCCAAAAAGGCCACCATTTTTGGCACATTTTGAGTGCTAGATCCACTAAATCACAGAACAGTTGTAATTGTGCATTATTAAATATTGTCCCACACTGACAGCATCTACTCATTTGTTTTTATGTCAAAAGACAAATTTAAAGGTGGTGGCCCAGGATTAGAAAAATATGATTGCTTTCTTCCAGAAACAGCACCATACCAGTCCATGGGGTTTGTCTAGTATTACAGCTTAGCTTCATTGAAGTGAATGGGGCTGAGCTGCAATACCACACACAACATGTGGACAAGTGTGGCACTGTTTTTGGAAGAAAGCAGCCATATTTTTCTACTCCTTTTTCTAGTCCTTGTCTTGTTTGGGCCCCTCCTGGCACTCAGTACCCAGGGCACATGCCCCGCCAGCCACAACTAGCTACACTTCTGATGCAATGGAAGCAGGAACAATGAAAATATTTTCGTCAATTTCAACTTTTTTATATAATTAGCCTCATCCATTCTGTTTCTTTTGGATGCGCACATTTTAAATATTTAAGGGGTTGTCTGGATTCAACAAATTAATGTTATTTTTATGTATTATTGAAAGCTACAATTTTCCAATATAAATCTGTATTCATTTATTATGGTTTTCAAGATCTCTTCTTGCTGTTATTCAGTACGAACATTTATTGTTCACTTCCAGTGGATACAATTCTGTCCATGGTCATGTGATGGACACACAGGTGCTGGGATCGTTAGAGGACAGCTCTGATATAACTCTCGTTTAAATAAGGCCTTATTCACATGAGCATTGTATACGTCCGTGTGACAGCCGTTGAAACAATGGCCGTTACACAGACTCATGATTTTTAATCGGGCCATTCAAACGGCCGTTGTTACAACGAACCGTGTTAAGGGTCCGTTGAAAAATAGAACCTGTCCTATTTTGTTTCGTTTTCACAGATCCCTTCATAGGCGCAAGTCTATGGGGATCCGCGAAAACGGTACCCGCACGGGGGCACCTCTGACGTTTTTCACATCCGAGTTTCCCCACACTCGTGTGAATCTAGCCTAACTGTAACGAGCCGTGCACCTGGGTATCCATCACATGAACATGGGCAGAATTGTATCCATAAGATGTAAAAAATGAATGTTCCTAGTGAATAACAACAAACAGAGATCTTGAAACCTATGGACAATTAATACAGAAAGTTTTTTAGAAATTTGTATAACTTTTAATTATACCAAAAATAACATGAATTTACTGAAACCAGACAATTCCTTTAAAGGAAAATAAAACTTTAATATTGGAGCAAAAAAACCTTACATTTTCAGGTTAGGACTTCTGTAGCCTTTTATGGTGACCATCAATGTGCTGGTTGGTAACTCTTGAGCTTGATAATACTTTCATGTAAAAACAGTCAGAATGGGCAATCCAGCCTGCATAAAGCATTGTAGAGTTTCTATGGTATCATGGGAGGTGACACTGTGTGGGCTACACCTAAAGGTAATAAATCCTATAAAATGTGAACACTCCTTTGTTGCTTAAATCAAGAGAATATTCAAAGACTGACAAAAAGGGAACGGAGGACATTCACTTAAAATATGGTTAGTCAGTGTATTTTTTGGACACAATCATATAAATTGGGTCCCAAGCCGTTTTATTCAGAAGATACAATGATGGTTGGCCTTTTTTTTCTTTGCATTGGTTGTTCAATGAAAAATGAGAACATGTGCAGTGTAGTTGTTTGACTTGAGTGCTAAAAGAAAAGCATATAGTATATGTCTGTGGTTAAATAGATGGCACATATGTGTACAAAATTAAATGCCGGTAGAGACAAGGTAAAGTCTTAATGAGCATTTCCCCAATTCAGATAGACAACTGCTGTAGTGCATGGTGTTTTGGAAAGTCACAGAAAAAAAATGGATTTAAATGGTAAAAATGAATTTATTTGTAATAAGATGTGATTATCATTAGCATATTGTTTAGATATGACACCAATGTCCAGACGACCACATGGCACGACTATGCTGCCATCCAAGAAAGTTGAACAAGAGACTAAGTGGCATGGTACATTTTGGACGTTGCAGCCACTTCACTCTAGAAATGTCGGGGTCGTCGGTTGGACCCCCACTGATCAGACATTGGTGGCAAATCCAAGTTATATGTCCCCAATGCATATTCTGAGAAAATCCCTTTAAGAAGAACAGAACTCACTTTTTCTTCTTTGTGCTGCACAGGTCTTTGTAAAAAAAATAAAAAATTTCATTCTCTATGCACATTATTATTATTATTATTATTATTATTAATAATTAATTTATATAAGCAGTGGATTATATCACCCCATTCAGAGTTTCTCTGGGCACAGTTTTTATGACATAATATATTTCTCCATAAAATGTATTTATACAGAAATACAATTAATACACCATTAAAAAAAAGTCCCCTAAAGAACTACTCAGGGTAAACACTGGCACTGTAGTTTGCCGAGGTTGTACTGGTAATTGGGTGGTTCTTCTTTAATGAATTTGTGTGAATAATTCTTGAATTAGATATGCTCATGCATTACGGACCATTTTCAAGTCATACAGTATTTACCATTGGCTACTTTTGGCATGATAATTAGACTATGACAATCTCTACTTCATTCTGTCCCTACTTTATACTTTATATTCTGCTCCACTATGACAATCTCCACTTCATTCTGTCACTAATTTATACTTTATATTCTTCACCCTGTTCCTCTATGTTTATGAGCTGGAAGTGAAGATACCTTATAATCAGGGGTGTACACAGAAATCAAATGGGCCCATAGGAAAATTGAGAATAGGCCTCATCGAGAGATGTTAATGAACATCATTTTGTTTTTTAGGTCGGAAAATTCTGACATTTTTCTGTAAATCATTGAATTAAATATCTGTATATGGGAGCTCTATTTCTCTGGCCTTATAAATGATATCATTCTTGCTGCACGCAGCCACCACTACGGGGAGCTAAATGCATATGAATAATACAGCTAGTATTGAACTGAATGGGAGCTGTAGGCAGATGCTTTGACAATGTTATGGCAAGGGGAGGCAGCACTCTCCTGCCACAGGCCCCATAGCAGTTACGTGCCCTCCCTCTATAAATAGGTATGCTGCTGCTTGTACAAAAGTTAGCGGAAAACATTATAGCAGAACTTGCTTTTAGTGTTACAAACTGATAACAGGACTTTAAAGCGTACCTAACTTTTCCAGTGACTTTTCAAAATAGCTGACATATGTGTACATGAGGAATAACACTATTTCTGGTCATTACATGACTTGTATTCCACATTATTTAGCTGTTTTCCCCTATGCAGGCTCTAGCTCTGATTATCAGTAGTCTCTGAGCTAGTGGGTCAAGACTAACTGTTATCATATCTTCTATACTGTTAGGAAATGTCTTTCCCTTTAAGATTACCTTGACTATTAGTCTAGCTTCTGGGTGGTTCTGGTTTCCTTTAAAACCTAGGCCGAGGTTTAAGGGTCCAGTGGTCCCTCTTGGAAAGGGGAGTACTGTTAGGAAACATCCGTCCCTTCAAGATTAACATGACTACTTTCTAGCTTCTGGGCGATTCTGATTTTAGTTGTTCAGCCTATCACTTTTCTTCCTATCAGGTGTAAGGGGGGAGTACTTAAACCTCGGCTGCTTCTGTGTTCTTTGCTTTTGAATTTCCTTGCTGCATGTGTTTGATCAAGCTTCTGACCCTGCACCTTTGACTATTTGGACTTTTTGGAACTGGACCTCGTCTTGTCTCTGGATTACCCTTTGCTTATGGATTTGGACTTTCTGCTCCCGGCTGGTACTGACCTTTGCTATTCCTGACGTCCCCTCACTTTGTGATTTGGACTTTCTGTTTACCCTTTGGCTGTCTTGTTACCTGTTCTGGTATTGCCTGGATTGCACCTCTTATCCAACACCGAACTCTGTTAAAACAACCTGGGTTCTATGCAGCAAAAACCAACCTGCCTTGCGGTGGGCTCTCGCGAAAACCATAGAGTAGCCTTAGACACTGTTGGTCAGAGTTGTGACGGATTTGGGGTTGCGGATTTATTTGCACGCTCAGTCCTGACAGTCACCAGCAGCCTTTGAGGAATCGCTCACATAGCAATTCCATAAAACTTCCACCCGGGGAATTGCTCAACCAGTGATTCCCTTACATATAGGCTGCACACATAGAAAAGGAGAATCCTGCTCTTCTGTCCTTATCTATCACATATATCGAAGCTGCAGCAGCATGGAGGAGATTATACAGCAGTACTGAGCAGTGTAGTCGAGAATCCAGCACTGGGGTGACATAGAAATCTTACCAGCACGTCTCTGTCTTTCTCACTCTGCTCTAGCTTCCGCCTCCTGCTCCTCTCTTCCTTTTCCATAGACTTGTTTGGATAGTCAGTGAAGATACACACCGACCCACTACCTTCAGTCCGTCTCCTGTGCTCCATAACCAGGGACAGACTTTGCTTGACAACAGGGGGTGGACAGCAGATTGCAGGAAGGGAGACACCTAGTGGCAGTTACTTTACACAGGATTTGAATGGAGAAAACAATAACATTTTAGGCTTCGTTCACATCTGCGTCAGGGCTCCGTTCCGACGTGCCGTCGGAGCTTTCTGCACAAACGTAAACCATAGGTTTCCATTCCCATCACCATTGATTTCAAAGGTGACGGATCCAGTAAAAATGGTTTCAGTTTGTCTCCGTTGTGCAAGGGTTCCGTCGTTTTGACAGAATCAATAGCATAGCCGACTACACTATTGATTCCCTCAAAACGACGGAACCCTTGCACAATGGAGACAAATGGAAACCATTGGCACCGGATCCATCACCATTAAAATCAATGGTGATGGAAACGGAAACCTGTGGTTTCCGTTTCTGTCAGTCAGGGTTCCATTCTGACGGAAATCTCCAACGGAACGTCAGAATTGAGCCCTGACGCAGATCTGAACGAAGCCTTAGTAGTAAGTAAATCACAAAGTTGATCTATATGAGGTAAACTATTAGATTAGCATACATTGTTTAAAAAATTAGTGTCCATTTAAGCTGTCAAAAAACCCTATGATTGAGTGATCTCAGTTTTTTATTCCCAGATTAAGGGACAGCCCTATCAACACTGAAACCAAATCTAAGCGCTGCAATATATTTTGTTCTTTTTGAGTCATTTTTGAACAGACTCCCTTTACACCTCTATTATGCAGGCAATAATAAAACATTGATTTCAGTATTTTTCCTGCAGCCACCACTAGGGGACGCTTAGGAGCTTACACTGTTATATTATTGATATCAATGTATAAGGTAAGCAGTACGTTTCTTAGCTCCCTCTAGTGGTGGCTTCAGACAGACAGAATTTTATTATTTTGCTCGATAGCTATGACGAAAATTTGAAGCTCTCTATCTGTAAAATAGAGCGGAACTTATAATATATATTGAAGTTATCCAGCACAGAATTTTGTACCTATTTTGATTTAAAAAACTAAATGGTGTTCAAGGGATGACATTTACTTTAAACAAGATCATATAACTTTTCGACTATGGTGGATTGTGAACATTATGGATCTCATGGGTATATGATCTTCAAATCACTTGGACTTTGGTCATTGCTTATTGGTTTTGCCCAAAAAATGGCTGCTTACTGCGTGCATAGGTGAGAGGTACACTTGAAGTAAGCCTCTAAACCTTCTGACAATTATTAAATACTTTCATGTGTCTAAATTAATTTAATATGTCAAAGTGCTCCATTTCAATTTTATTGTCCTGATTAACTTTCTTTTGCTAATATATGTTGCATATCCAGTTCAATTAAATTGGAATCCCCTTTTCATTATTTAGTTAGGATCTGTGTGCTCCACCGAGCAAGACGTGCAGTACGAGACCGCTTCTGTGATTATATTATCCTACCAAATTAAATACAATAAGCCTGAGCTGAAATTATTATTCTGCCTGAGGTGAGAGAATGTGATTTCCATACTCCTTTTTCTAATGAATCAGAGGTATGTTTTTAATGGCTAAAAATAGCAAGAAAACCAAACAACAAGAGTATTTTTTCCCCCGTTGTTTATATAGCACTGTACAAAGATTGTCACCATTCACATCCGTGCCTGACCCCAATTGGGCTTTTAGGCTTTGTTTACATCTGCATCAGGGCTCCGTTCCGACGTTCCGTGTGAGCTTTTTACGTCGGAACGGAGCCCTGACTGGCACAAAAGGAAACAGTTTCCGTTTCCATCACGATTGATTTCAATGGTGACAGATCTGGTGCCAATGGTTTCCGTTTGTCTCTGTTGTGCAAGGATTCTGTCAAAACGACGGAACCCTGACGCAGATGTGAACAGAGCCTTAAACACGCAAACACCTATTTACTCAAGTCAGGGAAAATGGGCAGAAACAATTCTAAGGACCATTGATAGGGGTTGGTTATTTTGGAGGGTCTATGATGGTGAAGTAGTCATTGAATGCAAAAGATTTAGTCATCTACAGCCTAGGTAGCCAACCTGTGGTACTTGTACATTGGGTAGATTCCATGTCTCCAGCGGACACTCACACAGTCCTCATGCTGTGTATAAATGTGGAGCACAGTGTATCATCATAGTCTTGGGGGTACTTTGATGTAATTTATTTGTCTAAGGGGCACTTGGCTTAGAAATACTGGGAAATAATGATCTACAGGACTTTTAGCATGAGGTCATGGCATACATGCCTGCTCTCCCGAAATGTCTGTCCGATTCCGGAAAAAAACTCATGGACTCCTGCAAGAGTAGGCTTTTCACTGGGAGTACTCGAGGTGGCTTAGTGATAGCAGCAAGGGCCAGCATTTGTCCCTGCTTCCTGCACAATATATTAGTATATACTTTCTAGCAACCAAAAGTTGAGTTACCCTACCTTCAAAGGCACAGCTTTAAGAACCTTGGTCCCAAAGTAAAATCTGTTACAGCCCCCTACCATGTGCCATGTATAATACTGGTGTCTTCTTATGTTGCAGAGGGCCCAGGTGGAGTTGCTACCTCTGTGCCCACTGTAACTACGCCCCTGTCTTCTATCATTACCAACCTCATATTCTCTGTTGGATAAAATAACTTTTTAAAAAGCCATTTAGCATGTGAATATAGAATAAAAAATAAACATAAAACATAAAAAAAAATGTAGCCACGATTATACAAATTCTTGCACAGCACCCAGGGATGACAACTCATTTGGCCCATAAAAAATGAAGACATTAAGGGCTTGTCTACAGTTTCCACAGACAAGAACCTAATGACATAATTTTTCAAGGACCACCCATGATACAATGTATGAGACAGCAACTCCTGGGTGAAAAATTATTCTACATGCAGTCAGTTGGAAAACATACTGTAGCGTTTAAGGGCCTCCTGTTATTACATGCCTATGCCTACTGTAATGTAAGCATCTTCTGCCCGGTGTGGAGAAGACATAACGTTCCTTCTCAGACCAGATGTCTATCTTGTATACAAGAAACACAATAAAATAAGACAAGTCAACTGCTGAGGCTTAAAAACTGTAACAACTTGCAGGCATGTGGACCCACTGGACCCCTCTGCTATAACAGAGCAGCTGCTGATCAACGGATTCTGTGTGAGTTAGTAATGCAAAAGTACCTGGAAGGTCAGAAGTGGGTAAATGCCAGATAGCCAGGGGAAGCAGGCCAGTGCAGGATGATAATGTGAGGCTAGGGCTCCGGACTGGAGTAGTTCAGTCGTCTCAAGCACTGGACTTGGCTAGGACACCGGACTGGAGTAGTGCAGTCGTCTCGGACACTGGACTTGGCTAGGACACCGGAATGGAGTAGTGCAGTCATCTTGAACACTGGACTTGGCTAGGACACCAGACTGGGGTAGTGCAGTCATCTCGGACACTCGGTACGGCATGGCACCAGACGCAGATGGTGAAGTCGCCCCGGACACTCGGTATGGCACAGGCACCGGACACAGATGTTGAAGTCGTCTCGGACTTTCGGTTTGGCACGGGCACCGGATACAGATGGTAAACGCGACTCGGACACTCGACTTGGCACTGGAACTGAACACAATTACTGGATACAGGAAATGGGATATAGGATACAGCTAAGGAACTATTTTCAGGACAAACATGGGTAGACACAACATTGCTCAGGCAAGGAATGAATGGGCATAGTTCCTTTTATAGTTCTTGGTATACTGAAATAGGTTGTGGGAGATTTTCCTGGTGCTTGGATTGCAGACTTTTCCTGCGGGCTTGGATTGGATAGCAGTGTCCGCCGGCGTCTCAGGGGGAGGAGATGCCGACAGGAGGTCAATGGTCTGCGGTTGTGGCCGCTGGTGAGTATACGATGCTGACAGTTTGCGACCGCGGCCATTACAAAAACACTATCAAGCAGAACATATATTTTGCTTTAACAGGCCTCTCATGAATATCTGATTTCTGTTGCATATTGTTATGGAAATGCCTTCATTAAATAACATTTGTTTTCATGAAAATAATTATTTCTTGGTGTTACCAAGATGAGAGCATCCACAGCAATGTGAGTGCATATTTATTTTTGGCAGGAAAGCGGGGAAAGCAAATTAAACGAATATTTCTCTTTTTTTTCCGCTCCTCCATTTACATGAGGTGCAGGTCTCCGTTATTCCGCATAGATGATTATCTTTTTTTCCTTTCACTGAGTCAATTGAGAGTAGAAAGTCAACATTTTAGAATTTCTATTACTAAACTTTATTGCCATTCATTAAATCCTACATTGTGCTTCCAGTAACTGTGTTTGCTCTAGAGAAGTGTACATTTGTCATGGGTACACATGAAAAGAGATGTGAGATTAGGAAGGCTCTATACTGCACAATATTATTTCCTCTACAGAAAACCCAAAAGGCAACTAAATTTTTGAATATTAATAAAAATGGTGTATCAAGTATGATAGAGATAGATAGATAGATAGATAGATAGATAGATAGATAGATAGATAGATAGATAGATAGATAGATAGATAGATAGATAGATAGATAGATAGATAGATAGATAGATAGATAGATAGATAGATAGATGATAGATAGATAGATAGATAGATAGATAGATAGATAGATAGATAGATAGATAGATAGATAGATAGATAGATAGATAGATAGATAGAAAAAAGGAGAACATGAGCAGCACTATATAGCCTATGAAGTGGGTGCAAACCTTAGGACTCTGTAACCTTTGAATTCATACATAATTTTAAAGAAAATGATTTAAAGGGGTATTCCCAGAATCAAAAATTTTCTTATCACTGGGGGCCCCACCGCTTGGACCCCCACCATCCGTGAAAATTGGGGTCCTGAACCCACAGGTCCCCTTCACTGCTCCTCGCACAGTAAGGAGGAGCTTAAATGGAGCTGCGGTCAAGCATGCGCCCGCTGCTTCATTCAATGTCTATGAGAATGACGGAAATAACTGTACTCATTTGTTGCCGTCATTCCCATTTACTTTGTATGGAGTGGTAGCGTGCATGTTTGACCGCCACTCCATTCAATTTCGTACTTACTGCGATTGAGCAGTGAGGAGGAATGAGAGGTTTGGGACTCCCATTCTCATGATCGGTGGGGGTCACAGGGTTGGGGCCTTCAGCGATCAGAAAATGATCACCTATCCTGTGATAAGGTGATCATTTTTTCTTTACTCCTTTAAGTGAGAAAATGTGGACTTCACATATGGGATAATAAAAGTCCAAATTTTCTCATTCAATTCGATTGGTATGTTGCCTATTTTTTATGATGGATGGATAGATATTGTTTACTTACAAATCTTACTTTAGAAAAATTGGGACGGTGATGATTTTGGTGTTCCAAAATATTTTCCAATATTGGATTAGAAAATGTAGTAGATACAAAATTAGAAGTTAGAATACCATTGAAATGAAAGAGCAATGTCCAATATAAAGCATCTGTTATAGAAGCATGGAAACAAAATAAACTTTCTACATTGTATGCCTCTATCTATCTATCTATCTATCTATCTATCATCTATCGGTCGAGAATGGGTACACCTTTGTCATGAGGCACGGCAGAGAGGTAAGGGCAAAGTCCAACCGTACCTTCTCCAAACTTTCTAAATCTGACTGGTGGTCAAGGAAGTGGTATAGGGTGGCAAGTGATATATTACGATCCGGGAATAGAGTAGGGGGAATAATGGGCTTTTACTTTGCTATCAGGCTCCCCTTTCTACATATGATTATGTTCGATTCCTTCTCTATTATAAAATTATTCTAATTTTGCAATGTGTATGTGTAAAAAATATTTTCTTGGTCAAAATGTTGTGTCGATAAGTTATCCGTGCACGTTTACCAGTATTTATTTATTTTTTTCTCTCTTTTTTTTAAGAATAGCCATCAGACCAAGATGTTTTTCTTTTTAAGTGGAGCTAAAGTGTCTGCTTTCATTTATTATTAAAATCTAATTGACTAACTGCTAGTTTAGGAACAAGTGGATTTTCTTGATAAATTATTTTCCAAACCATTATCGTATACTTCTCCGGAGCCAGTCCTGTGGAGCAGGAATATATCGCCTTGTGATAGACTAATTCAGCCCTGGACACGTGTGACTAATGTTAATCATTACAGACTTGGACACAGACCTGAGGGGAAAGATCAATGGTGTATTGTGTGAATAGAAAAATAAATATTCTGAGGTCATCCAGAGATGTCAGGAATATTATATTATGATGGGTTAGACAGACAGACGACAACGATAAGATTTTTAATACGAGCGCTGGATGGTAAAATATTTAATTCATGATTCTATTCTGTAAGATATAAAAGAAAAAAACTAAATAAAATATGAGAAAACAAAAACTTGTAATTGTAAGAATTTGGCTGCCACTTTGATCAACATTTGGAAAACCAAGTCCCCAACTATCTCCGATATAGAGTCAACCACCTTTAGAGATTTGTCTATGGACTGTGCATACAGTGCAGCTAAGGGTCCAGAGATCCAAATCTCTAGACAAAGGATGGCACCCGATATGAACAGTTCAAGCATTCACGAGACATCTATATAACCCACCCTTTAGTCACATACAGCCTCTCACCCATTCACAGTCCTCACAAATCTATGACATCCCCTACAGATACAGAAAAAATATGGTTAGTGAAGGTTTAGACCTTAGCTCATCTTTGTCTTTTCCATGAATCAAGGTAGAAGTTGTGAAATTGAGAAGGGCTTCTTGCTTTTAATATACTCCATAAATCCAGCACCCTGTGGTCCGGAGATCCCAATATTCTGGCATAGGACAAAAATAGTCCCACCAGATTATACAGCATTATCTGATAACTAATAGTCCAACATTTTTCCTATGTGGTGTAAGGAAGGGGGGATGTGAGACTGATCTTATGGACTTCGGGGCCAGTGTAGCAGAATTATTAACGTAATTAACATGATAAGTCCACCGTTCCCAAGTGCTCAAATCAATGTGTTGATGCTGACCTTCAGGGACATTGGAGCCTTGGCATCACCCTGGTGGCTTCAGCATACTTGTGAATGCCCGCATCACAACATTGGCACCAGCTTTTACAAGTACATATACATTAAGAATTATGCCACATCAGGGACTGATGACCATAAGAACAGATTGTGGCATCTGCTTCCTCTTACTAATTACAATAGTCCACCATTTCTGATAATCCATCACTTTGACAGTATAAAGGATGCCAATTTATCTTAATTTTACTGTATTATAGGATGAGATGAACAGTTATCCTGCTGTACTTGGCGATGAGTAACACAAGTAGAAACAAGGGGGACCTCCAAGTTCTCCAAGATTGCAGGCTAGACCCCAGGTTAATAAGAGGATTCATTTGGGGGATTATTGTCTGCAAATAATCCTCCGAGATTTTTTGAATGTATTAGAAGGCTTGACATGTATTGTAATATGTATTATGTTATATACATTTTCAGGGTTTATTTCTACAGATGTTTGCATCTTGCTTGCATTGAGCTTGCACTGCACAAAAGAATTTGGAGAAATCCAAGTCAGTATCTTATATAAGTTTACATTTATTTTCTTCATACACCATACATCTGCCAAAACATATTTAGGGAATAAATTCAATAAAAGGTAAAAATACACATATTGTCGTAGAGTGGGCTAGAAAGACGATTGTGCTTTTTCTTGGGTAACCCTTGTTCCTTGGAGAAAAAACCTGGTGCTGTAACATAAAATTGTTTGTCTTGGCATATTCAATGCTCTATACAGATGGTTGTAATTCTCTAAATGTCAAAACGACAAGACTTTTATTTATTTATTTTGCTTGGCAAACTTTTTTTTGATGACAAAATGCATTGTCCGCATAATCTATCACTGTGTGCAGAAAAATGAAATCTCATGTACTGTATTATGAGTCAATGAGGCATTAAGATTTCTGGAACAGGGTGAGTGGACTTTAGAAAATGAAAAACTGCCATAGTTCCACCTCTGTAGACCCTTTTAGAGGACGGTCCCTGAATGCTCAGCTTGTTTGTGACATGGAGGCGCCAAGCTTGCTATAACATGCTGCACTGATATAAGTATCTACATAAATCAGCCGGAGAACGTCACTGCTGTTCACTGTCTTGATCATAGTAACTGAAAGATTTTTATGGAAATGAATAATGCAGATATTTTTGTTACTGCATTACACTAGAAGCTGAAATACAGTTATTTAGAGAATTGGTTTAGTGGATGTGACAATGATGAGAGAGATAGTGCCTGCATTTTGCATTCATTTACTCTCTTTTCTTTAATCACTGCCTATGCCGTCCTTGCCAACAAACTGCTCAAATTCAAGTGCTCTTAAAGGAGTAATAAAGCTATAGTAGAAAGCTTATAAACGTGCATCTAATAAACAAGACACCAATAGCATTAACACACACACATATATATATATATATATATATATATATATATATATATATATATATACATACAGTACTGTGGAAACCTTTTAGGCAGTTGTGGAAAAATGCTGCAAAGTAGAATGCTTTCAGCAATAGAAGTGTTAATAGTTTTTTTTTATAAGTTTACAAAATGCAAAGTAAATGAACAGAGGGGAAATCTAAATCAAATCAATATTTAGTGTGACCACCCTTTGCCTTCAAAACAGCATCATTTCTTTTAGGTACACTTGCACACAGTTTTTGAAGGAACTCGGCAGGGAGGTTGTTCCACACCCCTTGTTCCACACAGATCATCTGTGGAAGTAGGCTTCCTCAAATCCTTTTGTCTTTTTGTGTAATCCCAGACAGACTCGATGATGTTGAGATCAGGGCTCTATGGGGGCCATATCATCACTTCCAGGGCTCCTTGCTCTTCTTCATGCTGAAGATAGTTCTTAATGACTTTGGCTGTCTGTTTGGGGTTGTTGTCCTGCTGCAGAATAAATTTGGAGTCAATCAGATGCCTCCCTGATGGTATGCATGATGGATAAGTATCTGCCTGTATTTCTCAGCAATGAGGACATCATTAATCCTGATTAAATCCCCAACTCCATTTGCTGAAATGCGCGCCAAACTTGCAAGGAACCTCCACCATACATCACTGTTGCCTACAGACACTCGATATTGTACCACTCTCCAGCCCTTCGGCGCAGAAACTGCTTCTGTTACAGCCAAATATTTTCAATTTTGACTCACCAGACCTGAGCACCTGCTACCATTTTTCCAAACCCTAGTTCCCATGTTTTCGTGCATAGTCGAGTCGCTTGGCCTTGTTTCCACATCGAAGGTATGGCTTTTTGGCCGCAATTCTTCCATAAAGACCACTTTTGCCCAGACATCGCCGAAAGGTAGATGGGTGTACCTGGCTCCCACTGGTTTCTGCCAGTTCTGAGCTGATGGCACTGCTCAACATTTTCCGATTTTGAATGGAAGTAACCATGACGTGTCTTTGATCTGCTGCACTAACTTTCCTTGCCCGACCACTGCATTTATGGTCCTCAACATTGCCCTTTTCTTTGTGCTACTTCAAAAGAGCTTAAACAGCACATCTTGAAACCCCATTCTGCTTTGAAATCTTTGCCTGGGAGAGACCTTGCTGATGTAGTATAACTATATATACAGTCCAGATACAGATGAACACAGCACTCCAACAAATCCAGAAAATCAGGCCATGTGTTCGTCACCAGGGGACGAATCAATTCCCCACTTTAGATATAGAAAAACCATAGAACGCAGTAACGGCACCAGGACTTCAAGATAGATGAAAACAGGGTGGATTTATTCACCTCAAGACAGCGATGTTTCGGTTCAACAGAAACCTTTCTCAAGCTATCATAGCTGTTTTCATCTATCTTGAAGTCCTGGTGCCGTTACTGCGTTCTATGTTTTATATATATATATATATATATATATATATATATATATATATATATATATATATATATACACACTACCGTTCAAAAGTTTGGGGTCACCCAGACAATTTTGTGTTTTCCATGAAAACTCACACTTATATTTATCAAATGAGTTGCAAAATGACTGGAAAATATAGTCAAGACATTGACAAGGTTAGAAATAATGATTTTTATTTGAAATAATAATTTTCTCCTTCAAACTTTGCTGTTGTCAGAGAATGCTCCATTTGCAGCAATTACAGCATTGCAGACCATTGGCATTCTAGCTGTTAATTTGCTGAGGTAATCAGGAGAAATTTCACCCCATGCTTCCAGAAGCCCCTCCCACAAGTTGGATTGGCTTGATGGGCACTTCTTGCGTACCATACGGTCAAGCTGCTCCCACAACAGCTCTATGGGGTTGAGATCTGGTGACTGCGCTGGCCACTCCATTACAGATAGAATACCAGCTGCCTGCTTCTTCCCTAAATAGTTCTTGCATAATTTGGAGGTGTGCTTTGGGTCATTGTCCTGTTGTAGGATGAAATTGGCTCCAATCAAGCGCTGTCCACAGGGTATGGCATGGCATAGCAAAATGGAGTGATAGCCTTCCTTATTCAAAATCCCTTTTACCTTGTACAAATCTCCCACGTTACCAGCAGCAAAGCAACCCCAGACCATCATATTACCTCCACCATGCTTGACAGATGGCGTCAGGCACTCTTGCAGCATCTTTTCAGTTGTTCTGCGTCTCACAAATGTTCTTCTGTGTGATCCAAACACCTCAAAGTTCGATTCGTCTGTCCATAACACTTTTTTCCAATCTTCCTCTGTGCAATGTCTGTGTGCTTTTGCCCATATTAATCTTTTCCTTTTATTAGCCAGTCTCAGATATGGCTTTTTCTTTGCCACTCTGCCCTGAAGGCCAGCATCCCGGAGTCGCCTCTTCACTGTAGACGTTGACACTGGCGTTTTGCGGGTACTATTTAATGAAGCTGCCAGTTGAGGACCTGTGAGGCGTCTATTTCTCAAACTAGAGACTCTAATGTACTTGTCTTGTTGCTCAGTTGTGCAGCGGGGCCTTCCACTTCTCGTTCTACTCTGGTTAGAGCCTGTTTGTGCTGTGCTCTGAAGGGAGTAGTACACACCGTTGTAGGAAATCTTCAGTTTCTTGGCAATTTCTCGCATGGAATAGCCTTCAATTCTAAGAACAAGAATAGACTGTCGAGTTTCACATGAAAGCTCTCTTTTTCTAGCCATTTTGAGAGTTTAATCGAACCCACAAATGTAATGCTCCAGATTCTCAACTAGCTCAAAGGAAGGTCAGTTTTATAGCTCCTCTAAACAGCAAAACTGTTTACAGCGGTGCTAACATAATTGCACAAGGGTTTTCAAGTGTTTTCTATTCATCCATTAGCCTTCTAACACAGTTAGCAAACACAATGTACCATTAGAACACTGGAGTGATTGTTGCTGGAAATGGGCCTCTATACACCTATGTAGATATTGCATTAAAAAACAGACGCTTGCAGCTAGAATAGTCATTTATCACATTAACAATGTATAGAGTGTATTTCTGATTCATTTAATGTTATCTTCATTGAAAAAAACTGTGCTTTTCTTTCAAAAATAAGGAAATTTCTAAGTGACCCTAAACTTTTGAACGGTAGTGTATATAGATAGTGTTTTGTTGCTGTGCTCAGTTTTGCCATGGTGAACCTGTGACATGAAACTTTCTTCCACAGCCTCACCTTAGTTGCAGAGTTTGGCTGTTCCTCACCCAGTTTTAGGCCTCTTACACAGCTGTTTCTGTTACAGTTAATGACTATGTTTCAACCTACATATGAAAGTGATGATCATTATCACCTGTTTGGTATAATTGGTTAATCATACACTTGACTATAATCCTATAAAATCCATGACTTTGTGCAAGTGTATGTAGAAGAATTGATGCTGTTTTGAAGGCAAAGGGGGGTCACACCAAATATTGTTTTCAAATAGATCTGTCTTCTGTACATTCACTTTGTATTTTGCTGAAATAATCTAAAAATATTTCTGGAGGTTCTCAATACTAAAGATATGTTAAATAAGTTTAAATATGTTAAATAAAGTACTCATGAGGGCAGATATTTTTCTGAATTTCCTAGTAATCATAATGAAGGACACTACAGTCAGCAAGAGACTATACAGTATATCTTTTAGATTTAGTGTTCCTTAAGCCAAAATTAGGACATAACATAATTCTCATAGAATTTAACAAAATTTATTGTGTTTTTTTATTGCAGAATTTTTATGCCCATCTAGTACTATGACACTTTACCCTCTACTAAGGTATTCGTAAATGAGCTGCCCATTCCTAGTAACAAGACGAATGCTCCAGTTTGTAATCACCACTGTGGAGAAAAAGTTATATAACAGCTTTTAGTTGAAGCAGACTGCCTTGTCACACACTGAGTTTTTAATTTATTTTGCCCCTGACTCCCGATTATAGAAACATAAATGAAAGACCTACTAGTATGACTTGTAGCACCTAGTTAGTAGCTAGCCCTATCTTTACCCGGGGAAAAAGTTTCAGTTTTCTCTGTATCTAGTCACCCTGGCCAAGCCTGAGTGGCATGTTAGTGCCCACTCACCACATCGGCAATCAGCACTTGGGGCAAATGCCCTGCCAGTCTCCTCTTCTATTAATGCCCCTGGGACAACCATAATTTTAATTGCCTCTTGTTGTAGCTAAGTCGTGGATCATTATTGTCCAATTAGCATAATATGTCACGTCGTCTCTGCATCACTATAACGGTATTGTTTTCTTATGTGGCCTACAGGCCTTCGAGAATGAGGACCTATTTGCAATGCCAACATCTAAGCCCCTAGAAAAACAGAATCAGAGAAACTAAGGTCCTGGTGGGTAAATTGACCCCAATGGTCCAAGTAAGAAAAACAGTTGAGCAGTTTCCCTTTTTTAGTTTTCTATTTGCTATACAGGAACTGGAGTAGGACTATTTCTACGATGCTTATAATTAAATCTATAAATTCAGTTTTGCCTTGAGGATTCATTCTAGTATTGTTCTTTGCTCTTTCAAACTTCACATAAGTATTAGTAAATGGATGTATTGCCATACAATGTAGCCTACTCTATATCTTTATTACAGTACTGTAGTCCACCTATAAGTTATACCCCCAAAAACAATTACTATGGAAAAAATGGGAATAATAAAAGTACAAAAAATAGTGGAAGGATGTATGGAAACAATAGGTCCGGGCAACATATGCTAAGAAATTAGACTCCGCCCCTGAGATGACATCACATGTTTTTTGAACAGTGTACTCTATAGGAATGTGTATGAGCATGGTGAATATAATGTAGTCCTTTTTGTGCACATTTTGTGCTTGCGATAATGACTGCTTGACCTTGCAAAAACAGTCGTGAAGTGATGAAGATCATCCTGACACTGAAAATTTCCTCTGGGCATATTAACAAATGGTGTTATTAGGCAGGAGTGTATTAATTATGAGATACTGAAGCTCTGAAGAGAACAGCCTTAGCTGATGTTTCCGGATCTGTTTCTTCATGTATTCTCTGTAGATTCACATTAAGCTCCAAACAGTTTAAGCTGGACAGAGTCATTTTACTAAGCTGAAATTAATGCAACAGTAAAATTATTCCTTTGTAAAATAATGGCTGCAGCTCTTTGCCCGCCGCGAGAGGATGTACACTATGCAGTATTCTGATGATAAAGAAAAATGGAAAGGTAAGGAGTTTCTATGAAGAAGTCTCTGGGCACACAACAAGATCATCACAAGTCCAGGGTCTCGAGGTGCACATCTTAGATCCTTGATTTATAACCCTACATAGAATGTTTTCCTACCGGAGGCTGAAGGGTTTAATTGAAGTGGGTCAAGTTTCCAAGGCAATATTTTATTTAAGGTTGAACTTGGAAGAACAACACATGGGAACAAAGCAAGAGATTTCCATTTGTCTTCTTCATGATCATACAATTGAAAACTTATAATATAATAAAGTTATAAAATGTAGACCTTTCTTATAGAGGTTGCTAATCTTCTATGACCTTCACAGGAAAATCCTGTTCTTCAAGGTGGCCATGTCTACATCTACATCATTTTGATTAGAAAAAGCACAAAGGAAATGCAGCCCACATATCTAAAGATTTTATAATTTAGTGGGTGGATATATCTGATAAGATCTCTTAACCTTTTCTATGTGCGATCACATGATAGATAAATAATGAGTTTCTCCTCTGAATGATAAAGCATACAGTAGGTGACTGCATTATAGTAAGATAAGTATAAAGGTCAAGGCCATTTCTTGTAATATTACATCATTGTTAAAAAGGCCTTTGTTACTTCTTCCATATGTCACATCCACTAATTATTTTGCATCGTAGAAGGTTCAGGCAGGGTCGGATTGGGGCTCCTTGGGCCCATTATCTATATAGGACATGTGCATGTTCACTTTAATTGCATTGAAAAAATTTGTTGTTATCATTGCATGCAGGACATATAATCAATAACGTGAAATAGGTTTGTGAGTAAACCCATAAGAAATAGTCCGTGGTGGCAAGTGATTGGCTCCATAGTCAGTTCTAAACAGGTTTGTCTTCTGCTGGACCTTTAGGCCCATTATTGTGCTAGATAGACTTCCTTCAACTATTTTTGATTAGAGAAAAGGAGAGGAGGGTTTTTGAGGTGAGAATATGTGAGAATAGAGAAGACGTAACTTGAAGCTTCTGGGCCCGAATCAAAATTTGTACCAAAACCCAAGCCCCATAGAGGGTTAATGTAAAGGGTTTTTGAATAGTAATAGGTGTAGTAATAACGGTAAATGTACAGTAGATGGATAAAGGGTCACCTTTAACTATTTGTCAACTATTGACTTCCATCAGAATTCTATGGATCTTTGGTTTAATGTATCACTCTGCACTAAATTAAGAAAAAGTACTCCCTTTGCTTATGCGCTGTTATATTTTTTAACTTTTTTTTTTTAAACTGGACATATACCCAATGGTGTAATGACCTGCCCAAAATGATATTCTACTATATCACATCACAAATTATTATAGTAGGAGAGGATTATAAGAATGAATATAGATTAACAGGAGTACTGTCTCAGGAGATAAGGGGATTATAATAGAAGGACAAAATGGCAGCTGTTCTAAAGCCAGAGGCATAGCTAGGGGTTTATCACAAGGGGAGTGAAGTGCATCTGAGTGGGCCCCAACCCAGTGGGCCCCCCAACACATGTTTACAACTGCAGAGGTGCATCCGGCGGGGTCAGGCTTACGTAAACAGCATAGTTTGCTGTGCTGCTCTGTTTCTGTAAACTTCCATAGAAGTGAATGGGTGTTACGGAAAAACAAAGTGGTATAGCGAGCTACACTGTTTATGTAACTTACATTCACAGTACAGTGCCTCCCCACACAGAATAATGCCCCCATAGTGCCCCCCACACTCTATAATGCCCCAATAGTGCCCCCCACGGTATAATACCCCCATAGTTGTCCCCACACTGTATAATGCCCCTATAGTGCCGCCCCACACAGTATATTGCCCCCCTAGTGCCCCCCACGCAGTATAATGCCCCCATAGTGCCCCCCCCCCGTATAATGCCCCCATAGTGCCCCCACACTGTATAATGCCCCTTCAGTGCCCCCACAGTATAATGCCCCCTATAGTGCCCCCCACACAGTATAATGCCCCTATAGTGCCTCCCCACACAGTATAATGCCCCCATATTGCCTCCCCACACAGTATAATGCCCCTATAATACCTCCCCACAGTATAATGCCGCTATAGCTGCCCCCCTACAGAATAATGCCCCCATAGCTGCCCACACACAATATAATGCCCTTATAGCTGCCCCCACACAATATAATGTCCCTATAACTGATCCCACACAGTATAATTCCCCTATAGCTGCCCCCCACATAGTATAATGCCTTTATTGCTGCCCCTACACAGAATAATGCCCCTAAGGCCTTATTCAGACGAACGTGTCCGTTTTCCGTATGCAAAAAACGGACCATATTTCATGCATTTCAGTTCAGTGTTGCATCAGTGTGCTTTCCGTATGGCATAAGTTTTTCACATCCGTGTTGCTGCACTTCATTTTTTTTTTTTCTCACCATTTCTTTAGCAACTGTTGTGTGAAACACAGACAGCACACGGATGTCGTCCGTTAGCTGTCCGTGTTTTCCACGCACCCATAGATTTCAATGGGTGACGCGGTCCACAAAAACGGACCAGAATAGGACATGCAGTGAGTTTCAGGCAACGGACACATGCTGCATGAAAAATCACGCATGTCTGAATAGCCCCATTGAATTGCATGGGTCCGTGTGCTGTCAGTTTTTTAAACGGACAGGACACGGACGCATAATATGTTCGTGTGAATAAGGCCTAAAGCTGCCCCAGTATAATGCCCCTATAGTTCCTCCCACACAGTATAATGTGCCCATAGTTGCCCCCACAGGATAATGTGCCCTATAGTGCCCCTCACACAACATAATGCCCTCGTAGCTGCCCCCTATATCCAGTACAATGTCCCCACAGCCAATATAATGCCCCCAAAGCCAGCCTTTATGACCCCACAGAGAGCATAATGGCCCCATAGCTGCCTCCCACAGCCAGTATAATTCCCCCACAGCCAATATAATGCCCCCATACCTACCCCCATAGAGTATAATGCCCCCGCCTAAAAAAATGAAATACACACCTAGCCCCGTTCCCACGACAAGTGGACGAGATCCCTCTGCTCCTCCGGTCTGTGCATTGTGTGGCTCGGCAGAGACAGACGCGATCACGTCCGGCTCACGGGCGGAATTACACAGTGAATGCTGGAGCTGTTAGCTCCATGCGCCAGCATCAGATTTAACTGTATTTGCATTCTGAGAACGCAGATACAGTTGAAACCGGAACATGCCACCGCTGGGAGCTGACTCTGGCCCACACCACCTCAGTGGGCCCGGGGCCACTGCCCCCCCTGCCCTCCCGTTAGCTACGCCTCTGCTGTTAGCAGATCTGTACCATGACAAAAACTAGATAAAATCATAAGAACTCCTTGATATTTACATTTGACATCGAAAATTCAACCTGTGATTTTAGAGTCTCGTGAAATTACATTTATGAGCTAAACAGCAATTAAAATGTTATTCCTTTGAAACAGCTCATTAAAGTTCTTGCTCCTTACTTGTTTGTTAAGACAGAAATTTGCATCAGTATCAAACTTTCAGAACCTGGTGATAGATCGTCTGTATCAGCTGCAATTTGTTTTGGGATTTCTAGCCAAAATCTCCCATTTTTTGAGACTGCCAGATGGTGACCCAGCTCTCTTATTTTGTCCCTGCAGCATCATCACTTATTTTAGCTACACATGGCACACTGAAATCCCGTGGCTGCCATCTCAGATCATCTGTTTGATTGAGATGAAGGGGTTAAAATGTTTCCTTTCTCTTCTTTACTTCCACAAGCCAGTGATGGAGAACACCACAAAATAATTAATTTGGTCTTTAATGAAACAGCTGTCCATCTTAAAAGGTCCATTGGCTTCACGCTACCATTGCCACTGCTATCCCCTTCAACTGCTGCCAGCAGTTTTCCTGCCAAGACTTTCACTCATACAAACATTTAAAGACGTGTTGTTTGCCTCCCGTGAAAATCCAAACAGATTTTCAAAAATTCCTTTGGTTGGTGGCATGGTGGGAGGGAATTGTTTATAGAGCTGGACGGCTCAATAACCCCTTCCAGACCATAAGATACACCCTATTTGCTTGTTATTATAGAGCAGAACCCCTGCTGTTGACATAATATTAGTTCATGTAATGCTAGATCCTTTGTAGAACAATTTAATAATCCTTAGCAAGTTCGTTCTGAAAGGACAAAATTATTTATAGTTCTTTATTTTTATTGTTTGACTGAATCACAGAAAATCAGCTTTCTGTCTTGCAAAAATAAGCTATTTTATTGTTACAGAAAACTTCCTTTAATCCAATTTCACAATATTTTGGCAGTTCTACTAGACTCAGGGGCATAGCTATATGAGGTGTAGAAGTAGTAATCGCACCTGGGCCCTGGAGCCTGAGGTGGCCCAAAAGCCCCTCAGCCACGTAAGAAGACACCAGTATTATAAATGACATAGGGTAGGTGGGGGCACTGTTATACATTTTGCATTGGGGCCTAGGAGCTTCAAGTTAGGCCAATGACTAGACCTCGATGTGTGACAGGACGGGTCCCCTGAATGCTAAGAATCTCAACAAGCCACTTTGCCTTTGCCAAGGTATTGAGATAATGGGCTAGGGCAGCAAACTTTCTACTTTGCCCAGTGTTAAGTAAAACCTATCTATGACATGGTGGACAAATTGTCAAGCTGACAACCTCAGATCCTTGCTCTGAACATAAAGTTTCTTGCTTCTGGTGGAGTGCTACTTGGTATTGGAAATAAGTCTCCCTACATTTTGGTGGGAATCTGCAAGGAGAATCAGGAGCCTAGTGATGCTATTTTAATGGATTCTCACTCACCTAATAAGAACATCTCTGTACTGATAAAAACTAGCAAATCCCAAAAAAAAGTGCCGTGTCTGGTTTAGATGAAAGCTTTTACCTCCTGGAGAAGAGTTGTTTTGAATGCTCTTTCTCGCTACCCTTTGTTGGACCTTCAGAACAATCGATACCTTTAGGGCAAAAACTGTAAAATACAGAAGCAACCTGTGTAATCACAGGGAGAACATACATAAAGATGTCAAATAATCAAAGCCGCGGCCCCAATTCTGCAAGGTAGCGATACCAACACCCATTGGTATGGATTATAGGAAGGGCACAGGGAACACTTACCTCGGGGGTCTCCAACACCCACTTTTTCTGACTATCTACACTGAATGGCCACTTTATTAGAGACACCTGCTTTTACACGATTGGAGCTTCCCTGTATGGAAATGAAACATGCGACCCCGGAGTGCAGCAGAAAATCAAGTGAGCAAGTTTTCCAAAGATCAGTCTCAGTGTGAATCCACATTAGAATTGGAAAATCAAGCAATCTCATTGATTTTGAACGAGGCTTGGTCATTGGTGAAAACTGCCAACTTTATGGGGTTCTCTAGTGAAACGGTATTGAGAGTATACAGAGAATGGTGTGATGAAAAACATCCAGCGATAGGGGAACCTCTGGACAATAACAATTCGTTGACAGAAGTAATCAGAGGAGGAGATCAAGAATCGATTTGAGGAGCATGCGGTGCACTTTGAAGCAAATTGCAGCCAAATTCAATGCAGGTGCTCCATCTAAAGGCCTGTTCACATCAGCGTTGGCTTTCCGTTCTGGGGTTCCGTTGGAGGTTTCCGTCGGGTGAACCCTGCAACGGAAAGTCAAACTAAAACCACAGCTTCCGTTTCCGTCACCATTGATCTCAATGGTGACGTAAACATTGCTAATGGTGTCCGATCGTCACCATTCCGGCAGGTTTCCGTTTTTCCAACGAAATCAATAGCGCAGTCGACTCCGCTATTGATTCCGTCGTTAAGACGGAAACCTGCTGGAATGGTGACGAACGGAAACCATTAGCAATGTTTCCGTCACCATTGATATCAATGGTGACGGAAACGGAAGCTGTGGTTTCAGTTTGACTTTCCGTTGCGGGGTTCACCCGACGGAAACTTCCGACGGAACCCCGAAACAGAAAGCGAAAGGTGATGTGAACAGGCCCTTACGTGTCCGAATGCACAACTCGTCGTTCCTTAGTTCCAGTTTGAGTGCCATTGCTGTCGAAGGGAAACAGAAAGGCAATACTCCAGTGGGCATAAGAGCACAACATTTAGATAACTTAGCAGTGGAAAAATTTCTGTGGCTCCATGCTGATAGGAGAGTCAGAATTTGGTGCAAACAGCATGAATCCATATCTAAATGTATCTATTTCACATCTATCTCATATCTATCCATCTATCTCTCAAATCTATCTGTCAAATTGAAATACCTTATAAGTAGGTGTATATGTCCTCAATAACTACACAAATGAGCGAATACCTGCAGCAAAAATTTAAAAGGGCCCAAAAATGTAAAGGGGGAGGGACCCTTTCAAAAGTTTGCTATGGGTCCCAGCAGTTCCGCCCCTAGCAGTCATTATTTAAATGGCTAATGTATACACTGCTTACCTCTGAGACACCCATAGGAAACAGGCTCCTGTGATGGTGGTTTGGAAATCCTACCCAACCGATAAGAGATGGAGATGGCGCCTCTCTCTTTTAAAGTCTAATGAGTTACTAGCTCGGCGGTTTCCCAGAGACTTCTGCATAGAGGGCCACTTCTCCTATATGTGGCTCCAATAGGGGGTCTGTTGGGCTCTGGGTTCTAAATGAGGAATAAGAGCACCCACCAACCTTAATCTGGCCCTGCTAACCATTGAGTCAACATGCCCCCTATATGTTGCAATGATAACTGTATTGTAATAGGATTTATTTTAAGATTAATTAAAGGTTTCATTTAAAAAAAGATACAATAGTCAGGACGTGACATTTTTTACTCTTTTCACAATATACATTTCCAGAAATTTTTTTGCTTAGTTTTTTTTATCAGTGTTTTTTGAACCTACGAACACAATTATACTCTCAGCGTGCATGAACATCGCTGGATTACAACCACCGGGGTCCTGTCACACTAGAGCAGGTATGTTGTGAGAATGCTGCAAGTATTAAAAGCGTATATGGCAGAAACCTTTAGCAGCTGAATTGAAAATAGAAATGGCTTATGGGAATGGTGTTTGTCTAATTTACAGATAAGGCCCACTGGGTATTGTCCCTTTACATGTTGGCAAAGGTCAGCACAAATAGGTCATAGCTTTAATTGATGTTGATATCTAAATTAACTGCTTAAACTGCGCTGTAAACTTTTCCAAAAGCATGTCTAGCTGGAAATATTTTATACAGTCTACCCATGGTGCATTCACTGCAGGTAATCTACTTCAGATCTGCCTGAAAGGTGCAGCTGTCATAGGAACCATAGCTGTGGATTAGCTGCTGTCAAAATAACGCAAAACTACCACCTTTTGAAAACAGGAAACACGCTGTTACTGCCGCATGACGAATGGTGAATAAATTACCTTCTATAACAACGTGTGTAGCCACAGAAAACGTCATTACAGCCACAGTCTATCAAAGAGCAGCAGCAGTGTGTTTTTGAAATTTCAGCAGGCAATTTCAGCCGGATGTTCTTTTCAAGTTAAATCCTGTATATTTCACAAAACATAATTATTAAATAGGATTTCAGGACTTCTATTCCTTGCCCTTGTCGATGCCGCTCAACATTACCAAATGCTTGTAGAGGCCCATTCGCCCTACAATGTATTGGTAATATATCATCAAAAAATTGCGTATTTCTTAAATCAGGGCTTAATTAGAAACAGATTTTTTTGTAAAAAAATAATAATAATTTGTGTTGTTTGAATGTTATGTGACTATTCATGTCAAAGAAATTCTGACATTTTCCAGTTTTCTCACTGTCCATTGGTGTATAGACAATATGCTAACATTTCCTATTTTCTGCAGATCACTTTTGAGCTCTGTTGTGTAGACTGAGGCAGAATCAACAGTCATCTCACTATCATTAGAGGGAGATTTCATGAAAAATGACAGTTCAATTGTACTGCTTGAGGCCTAGACAATATAGCAACACAATACACACAGATAAGACTCTGTATACATCTCCCCTGCCACTCCCTGGTTTCTGGGGGGAGGGGACTGTACTTCATCTCTTCATGGAGACTGTATAAGCCTATGGACACTTTTCTGTCTTTTAACTAGCATTCATTCACACAGTCTGCAACTCCGCCTATACAGACAATACAGGAAGACAGTGTGTGTTTATTATATGATAGTCCCCAGTGAAGTTGTAAAAAATAAATATAGTTAACATGTTATTTCCCTTCTACATACTTCCATTTTATTAATAAAACTAAAATGAATTACATGATAAACTTCCTTCAGGCTATGTTCACACGGGGTATTTTGCCGAGTTTTTTGACGCGGAAACCGCATCGCAAAACTCGGCAAAAACGGCCCGAGAACGCCTCCCATTGATTTCAATGGGAGGCGTCGGCGTCTTTTTCCCGCGAGCAGTAAAACTGCCTCGCGAGAAAAAGAAGCGACATGCCCTATCTTCGGGCGCTTCCGCCTCTGACCTCCCATTGACTTCAATGGGAGGCAGGAGAAAGCGTATTTCTCGCTGTTTTATGCCCGCGGCGCTCAATGGCCACGGGCGAAAAACGGCGCGATAATTGCCGCGAAAATCGGCGTGCAGGGAGAGGAATATCTGCCTCAAAGTTCCAAATGGAATTTTGAGGCAGATATTCCTCCCCCAAAATACTCCGTGTGAACATAGCCTCAAGGAGGACTCATTTGTATTGGGAAGAAAGGACTCATATCCTCCATGCTTGTCCCTTCTCGATAATAGCAGATAATAGATTCGGATGTTTGCCTATTCTAGTGTTATGTGTTATTAATAATAACCACTAATTACCAATTCTAGCACCTTTCGGCTAGATGAGTACAGAACATCACAATTAAATTACAATGGTAACACTTTTGTAAATGTGATATTTTTCATAACTTATTACCAAATAGCAAGGCATTTTTACATTGCCTTAGCATAACTCCAGGGTTTATTTTATCACAAGTTTGGAAGAAACTATACAATATCCACTCAGCACTTTCTGGATGAGTTACTGTGTAAGGTTTGCAGAATGGCACAACTGTTTGCTGCTGAAATAATGAAGGGTGATATCACCTAGAACCAAGGACAGCTCATAGAGCTCACGGCGGCTCACGTGTAGAGATAAGTATTGAATTTATTAATACCAGTCTTGGTTATATGGAGTCTGGTGCCATCCAGTTACTGTGTTTGTAGTGGATAGTTTTACACTAGTTTTGTAGTCTCATTTATGTACTGACTTTTTTATGGTTAACTTAAATCATAAATTGCGGTACTGTCTAATTAATAATGTTGGCAAGGATTTTTAAAATCTGTGCAAATACAGCCACACGTTATTTCCATGTGTTTAATGTACTAAGAACTACTGTACGGCAACAACTGCTGGATGATGGTGCTTTTAAATCTTTCCAACAATTGCAGGAGGAATTTCATATCTCGCGTCAGATCTTCTACAGGTTCCTTCAACTGAGACATGTCTATGAGGCTCAGGTTAAAAGGAGACCTTTGGCGATTCAGGCGGATGCAATGTTACATTATATTGCTTCGGTAGGCTATATGAAGGGGCTCATCTCGATTTTTTACCAGCTCTTATTGTGTAAATATTTAGAGAAATTCCCTTTAGCTAGAATGCATAAGTGGGATTGGGACATACCCGGCATTACGGAGGATCAATGGGTTATTATTTTGGAGGCAGTTCCTGCTACATCTCTGGGGGAGGGCGCACGGTTGTTACAGCTATACATTTTACACAGGGTATATAAAACACCTCAATTACTCCACCACGTGGGTGTGCGTGCAGACACCAGATGCCCAAGATGTGGACAGGAAACAGTGGATGTTATACATAAGCTATGGAATAGCACACAACTGCATAGGTACAGGTCTGGAGTCCTGGGAGTCATAGACAAAGCATACTCAGTGTGTATACCTAGAGACCCTCAGATCTGTATTGTGGGATATGTGGAAGAGCTTCCTTTGGATGATTTCGATGCTGCTGAATGAAAAAAAGCAAATAGTGGCTTTTGACAATGTTTTTAGCATGTCAATTGAATTTCACTATAAAAGTGAATTAAAAATAATCACCTCTAGTCAGTCGCTACATGTGACAAAACTAAATGAATCATGCATAAAATTGTACAGCGTAAGGCCACATGTACACGACCGTATTTTCATCCATAATTACGGTCCCATTCATTTCTATGGGCTACGGACACCTTTCTGTATTTTTTGGGATGGGTGTCCATGCTGTAGAAATGATAGAACATGTCCTTTTTTTGGCCATAATTACGACACGGACTCTCCATAGAAGTCTATGGGCACTTCATAGCCGTCTGTAATTACGGATGCGTTGATATGCGATGCCAGGGGAGTACCCTAGATTCCTCCCTGTTTTTTAGTGGATCTGTAAATACGGATGGATTACGGATGGATGAAAAATACTGTTGTGTGCATGGGGCCTAAGTCCACTTTCAGAAGTATTTGATCAATATTTTGCATCCATATTTGTGAGCTAAATCTGCAGTGTGTGAATGAGGCCTAAACCAACCCTATTAAAGACTGGGTTAAATGTCCCTTTTAAAAGGGCTTTCCATTTTTATATAAATAGATTTTTATCATTGTGTAAATGAAAAGTTATACAACTTTCTAATATACGTTATTTGTCAATCCTTCAACATTTTTAAGATCTCTGTTTGATTTCGGTGAATGAGAATATTGTTGTTTACAACCAGAGGATGAAAATCCCATACACAAAAATTAACTAATTTGCAATTAAGCAAATAGAAGCACTAATTTCCAGCTAGCTACAAGGAGTATAAGCCAAAATATAACTTTTATGAAATATTCCTAAATGAACAAAACAAAAAATCACACATGTTAAAAGTTAGCCAATGCTCACTGACAGTGAGAAGTTTGTGTGGCACGTTGCCAGAAAAGCACTCGGTCAGTACGATACTATATGATTATAGAAACAGCACCTGCAGAACGCTGTATTTGTATAGGCAAGATGGAGAATATAGCTAACTGTCAATTGGGAATTGAAATTAAAACATAAAGAGAAACCCCCCCCCCCCCCCCCGACATGTTTCGCTCCAAACATATCGTCCTCAGGGGTTCAAATGGGGCTACTGGCGGCGTGTTGCTAACCAGCCCTTCTTATAACCTCGGGCTGCCATGACAGTGGGCGTGAGCCCATAAGGAGCCAATAGAGAAAGGGCTAAACAGACAAGCCCCAAATCTCTATGACGGAAAGGTCGTCTGACCAATGAAAGCGATTAGAAACATCCACCTATCACAGACGTGACAAGAATGTAGATTACAGCAGTGTTTTTTATTTAGAAAAACTATCATTTTTGACGGAGTTATGACCTATATTAGCTTTATGCTAATGACTTTCTTAATGAACAACTGGGCGTGCTTTACTTTTTGACCAAGTGGGCGTTGTACAGAGGAGTGTATGATGCTGACCAATCAGTAACCAATCAGCGTCATACACTTCTCCCCACTCATTTACTCTGCACATAGTGATAATCTCGCGAGATCACACTGTAAATGACAGCTTACAGCGAGATCACGCTTGCTGTGCTGTAAGTCCCACACAAACGTTACCAAAGTGTTGGGATTGTGAATAGACATCCCATCCTGGCTGGAGGTAATGTCTATTCACTGTCAGGACACTTCAGTAACGTTAATGTGTGAGTATGTGACTGCACATCATGACTTAGCTAGATCACTATGTGCAGAGTAAATGAATGGAGAGAAGTGTATGACGCTGATTGGTCACTGATTGGTCAGCGTCATACACTCCTCTGTACAATGCCCACTTGGTCAAAAAGTAAAACACGCCAAGTTGTTTATTCAGAAAATCATTAGCATAAATCTAAAGTAGGTCATATCTCCGTCAAAAATGATCGTTTTTCTAAATAAAAAACACTCCTGTAATCTACATTACAGTGCCGATCACATCATGTACAATATAGGCCACTTATAATGTGGTGACAGAGCCTCTGTAAGACTGTACATGTTTTCAGCCTCTAAATGAAAACAAGAACGATCCCATTCACTGACAGCAAGCAGAAATCTTGAAGATTAATTGACGCAAATGGTATATTAAAAAGTTGCAGACATTTTTATTATACATCGATTACACTTACAAGGTCCATAAGTATTTGTTCTAATCCATTAGTTCAATGAGCTAACTGAAGGCAATTCTATGGTCAGGTTTAAATAGTTTGGGAAGAATTTAAAAATACATTTTGTATTAAATTAACACTTGTCGAAACCTCGAAGTTAATACCATTAGGACATCTCTTTGTGCCAGATAATAAATTGAGAAATTTCGCCTTTAGGTTTATATTTGCTTTTCGCTAGATTGAGACGTTCTGGCAAATGTTCAAGTAGATGGAATCGCAGCAAAATTGGCTCAATGAGGGCAAAGAATTAACGATGACAAAGGCAACATTGTCTGGAAATATTTGTATTTCTTTGTACCATATAAGAAGTAATAGAAGAATATTTTAAGTCTTTGTAGCAGAGAAAATATATTGATATTAAACCCTCTGTTTCTATGCCGAAAGGTAAAACACAGGCTTAACGCCATAAGCGACCTTATGTCTGAGAGATACTTTATGTTTAGCTTGCACCAAAGTGGGTCAAAGGAATATAGATCCCATGGTACAGTAAAGTGTTTTAGCACCTAAGGCAAAGACTCGTAACCCACCATTATTGTAAACTTTCATTTACTGACATGCGGTGTATTTGTAGGGCTACATCTTAGCCATCTGTATATGTAAATTAATTCAAATAAAAATGCTATGGATAAGCAGGATATACTTCAAGAATTTCATATTGAATGGACAGTTCAGCTTCCATTACAATAAAGATAGATAAATGATGATGATATTCAGTAATGACCTTGTGCCCAGAATTATACACTGGGTTGTATCCTAAGGCAGCAACCTATTTTAGCTACCACTCAACTTTGCTCTTCCGACAGAATGGTTATAAAAAATATTGTAAGAAAATGCACTGAATGTATAATAATTCTATCTGCTTGAATGGAATTTAATATAAAGATATAGAATTGTTATGCTTTTGATCCATGTGAGTATAATGTTAGTGAAAAATAATGGAAAAATAGCTCCTAATATCCCACTTTGTCCATGAATGCCCTTCAATTTTCTACCATCGACACTGAATTGAGTGGAGAATGTAGAATATCTGCTGTTTGGCTCTATACTCTTCCTAAATAGAGCCAAGCAATGCCTAAATAGTGCCAAACAGTGCCCTGAAAGTGCCAGAGAGTGCCATATGGGGCTTAAAGGGTAACTAAACTTTTAAAAAACTTTTGATATGTCATAGTGGCATGTCAGAAGTATTGATCGGTGGGAGTCCGGGCACTGAGACCCCAACCGATCGCTAGAACGATGCGGCAGAATCGCTGTGCGGCTTAGGTTCTGATTGGCTTTTCTCGGCTTTCCTCAGAGCAGTGTACGGGCTCAATAGAAAGTCTATGAGCCCGTACACCGCTCGTTCACCCGAGTGCTTCTGCTGCTTCGTTTTAGTGATCGTGGGGGTCTCAGTGCTCGGACCCCCACTGATGAAAACTTCTGACATTTCACCATGACATGTCATAAGTTTTTAAAATTTTAGTTAGCCTTTAATATCCTTTTAACCTTATAAACCAAAATTGACCCAGGAAAAGGCAAAAATTAGCCTTGAATGGAATATACCAATTTGCCATAGAGTGGAAAAAATCCTTGTGGACCCCTTCTAACAATTGTAATGATGACTGGATCAACATGAATCTATAACCTGTAGAGGAAAACTTTCATATTTTCTTGGAAGGAGTGACCTTGTGTTCATTGGGGTGTACACAAATAGAATATGCACAGAATCATTGTATGGGCCAGAATTCCATCTAATCTGGTATCCACTAAAAGTAGTCTCAATATGGGATTTTTTAGAAAATATTGTCATGGCTCCACATTTTCAGTATCCAAACAGAGACATACAAAGAATGAGAGTCTTGAGTTAGCATCTTAGCGTTGGGTCATTTATGGGAAGCATTACAAATGTTTGTGGACCCTGAAGACCCACCTTAGATATGACTGGAAGTGTTATAAAATATTTTACCCAAAATAATTTTAGATGGCATTCCTACACCACAGACATATATTTTCCATTTAATCGTGGACCTTGAACTACTAAGCAGATCTCAATGAAGGATATTGCTGCAGTTAATTCTCGTCTGCAAGTTCTGAATGATTCCAGATCTGAGTGGGCAAAACAGCTCTAAACTCTATTTATCCGATTTCCTTTATCATCAGCAGTGAAAAAGTTTAAATACTCCGGGAGCCTGTGATAAAATATATACGGTATTGATTTTGGCAAAGGGTTTGTTTCCCTTTTTACATTAACTCCATATTGATTGGTGTTTTGACCTTAGAATGTAAGGTTTTGCTGGCCTTGACCATGCAGCAGGGCTTTGGCATATCTCCCTATGAAGTAGCCTTTCTGTGGCATTTAATGAACTACTGGAATCTCTGCAAAACAGATTATATGTGATGTGCTTGAAGAGGTGAAGTATATTTTTCCTAATGGATGTACTAAAATGGACAGTTTTTTTCAGTTTTCAGCAAGTGTGTCATAGCCTTGCAGGATCTGATTTCATGCACTGCAGAGTGTCCGTCCCAGAGTGTCCGTCCTGACCATACAGCAACCGTCTTTGTAAAAAATAAAATTATATTCTATTTCAAAAAGGGGAAGGGGCTGCTGGAAGTCATCATGTTACTGAAACACCCCCATAGCCCTCTACTCTAGAGCTACCAAGAGTATTTCTGATTTGGAAACACCCTTGAGCATTGTCTTCATGAGACAATTCCTTCTTCAATTTTAATGTTAAATGTTTTTTCCTCCCTCAGCTCATATGTGGCCTTTGGGAGGACAGAATAGCATATCATATTACGCTAATCTTTGCCCCAAAGAAAACATAGATACTAGACATATACTTTTTTAATGCTGTAGTCAATGGGTGCGGTATGCAACCGTAATATTTTATTACGGTTGCATACAGAATGCGTCCCAGGAGCTGTTTGCCACGGGGGTGCCAACAAGCCACTTTGCATTGGTCATCTATTTAGATATAGGGCTAGAACATAAAACTGAATCTTTATCCTGGGTGAATGTATGCCAAGCTACGACTATGGGGAAGGGATTAAAGTGATTTAGATCAATTATTTGGATCCCTGCTGGGAGTGTTGTCTATACTGACTTCAGTTAGATTTATATGATATATCAGGATGCCTATTGAAAATAGGAGAATCTCTATAATTATAGTATCTGAACTACAAAAGATGTCCTTAAGAGCTGAATGATTTCATGGATAGTAGGAACACTTTGCATGTAAAATCTATAATTTCTTAAAAAAGAAAAGAAAGGATGACAGTTATAAAAATCGAGTCATCAGTGATTCCCATTACATACATACTAGATGTTAGAATATTGAAAATTGCATTTAAATATCTACATATATGGATTCTTCTACTTTTTAATTTTTTTTTTGCAGATATAAAATATATATTTTATTATCAATAGACTATACTTACATTTAGTCTTGACGCAATGGAAACAATGGAAATTTGCAGAATGGAAGGAAGGGCTCCACGGTTATTGACAAGGTTTAATAGCGCCTGTAGAGAGATCATTCTAAATAAAAATGATTTCTTATCTCTACACCACAAGTCTCTGTGCAATCACTAAAAGCTCTGCTCCACCTGCTTTATCTTTTGCATAGTATTTTGTGTCTGGCATTGAGATCATTTTTATTGAGAGCGCCATAAATTTTGGCTAAAAGCAGCGTCTCCTGGTTGATATTCTGTAATGGGCAGGAGGGTAAAGCGTATGTCCTGGACTGCTCATGTTTCTTTCTGCTCAGATGACTCTTGTAACCGTTAGTCCATAAATATAACATGTGGTCTACGTGTTGGCATTGCTTCAAAATAATAATAATGTTATGATTTAGTTCTTTGTAGTCTTTCTAATGTCTATGAATGCTGTAAGCCATTGTTTTACTGGTTTTATGGGGATGAACTGGGGAATATAGCCAGGGATAATGGAGACAACAGGGTTTTATGGATACGTTGCAAGTGATAATAGGGGATTGGAAATAGAACATCACAGCTGCGTCATTCGCTGATGGAACAACAGTGCCAGCCACAGTGCCCCATAACAGTGCCCCCTATAGTGCCCCTTAAGGCTCTGTTCACATTACACTTGATCCCTATGTTTGGCTGAGACACCGGGAGAAGCTCTTGGTGTATTCCCTTATATATCCTTATGTGTCCTTTCGGCCTTTGTCGAGCTGGTATGCGCCGGTTTACCTTTTTTTCACGGTATAGAAGTCTACTATGCTTTTTCATGCAGAGATACCCCACAAAAAAAGTATGTATACTGCACAGTATATGTTTTTTAACATGACAGCCTATCGGCGATGTATATAACTGTATGCCTATTCAATGGCATAAATCAGAGCCTTCCATCAGAGGTATAAGTCTCACGGATGGCTCAGAAGTGATGTTTACAGAGCCTAACAGTGATAGCCACAGTGCCCCCATAACTATTTCCAGAAAATTGCCCCAATTACAGTGCTCCAATAACATTTAAAGCCCCAGTGACATACAAACTAGTGATAGCTACTGTATACCTTTTAAATTGCCAGTCAAAGTGTCCCTTCTCTTACTCGGAAGAGTCATAACACCATTGGCGGTTCTATTTTCTCAGTACTGGTGGTACCTTGTTGCCTGCACAGAGTGGGTACATACTTGCACTTGTACGCAAGCTCAAACACTATGCATATACACACACACGCTACTGCGCAGGCAGCATGCCAATCCTTGCTGCTGTCACTGGACCACCAATGAACCTGGGAGAAAAGGGGTCTCCCCTTTTATAGGGAGTTTGCATGTTATTAACTTAACTCTCCTGAAATGTCTGTTTTAGTAAATAATCGTATTCTCCAAGAAATAACAATTCTCGAGCATCTATTCTTAGAACTTTACCTTGTGTATTCCTCTGTTATTCCCCCTAGAAATGTATGAATAAATTGACACCTGGGTGCTACCAATTGGGGAGGTGTCCCTACACAGACAACGTCCAATCAGTGCTGACAGAGTAAGACTGTGTAGGGACACACCCCTTTCACAAGGGGAATGGTAACACCCAGTTGTCAATTTATTTATACATTTCTAGGAGGAGTAACAGAGGAATAGCACAACACCAAGTTCTAATTTCATGGGGAATACAATTATTTACTAAAATATACATGTCAAGAGAGGTGACAGGTCCTATTTGAATGGCTGCAATAGGAATAGTTGGTCAGTGGAGCTGTGACAGCCTGTGATTCCTTTTCACGTAGATATTGGAAGTTGTCACCATCCATAGATTATGCAGGTATTTAAAATTGAAAACAGCTCCGTGTACTGCCATTACAAATAGCAGGTGTTTATACCGGTATAAATAAAACATAAAAGTAGATTGAACCTGTGACCTTTAGTGCTGCATTCATGCTCAGCAGCCTCCGGACCCCCCACAGCTGGGGTATGGTGTTCTTGTAGAAAGAGGTTAATGTTCTTTTGTTCCATTATTATGCATCTATAGTCACATTCTCCCAATAATCCATTTCTTACATTAATAGTATATTTAGTATTCTCTTCCTGTGTCTGTTATTATACTCGCAAGAGAAGGTCGAGGCTATATGTATTGTTAAAAGGAGAGGCAATGTCTGATTTCATATGTCAGTGCCGTATAACATTATAAGCCTTGATGTCAATGGTCCTGTGATCAAATGTATTTGCATATTAATCTTCAGCACTGGCACCTGATTGATTTAACTGGCATTCAGTAGAATAAATGGCGTCAAGTAAGTAATTATTAACCTAGAAGTCATTAGTTCTTTTCAGTCGAATGACTATAATCCTCGCTAGAAAAGCATCAGCAGTTTACAAGTAGGTGATTGTGGGTAATTAACACATCTACAACCTGAAGATTGAAGCATAAAAACATACATGTAGAAATAATCACAAGAAAAGCTGATTCCCCCATCTCTTCCTTACAATGTGGAAGCAAATCTATAGTAATAGCAGATTGGATAAAAAAATATGCTTATAAAGCAATACAAACAAGTAAAGCAAAATCAATTAAGAATGGGAAAACCTTGTTCAAGGACATGGACAAGGACTCATTATATGTCCTCAAGCAAAAACAATGGCAATGTAATTAATTTAACGTAAAGGCAACCGTGTGAAAGACCTTAGAAATGCACTTGAGTGATGGACAAAAGTTAGTGCAGTAATGGCTGAGGTTGCCACAACCGCTATCTTGGTATGATATTTTTTTTCCTAGGGTAAGGAGATGTGGAGAGAATCTTTCAGTTTTCTTTTATTTTACACATGAAAACACTTAATACTGTATAAAAAGAACCAGGAGCGCTTAAGGTCCACTGTACATGACTCCTATTCATTTTAAAATATACTTATTATTACAATTTATTTGCATAAATCAATATTATGTGCAATATATGAAACTTTGTAATATATCTTATCAGGGGAAAGTGGCTGCCTACAGGCTCTCTGTAAATGTTCAGAAACCTCCTCAGCCACCAACAAATCTGTCTAGTGTAAAACAGTAAATAGAAGACTGGAAGGAGACGAGGAGGGTGAAGCTGAAGATTCTCACTCAGTGTTTCTATGAAATAGCTTGAAAGGGGGGGGGGAGAATCTATACTGCATATCTTTCCATGCCTACCTGATGCACCGTTTTTGAAAAGGTCATAATTTATTGAAGAAGTGTCATCATTTACCACACCCAACAAATGTCTAAGGCGTAAGTTTTGCCCCCTTTACATCACATTTTTTCCTTCCGTCATACCTCCAATTTGAAGGCTACAACATATCCTCCTGTATAGGCATACAGTGGGATAAATTGCCCGAACCCCCTGTGCAGAGCGCTACCAGAAGCTCTGTGCCCGGAGAAGCATATATGGACAGTGATGTCAGGAGCTTTACAATGCTGGAGTCCCGGGCCAGAGTATCGGAAGAGCTCTGGCAAAGGACTCCGTCCCTGGGGAAGTTCCTAACATCACTGCCCATATATGGACAGTGATGTCAGGAGCTTTACAATGCTGGAGTGCCGGGCCAGAGTATCGGAAGAGCTCTGGCAAGGGACTCCATCCCTGGGGAAGTTCCTGACATCACTGCCCATATATGGACAGTAATGTCAGGAGCTTTACAATGCTGGAGTGCCGGGCCAGAGTTATCGGAAGAGCTCTGGCAAGGGACTCCGTCCGTGGGGAAGTTCCTGACATCACTGCCCATATATGGACAGTAATGTCAGGAGCTTTACAATGCTGGAGTGCCGGGCCAGAGTATCGGAAGAGCTCTGGCAAGGGACTCCGTTCCTGGGGAAGTTCCTGACATCACTGCCCATATATGGACGGTGATGTTGTCAGGAGCTTTACAATTCTGGAGTCCCGGGCCAGAGTATCGGAAGAGCTCTGGCAAGGGACTCCGTCCCTGGGGAAGTTCCGGACATCACTGCCCATATATGGACAGTGATGTCAGGAGCTTTACAATGCTGGAGTTCCCGTTTTTCAAAGATACAAGATTGCAGGACACACAGGTTTGATGACTAGACATCTTATAATGATAGTTTCCCCTTAGCCAGACCTTCTTTTAATTTTTGGAGATACCTTTATTTGAGAATACATGTCCAACTCCAACGCTTTCTTTGTTGAATCTCATATTTTACTATTATAGTCGCTGTACCCAGTCGCATATTTTACAGAGGGCAGCTAGGGCACCTTGGGCAATTGTCCATGAGGGCCTAAGAGCCCTCCACCATCCCCCATATAAAAGAAGTTAAAACAATTAAATATTATCAATTAAAAGTTTATTAACCTATAATATAATGCTGCCAAAACATTATGCATCAATATTGTACAGCAACAAGGGTTTATCTTTGACTTGGCCACTCTATTGTGTCTATCTAAGTCTCTATTCAGGACAGGGTACTGCCCACAGCCCACACCAGTACCACCTTGGCCCATAATAGTTTTCTTCTGCAATGTGATTGAGGGTAACGGGTGTTACCGGGTCTGTGATATCATGTACCACTGTGTATAGAATGAGAAATAAAATTAAAAAAAATGCACTAGCATCATCATGACATGAATAGGAGTTTTTGGAGATACATATGGAAAGAATGCTTCACCTAAAAATTACACGAGCCCCCATCCAATGTTTTGCCCGAGGGCCTTCACCAACAGTAATCTGGCACTGACTATCCATGAATCCCCACATCACTAAAATTTAGATACAGTTATTTAAATGAAGCTAGTAATAGCCCTTCAGCTACAATCCTCATATATTTAGGTCACCTCAGTGGCTCATACTAATCCTCAGCCCTTATCTATGTGAATTTGACAGATTTGTCCCACCAGGCACTGCAGTAGATAGTGATACCTGTTAAATACGTGACATTGCTGTTTATCACTGTTGGTCATTGTGAATTATGTGTATAGTTAGACTTTTCATTTATCGGAGAACAGTAAGTGATGCTTCTCTCTACACAGAAACACCCCTTATTGATTCTTGAAAGGCAAGCCACTAGTTATATTCTACGAGGTTGGAAGTAAATATTCTGTTCTTCATTGAGCGCATTTGGAATCCACATTGCTTTTTCAGATTAAAATATCCAAGACTCTCAATGTTATGTTACAGAAGATCGATTGTTAAAGGTATCATGTCACCCCGCTTCTATATTAGTAATGTGATTCATTTTTATTTTAGGGAACAGATATATTCTTTCTAGACCTTTTCAATAAAGATCTTATTGTTTATATGAATATCAACAGATGAAGAAGTCATAGACAATGTCCTTAGAAACAAATCAGGAGATGTTGACAGACGGCAGAAAGAAAATGCAGCTCAGATAGGAAAACTGATCATTTTAACTCATAAATGTCAATGGTGGCACTAAGATATACACTAAGGGTATGTGCACACACACTAATTACGTCCGTAATTGACAGACGTATTTCTGCCGCAAGTACCGGACCGAACACAGTGCAGGGAGCCGGGCTCCTAGCATCATACTTATGTACGATGCTAGGAGTCCCTGCCTCGCTGCAGGACAACTGTCCCGTACTGTAATCATGTTTTCAGTACGGGACAGTTGTCCTGCAGCGAGGCAGGGACTCCTAGCATCGTACATAAGTATGATGCTAGGAGCCCGGCTCCCTGCACTGTGTTCGGTACGGTACTTGCGGCCGAAATACGTCCGTCAATTACGGACGTAATTAGTGTGTGTGCACATACCCTTATTTATATGGTCACAACAAGGGTTTGAAATGGACTTCTTGTCATTTTTTTTAGGGGTTCTCCAGTTTATAAAACCCATTTTTAAATACTCTATTAAGAAACACTAAGATAATACATTGGGACCCCTGTTCCGGTTGTCTTCATCTATTAGCCAGAGTAGGGAGCAGCAACAAAGAGCATCTCTAGCTCTGGAGGATACAGCATGTCTATGCATCACACAGATTGCCCATTGATTTAAATGAGAACTGTGTAATGCTTAATTCCGCCTGTGGCAGTGCTGCAGAGAAGTTGGATACTTATTGTCAGGCTTCTACACAAATTACAGCTGATTGCTTGGGATCCCCCCTCCCCCGAACTGCTGACAGTGCTAGATAGGTGAATATGTTTAAAGTAGTAGCCTAACCGAGAAAAATAAGTTTTAATTCGTCACACGCCGTGATGCCAAGGGTCAGCTGCGCGCTCCATAACTAGTGAAGTGTCCTGAGCTTCTGAGCTTTCATCAGTAAACCCTCCCAAATCCCTCAGCTCTGCTCTAGTGGTTCTCTGCATAGCATGTTGTATGAGCTGTCACTCAAGAGCAGACTCGTGGGTTTATTGGAGGATTTAGGGTGTGAGTAATAAAAAAATTTTTTTGTCAAACTACTACAATGAACATAAACATAGTTATGTTTAGGCCCTGTTCACATGGCGGATTCTGCAAGGCGGGTCCCGCCACAAAAATCTGCCGTGGAACTATTTCTGCCGACAGCAGGAAGATTCCACCCTCCCATTGACATCAATGGAAGGTATGGGCAGAATCCTCCCGAAGATCGCATAGGGCGCTTCTTTTTCCCGCTGGCTGAAAAAAATCAACTAGCGTGAAAAAGCAGCATTCAACTCTCGTTGAAATTAATAGGAGGTGGAATTTTGCGGTGGAATCCTCTGCATGAATATACCCTTAAAGAGGCTCTGTCACCAGATTTTGCAACCCCTATCTGCTATTGCAGCAGATAGGCGCTGCAATGTAGATTACAGTAACGTTTTTATTTTTAAAAAAACTAGCATTTTTGGCCAAGTTATGACCATTTTTGTATTTATGCAAATGAGGCTTGCAAAAGTACAACTGGGCGTGTTTACCGTAAAAGACTTACCTGCAAACGCCGATGCTGCTGCAGAATCATCTGTAGCCTCTGGTGCCGATGTGTCCTCGCTCGTCCGACACGATGCAGGACCTGGGGCAGGAAGTGAGTGACGACACAGCGTGATCTCTCGAGAACACGCTGTGTCCGCACTGCCAGAAGCTGGGCGTTCTGAAGAGAAGTGGATGATACTTCTCGTCAGAACGCCCAGCTAGTAAAAGAAATAAACACGCCCCGATGTAACACACATAATACACGCCCAGTTGGACTTTTACGGTAAACACGCCCAGTTGGACTTTTGCAAGCCTCATTTGTATAAATACAAAAATGGTCTTATCTTGGCCAAAAATGCTCGTTTTTTAAAAATAAAAACGTTACTGTAATCTACATTGCAGCGCCAATCTGCTGCAATAGCAGATAGGGGTTGCAAAATCTGGTGACAGAGCCTCTTTAAACTGGTTTCCAGGTCACCTATCTAGCGCTGTCAGCAATTGGGGGGGGCGGTCAAACTGCTGACAAACTCTCTTTAAAACAGAATCAGAGAAGATTATATAATTGTGTGTGAGAATATGAAGTCTTGTTATTTTGTTTATTTTCCTTTAACTAGTTGCCGACACAGGACCAGAATGCTCGTCTTGAGCGGCAGAACTTTTGCGCGTTAGGATGAACATTCGCGTCCTGTGTGACCACCGTGTCCGCGCGCGATCGGGTGTAATTCTGTGATGAGATCAAAGCCCATAACTTGTATGGCCAGACAGCCCAGGGTCCATTGAAGGACCCCAGGGATGTCTGACCATATTCCCTGTTGTTAGGGCATACTGAGGTATGCCCTAACAACTGCCTGTGTACAATCAGTACACAGGCTAATGTACTATATGCCAGTACAATACAGTTAAAAAATCTAAATCAAAATGAAAAATCCCTTTATGGAATTTAAAAAAAAGTTAAATTAATGTAACAAAAATTGAATGTTAAAAAAATAATACACAGAAATACACATTTTTTACAATAAATAAACTTTTTCAAATATAAGTCCCAAAACATGAAATAATATAGACATATTTGATATTGCCACGACCGTAACAACCTGAACCATAAATGTATAACATTATTCATGATGATCGGTGTATGGTGTAAAAAAAAAATATTAAAACTGCAGCGGAACTGCTTTTTTTCTGCATTTTCGCCAAATTAAAAATTTATATAACTTAAACGATAATGTATTTGTACCAAAAAATTGGACCTACATAAAGTGCAACTCGTCCTGCAAAAAACAAAGTCTCATACAACTACGTCGTCCAAAAAATAGTTATGAGCGTCGGGATGCAAAGAGGGAAATATGAAAAAAATGGTTCAGTCCTCAAGGACAAAATTGGCCGTGTCCTTAAGGGGTTAAGCAAATGTTCCCACTAGAAGAATCACAATGAAGACGTGCATCCCACGTACAATATATGCGCAGCAACAATAATATTATTCATATAGAAGTCAATGCAACAGCCAGAGCCATTGTGTATAAAACATACTGTCAAGGTTCTTACTTATGGCCAATTGCCTTTGAGACCTTTTTCTGAGATTTCCTATAGACTTGAATTACCGTATATATCGGCGTACAAGACGACTTTTTACACCCTTAAAAAAATTTCAAAAGTGTGGGGTCGTCTTATATGCCGGATATTGTCTACATTAGGGATGCACATTGCAGCCGCACAGCTCAGTATAATACACATGAATGTATGGGAGCGCGGCTGCGGCTGTGTAATTCAGCCACAGCCCCGCTCCTGAGTCATAAGTGCGCGGGGTCAGGATGATGCAATGCGGCCAGCGCTGCACTAATGAGCGGCGGCACTGGAGACAGAACATGGCGGGCGCGCTACAAAACACCCCCATGTTCTGTCTTCAGTGCCTGAACTGCCGCTCATTAGTGCAGCGCCGGCCGCATCACCTCATGCTGACCGCGCGCGCACTTCCTGTCAGGAGCGGGGCAATGGCTGTATTACACAGCCGCAGCCCCGCTCTATAATGGCGGAGATCAGAGAAACCGCTCATCTCCGCCGTTCTTCCCCTGAATGCTGCGATCACAGCTGACTGCAGCATTCAGGGGAAAGTGAGAAGGGGGGATGCCCCTGGATCGCGTCACAGGGAATTCCTGTGACGCGACCGAGGGCCATACCATATATGGGCAGACAGCCCAGGGTCTATTGACGGACCCCAGGGCTGTCTTACCATATTTCATGTTGTTAGGACATACCCAAGTATGTCCTAACAACTGCCTGTGTATTATCCGTCCACAGGTTAATGTACTGGCATATATCTGATATATGTCAGTACATTAAAGTTTAAAAATAAAGTAAAAACAAAGTATTGTTAAATTGTAAAAAAAAATACACCTTCACCTTTTTTACAATAAACATTAAAATAAGTCTCAATACATAAAATACACACATTCAGTAATGGCGCGGACAACAATGTTTTTGCACATTCCCTGCCTCTCAGATCTCGCGCGATGAAGCAGCCTATCTGCGCATGCGCGAGTTCAAAGAGACAGAGAGTCCTGGGTCCTGCCGCCGATGGCCATAGTGAAGCGCTCCTGCACGAAATGGTGAGTATATCTTAAATTCTATATTTTAAGGGTAAAAGTTGGGGGTCGTCTTATACGCCCAGTCGTCTTATACGCCGACATATACGGTATTTAATTGGCTATAGGCCTCCATGGGAGGATATATTCTCTATCTACTGCACATTCACTTATATGTTATTCATATGATTTGTTCTTTGTTGTATACATGTCCACACATCAAAATGACCAACAAAAAGTATTATGTTGTCTGCCTTAAAGAACAACTCCAATGCCCTCGCCATAATGTGTTTGTGCCGTAGGTTAATGGATCATACACAGTGCAAGGCAATGCTGGGAAGGCTCACAAGCAAACATTATATTGCAAAAAAAATTAATATAATGGGTTTATTTGTACTGGATTCACAGCAGTGATGTGACATCTAGTGGGGATTTTAAGAAGATGGATGGGATTTGAGCACTAACAAATCATTATTATTGCAGAATTCAGTAGTTCTCTAGGGTTTCAGACTCAATAGGTTAAGAATTATTAGTAATATTTAGTACAATTACAGTAGGGATAACAGGATTTAGATTACATGAGGTAAGATAGTTGTTTTTCATGGAGAAATCTAGTTATGATCCAATAGTGTTACAATGTTATATGGACCCGTAGGCTTTATAAGACATTTACAACTGTGCTTGGATGATTATTTGATGACTTTTCCGGTCACGCAGAAGACGCTGCTTAGAAGATAACTACATGAGCTTATGTAGCTGTGTATCTTCTAAGCAGCGGCTTCTTCGTGTCGGAAATAGTTTAGAGGCATAGCTAGAAGGGGACGGGGATCGGGGGGGTAGCAGCCCCTGGCCAACCTACACGATAGGGCCTGCCCTTGTGGTGTAGCCAGTAGCATAGCTAGTGGGGGGCATGGGGGCGGTGGCCCCAGGCCCACTGAGATGTTGAGGCCCACTGAGAAGGTGGGGTCCTCTGCTCCCGCTGCTTCGCTCCCCTCCCACCGCTCTCACCATGACTGTGCGTGGCCACGCTGTATTATTATTCAAGCTAGCAGACGTGCCGCACGCTAGGCACAGCTGCTAGAGCATGTTTCTGACTGCCAGGAGCAGAAGAAGCCTGCGTGAGCAAGCACCCCTGGTGAGCCAGCGCCCCTCCCCGATGGATCCAGTTATGAAAATATACAGGGATAATGGCGCTTTAAACAGGGATGATGGGGGTTAATACAGGGATGATGGCTAGATTATTCATCATCCCCATATATAAGCCCCATCATCCCTGTATATATCAACCATCATATCATCCCTGTATATACCAGCCATCATCCCTGTATATAACCTCCATCATCCCTTTATATACCATCCAGGCTGATTTTGCTAGTGAATTAAAAGTGGCAATTATCATTCTTTGTCCAGAATTTTAAATAGTGATGATTCAAAGTAGCACATGTCAGGGTCAGACTCCCCTAGAATCCCCTTGGAGCAATGTTCCCTAATGAATCTATAGTACAATGCAATAAAACATGCCACAACTTTCTTTTTCTCACGGATTCATACAAAATCCATGAGAAAAAAACTTGTGTAGCAGTATCACACTAGAGCACAGGGCGTTAAATTGTTGCTGGATAAATATTGTGCAATTGTGCATCTCTGAAAAATTAATAAGATAAAAGAATAATATAAATCAAATATTGCTAATATAATAGGTGACACTGACCTGTGATGACATGCTTATAACATACAGGCAAGTATAATGAAAGGTTTAGCACTGCATCATCCATGCATTACAATAAAGACTGTGGGATTTCTATGTTAGAGGATCTGTCACTAGTTTTTTTAATTCCCTATCTCTAAACGTATCTAATAGGCACTATGATGCTGATAACTACAGTGTAAAAAAATTTCAAAAATGTTTATTATTTGCAAAGTTATGAGCATTTTTCTAAATATGCTAATTTGGCTATACTTGCCAAATGGGAGGTTGCTCTTTCTTTGCTATCTGGGCGGTGTACTGTTTTCTGTATGGCGCTGCCCAATCAGCATCATACAGTTCTCCTCTTCCCAGCCCATCAACACAGCATGATCATATAGTATACAGCTTCCATTCCTGACTTTGTTTTCAACTGGTGATATCTCAGCTAGAACTTTGCTGCCATATGAAAGATTAGAATCTCATCTTTCATATGCCACGAGAACTGCTGTTCTAGGTGGTCCACAGCCGGAGATATGGCTATTTGAAGTGATCCCCCTTCCCTCCAGCCTCAGTCTCTCACACTGTGTGAAGCAGCTTCATGCTGATAGGACAGGTCAGAGGCTGTGAGGAGGCTCCACCTCAGGACAATCTCTGCTGTTACCTCCCACTTGTCTAGTATGGGCTCATTTACATATTTAAAAAAAGCTCATAACTTTTAAAATAATAAACTTTTTGGGACAAAATTTTCACTAGCATTATCAGTGTGACAGCGCCTATTAGATTATCTAGGAGATTGGGCATTACGAAACTAGTGACAGATCCCCTTTAACTATGTGTTTACCAGTTGGCTAAAAAAAAAAAAAAAAAGGGCCTCGTGAATGACAATTGCATGAACTATGACAACCTCCTCGATCTATCATGCACAATTATCACATTTTGAGTTGCCATTGTATTCTTATTTTAAATACTGTATACATATTACAGAATAATCCGTGCAGGAGGGTGTAAATGTCATGTTGGTTGGTGCAGCTGAATGTCCATTAATGGTAATAAAAGCATCAGATAACCATTTGGCATGGATTCTCTTTTGGTTTGATGATGCTGCAATTAGAATTGTACAAGGGTTGTCGTAGTAAGAGATTTATACCTCCTTGGTAGCCCTCTCAGTAGATAATGCTGTTTTATGGTGGTGTAGGTTGGATGCTTTGGGGGTAGCGCTGCAATGTTAAAGATTAATGATGCGAGGAATCTCACTAAGGCTGTTAGACATTGCATGGTGTGGTGTTCCAGTTATATCTTGCTGAACCTCTCTAGCATTTCTAATAAAAACTGAATGTGCTTATTGTGCACAAAGAACCACTCAATATTGTGCTGCATAGGTGAATGCATTGTAAATTAAAAATTAATTCAGAGTTGACTGAGGACATCTAGTGGTCAAACATGTGAAGTGCATGCTTAATTTTTGACCTGGCAATCTTAAAAACCCAATTACCTTTCTTTGTTCGATGAAATTCACATCAGACAACACATGTTGTAATATATATGACATTAACATAATTAAACTGCAGTCATTTTATTACATTTTTCTTTAAAAAATAGATTTTCTCTGTTCTGCAGATAGCTATATTACACTGATTATTAAAAACCATTGCTACCTGAATCTATAATAAGCTCCGAAAATAAGGCCATGAATTTTAATTTGCTTTTAAATCACGTCAGTCTAGCAATCCATAAAAATAGATTATGAGACATGAATACGGTGCCGTTTAGCCACCTTGTCTATTTGTGCTGTCACTTTTAATTATTCATTGCTCTAGCTGTGGTATAGCTGAGATGTATGCTGAATTATGCTAAAGAATATTTTGGCAGCGTGGACATAAATTCTAATAAAGCTAATTATTGTTATGGGCATGTATAAACAGGCTGATTATAAGTAAGTGCTTCCAGGATAGGAACAGGAAAATGCGGTTTGTAGATACCACAATATAATCATGATGAAAAACAAGAGTCCTTTTTGCTTAGCTTCCTATAGGGAAAGATGAGATTATTAGGTTTGCAAGAAGCAGCTGGTTGAGGAAACCGGTTAAGGCTCTGTTCACACTTTAAGCTTTCCAATAGTTTTTGCGGCAAGAATAGTGCAGTCCGCCATCAAAAATATCCGAACCACAAAGGGCCCCTTTAAAGTCAATGGGGTTGTGTCAGTGACCAATTGGAACCATCGCAATGGTCTTCCACTAGAAATAAAGCCATGACACTAGTTTGAACAAAGCCTAAACAGACTGGAAAAAGCGATGACAAATTGACCTCAGATGGCATTAGCTTGCGTCGCTTTTAATCCACCTCTCATTGATTTCAATAATAAAAAAAAAGTCAGTTATCATGATTGCGATTTTCAAAACCATTACCACAATTGCGTTAAAACCACAAAAAAGTCTGCTTGTACTGTATTTACAGTACATGCGGCTGTGCAGAAATGGCGCAGCTCTCTGCGACACTATTCCTGGCCATGTGAATAAACCTAAACTGCTGCCATAATGCATCAGTTTTCAATAATCAAAAGACATACTAAAAAAAAAGAAAATACGCCAATGTGGATTAGCTCTTAGTTTCATAGAAATAAATATCATCCATCATGACAACATATACATACAGCAAAAAAACAAAAAAGCCCAAGTGAAGAAATATAGAGAAAAGCCACATTTTTTTGACCCAATCCCAGTTTTGGCTGAGAAAACACATGCAAAACCTTCATTGTGTGAACAAGGCCTGAATGAGGCTTTTATTTAACTTCATATTAACAATGATGTGAGTGATGACCATCCCTGTACAATGTAAAAAGTGTGGCCTGACATTACTAGAGAGCTTCTGCCATAGTAGGGCCACAGTCTAGAGAGCTTCTGCCACAGTAGGGCCACAGTCTAGAGAGCTTCTGCCACAGTAGGGCCACAGTCTAGAGAGCTGGACATCTAGATCTGTGGTATTATATCTAAAAGGGTGACCTCTAAAGTCAATTTTGTAAGGTGCCGCCCAGGGGGGCGGGGGGTGGTAGACTCTAAAGATATCTGGGGCACCGATAGAGGGAGGACACAAATACATTTAAATGTTGTGATCAACTGGTGCCAGGTGCTAACAGTGCCACTGGGAAAAGGTTTAGAATTTCGAGTCTCCAAACCTCAGTTACACATGGCAGGAGATCCTGAACCACCATTGGGCAATCTTGACATTTCATATTATTAATGTAGCAGTGCCACCTGAACCTTAAGGGGAAGGCCTCAAGGAGCGGCACTGATGTGGCCGCAATGCATCCGACAGCAGAGCCGGCATCCACTCGTGGTTAGGTAATGCAAAATTGTGCGGCCATAAAAGGGTTTATTCATTAATGGCCGCACGAAATTGCAAGTAAACAGCCACTTTACCCACAACACAGCGCGTCAATTAACCAGCAACTTTACAGCTGCGCCGGACCGGGTGCCAGCACGGCCGTCGGACGCATCGCAACCACGTCAATGCCTCTCCATGGGGCTTTACCCTATTTGATTAGTAGATTTCGTTATTGATGTATATTACTAACTCTACTACTATTTTATAATATTTATTCTGTTGTCGACTCCTAAGTAAAACTTTTTTTCTGCTATGTTTTTCAGGAATTTTTACTACATAACTATCCTGCGTGACCCGGTTTCCCGATATCTAAGTGAATGGAGACACGTCCAGAGAGGAGCTACATGGAAGGCCTCTCTACATGTCTGTGATGGAAGATCCCCCACATCTGATGAGCTGCCCAGCTGTTATATTGGTGATGACTGGTCAGGGTGCACGTTGACGGAATTCATGGATTGCCCTTACAACTTGGCCAATAATCGACAAGTTCGCATGTTGGCTGATCTGAGTTTGGTTGGATGTTATAACCTATCTGTTATGCCTGAGGATCAACGGAACAAGGTTCTTCTTGACAGCGCCAAGGAAAATCTTAAGCGTATGGCTTTCTTTGGTCTTACAGAGTTCCAGAGGAAGACGCAGTATCTCTTTGAAAAAACTTTCAACATGAACTTTATTTCTCCTTTCACACAGTTCAACAGCACGAGAGCTTCAAGTGTCGAAATAGACGATCAGACACAAAGGCGTATAGAGACTTTGAACTTTCTAGATATGGAATTATATGAATATGCAAAAGACTTTTTCTTACAAAGATACCAATTTATGAGACAGAAAGAACACCAGGAAGCGCGGCGGAAGCGCCAGGAACAACGTAAAATCTTACGCGCCAAACATGCTAATCGTAAAATGGAGATGGACAACTCCTCCTCTGATTACATAGTAAATGTGGAAAAATGGCGGTAGTGGGTTTTACCGTCTTAGATAACTAGCTGAACTGTACAATATAATATAAAAAAAAAAAAGTTCAAAAAATAATTTAAAAAAATTAGGGGAAGACTTATTCCAAAAGATTTCAAGCTTCATATAAACTTGAAGCCAACAATGTTTATCAGTTGCCTTTGCAGATGCCTTTGCATTCATTGTAATTATTGTACATGAGGATAGTTTAATCTTGATGTGTACTAGTTGAGACGGGTTATAAAGCCAATGAGCGCCCCCCTTTTTCTAGAACAGTTATCAAAGAAATATGGAATCCAAATAGGCAGTTGTAATGCCCATGATTGACATAGTGTAGAAAGTCGGTGCCTATTTCCAGCAATGTAAGCGTGTCTGAACATCTTACATCTGTCCGATCTCAGAAGGGAATTTGTTTTTTACTATTTGTTGCATTCTTTTTGGGAAATATATGTACAATATATTGTAATTTATGTTTTCATGCTACGTTACGATGTACAGAATTACCTACAGTGTATCCCTCGACCACCTTAGTGAGGCTTGAAGTGAGATAAAATAACATTATTTTTGTTTAATCATAAGAAATATATCTGTAGATGTAGAAAAATGAACATGACGTACAGGGTCCTACAAATTAACTGGAAGTTCAATACCAGTATGGCTACTTTGTGTCCAGGATAGTGATGATTCCTTGATGGCTGGTAGAGCTGTTTCCAGATAAGCAGTGGGTTCCAGATATCACATTATGTTGTATACACATATATAAGGGGCAAATTTACCAATGCTATCTAACATTTAGACAGCGTAAACTTAGACCAGGAAGTCAGAAGTTGCGCCAAATTCATCAAAGTGGCGCACGCTGTGTGATAAATTTGGCGCATCTTGCTAGACATGTTAGACTTTTTTCTCTTTCCTTATACCACCTCTTGGTTGGCTTAGTTTACGACAGTTTTTTGTACCAATTTTGTGGCATAATTTTGGCGCATGTCGTTACATTTTAATTCACGCCTCTTTCAACTAGACCATGCCCCTTGTCAAACACGGCACAAAAAGTGAATTCTGGCTCAATTTAAAAAGTGAACCTGCCCCAATGAGTTTTGGATTATGATGTGACTAGACAGGTAATGGTTTCTGGATGACTGTATGGTGAATTCTAGTTGACTGATTATTGTGAATCCAGATAGGCCATGGTTTGTGAAGGCAAGATTAAACATCTATATGTGTGTTCTAGAGCAGCGGTCCCAAACCTTTTTTGCTCCAAGGACCTGCAAGATAATTTTTCCATGGACCGGCGGGAGGGTGGGGGGTCACGTGCATTACAAAACACCCTGCAGACTGCAATTAAATTGAAATAAAAATGAAAACGTCTTTTGGGCCGTTTCCCAAGTTGCGTGAATACTACGGATCTTCCGCAACTGAATTATTTGCGGAAAATACGCAGCATAATACAGTAGCAGCAGAGTGGATGAGATAGAACATGCTGTGTAAATAGTGAGCGGAAAAATCACTACATTTTATTCCGCTGCATGTCAATTGTATTTGCACAAATGCTGCTTATTTGTTGCGGGCTTTCCATATGGAATTCAAAGGGAGGAAAAACGGGCAACAAATAGCAGATGTTGCATTTATTGTGGCAGAATCGTGGCGATTCAGCCGCAAAAGACGCAACTCAGAAAAAAAAAATCTTATACTTACCCAGAAGTGTTTCTTTCTCCTTCCCGGGCTCTTGGGATGACGTTTCATCCTATGTGATCACTGTAGCCAATCACAGCCTGTGGCAGTGGTCACAAGGGATGAAATGTCATCCCAGGAGGGCGGCCTGGATTACATCAGAGGGCCGGCCTCCTGGGATGACGTTTTATCCCATGTGAGTGACCGCCGCTGAAGTCAATCATAGGACATTTCGGGCTAAAAACTACCAGAGTTTGGTGCGGTTTTTCACCCAGAATTCCCTGCGTCCACATAGGTGGATACACAGTCTAACTTTACACAGCGTATCCGCCCGCAACTCGGTACCAAATGATCCACGGCCCGGTATTGGTAAGCAGCCTGGTGATTGGGGACCACTGCTCTAGAGGATCGGCTATATTGTGTTCAGCTAATAAAGGGCTCTAGATCGACAAAAACCATGTGCCCTGGTAAGCAGTGGGTTCTTGATGGCTTATGATGATGATGTATCTATATTAGCAGTTTGGTATGTGAAATTTGATTGGTTAATGGTTTCTAAATGGATTACTTATTCGTTTCCAAATATGTATTTTCATTTAATGGTGGATTATATTTTTTCGAGATGAGTAATGGGTTCCAGGTAGCTGGTCACAGCATTTCAAATTATGTAATGGGTTGAAAGATAAGGTTACTTTTCTGGATAGCTGGTTATGTTAAGCATGTATAACCGACTATGATGTGCCCCACAAAACAATGAGTATTGAAAGTCTTCAGTGGTGGGTCCACATTGATGAAACAGTCTTGATGATTACCCTTTGCCTGGCAATACCTTTAATGTGCTTGGCATATGAAGTTTTGCAATGGGCCCAGCATTTCCATCCAATTTGTACAATGTGTAACAATGCCCTGAGTTTCTATGCAATTATGGGCGCTGTTGCTATAGAATAATCTTATTAACTAGGGATTAGGTTGTCCATGTTAGTTTGCTTAATGTTTTGGAGAACCTAACTGTACATGTTATTGTCTTGGATCCCAATACCTTTGAGAACACTAATATGTCTTATATTACACCAGTGAACATCTGTTTATAATATTCATCTGTTCTATTAAAAAAAACCTGGACAGGTAATGATAAATGGCTGATGTTCTGGCACGTGAATGTGACCAAAAATAGTGTAATATAAGTCATTACTCAAGTGATGTGATAACAATAATTGAGTAGACTTTAAAGCGAATAACCACCTTTAAACACAATGTTATTTTTAGTTTCACAATTATGTGCTTATTAAATTCTTAATATATCTTTATGGCGGTCAGAGCTCTATTTTTCTGATAAAGAGTTCCAAATCCTCTGCATGGACATAGAGTTAATTGATAAAATTCAGGCTGCCTGCAGTCACCAGTAGAGGGAGTTTAGGAGCTTACTGCATACTTATTTATCACTGAGTTCAATGTATTAACAGTTTGCAGTGAGCTCCCTCTAGTGGTGGCTGCAAGCAACCACAGTGGTTGTTTTTTTTGTTGTTTTTTTAAATCTGTGTCTATGCAGGAGATTTGGAGCTCTGTTTCAGAAAAACAAAGCTCAGATCACTATAAAGATATATTAAGAAATGAATCAGAACAGAATTTAGTTTGAATTTAGATGAAAAGAAAAGAATAATGAAAAAAATGGCAATCAAGGGTTGAAATTTATTTTAAGGGTTATGTACAACTTTGATACAGAATCGGATTTGATGGAGCGATACAGCTTCTATATATACAAGATACACAAAAGCTGTATCTTAAAAAGTGTTTTGTTTTTTAAAATAAAAGTCTATTTAAAAGTTGTTGCAAATCACTTAAAACGTTGATTTATTTAAAAAAAATAGCTTCAAAGGCGTACATAACTTTTAATGATACATTACTAGTATAACAACAGAATAATGATCATTTATGAAATAATAATATACAATCCCCATACATTATGTATTTTTTTTATTCAGTCTCCAACCATTAGTACTCAAATTAAGAAAGAAAATTTAAAAAACCGTCTACCAATCACACGGAGGAAGCCATTTTTTCAATATGGCAGATTTACAAGAGAATGCAACAAAAGAATTCATAAAACTTCTGAGACATTCGACACAATGCGCCTCATGTCTCAGGAATCGGGTCAGTTTTTGCATTCTTGTAAAAACATTTTCAATCTACTTCTGCCTACACTGTTGAGGTTGACTTGTATGCTTTACTGTGTAAGATATAGTGGAAATAATTGCTACAGAAGAATGTGTACATTGTAAATTACTTATCAAAAGGGCCATAATGTATATATGAATTTATGGTGCGCAGTAAAGCGTCTAACTAAGGCGGTGTAAAGAAGCTGTGCGTGTCAGTCCAAGACTCCGAGGAACAAGTGAACAGGAACAATACAGATGAATTCCATGCAATTATGTTCTTTACTGCTGAAGGGAATTGTCAATAATGTGCATTGAAATAAAAAAACTTCAGTTGTTTCTTAAGATGCATTTTTTGGAAAATTTTTGAAAAATGTTTATAAAGCTTTTGTTAATTAACAGAAACATTGATGTGTTAAAATACTGCAGATGGACCAAGCAGCAAGTAATGTCGTGCATGAAGAAATATGGGGGGTGGGTAATTCTTAAAAATCAATGCACGATATTCACGATATTCCACAAATCCAACATTTGATCATTGTATAGAGGCAGCATTATATATTTGGGTTTGACTCTCTACCACTAGTGCTGCCTCGCCCTCACTCCCCTGGAGCTGTATATGTAAGTCTGTTACCAGTGGTGTAACTAGAAGATGGAGGTTCCTCTAGAAAAGATAAAAATGAAGCCTCTTTCAGGTCTGCTTGATACAACCAACCTCCTAATACTCTCATCTACATGTCTCGAACATATTTTCCACTTTTTCCATTTTCCACAGCACTTGCGGAGACGACAACCCTGTGCAGGTTCTCTACAACCATTAAAATAGGAACTAGACCAACCTGGAATGGGCCCCTTCTCTACATAGCAGCCGCATGGGCTGCCTCTTTGGTTTGTATGTCCTTAGGTTTGCCTTTGGATGGGTCTATGCAGGTAAATCCATATTTTCTTTAGGAATACAGTGGCAGGGCTGAGGTATTACTTTACGTTACTCAGTGGGAACCATACATAATAGAAAGGGCACAGAATAATGTCTACCTTTTCTGCACACCTACAAACTGTACTAAGTAATTTTATTTTATCCTAAGTTTGAACAGATTCTCGGCAACATTTTTAACCATCTAAATTAAAGAAGAAAGTGTAAAATGGGAAAAAACAACATTCGCTTATTATACAAATGCCCAAGAAGGATGCATTATCTAGAAAAATTAAACTGGCTTTGAGCATATAACCAATATATATGATACATATTTAGGTATTTCCTAGATATACAAGTTACTGTAGCTGCAACCTGTCTACTGAGAGGACACTTTCTGTAAGGGGTGGATGGATTTTACGCAACTTTCTTAATTTCCATATGATGATTGTATCATTGGCGGACCTGTCAATCATCTCTCCGTACTACAACACTACCAATGGGCCTTTCTCTTGGCCAACCTCAACAAATAATGCAGACAGAGCAGGAATGGACCGGTGTCTTCATCGTCAATTCAAGTATATCTCAAGCTCAAAATGCGAATGTGTAGAGATTATTAAGGAATGACAGCACTCACGTCCTTGTTTACGTTGTAGTCAAGCTTTAAGACATATATACAGTTACATATTGATATTTCGGCTCATCCTCACATCAGAGCCTTTCTCAGGCAAAATAAATAATTCCTCTTGGACCAGACACCACCAACAGTGGGTTATTTACACCCACTCAAATATAGCAGTTCCGGCTTAAGCATCAGTATATACCTGAATGATGTATTTTATGTGCTATTTGTTGTATCCTGGTCCTGATACCTGCTGCATTCTTTGGTTTCTGATTCTAGTTAATCTTCTGGCTTGTTACTTCAATCTGATGGTCTTCAGTCCCCAGCTATGTCCTTGGCTATTTCTCTGGCTCATACTTTGGCACTTCTATAGTTACGGACTTAAAGGGGTTGTCCTGACTAGGAAATCCATTTTCATATATTCTATAAGGGAATTATTAGGTTAAAAATAGTGTCTCTAGCTTTGGGGCACCTGTCTTGTATATCATAGAAAACGTATTTATGTAAATGAATATTTGAGAATATAGAGTATAGAGAAATTGCTCTGACTTCGTAGGCCCAGTTGTGAGATAACTGTGTGTGTGTGTGTGTGTGTGTGTGTGTGTGTGTGTGTGTGTGTGTGTGTGTGTGTGTGTGTGATGGAGTCATAGTCGTAGGGTTAATGTTCACTTCGGATAATCCAAAATGAGTTTTTAGTCTAAGTGATCTATAGAATCTATTCAATTCTTGTTCCAAAACAAATGTATTACAGGACACAGTGGGGCAAAAAGACAAACCTTTTTGTAGGACTGAGAGTTCTATAGGATCCAGGGTGTGGGAGGAGATATTGACTACCACGTTATTGTCCTTACCTGAGACCTCGTCCTTATTCCTGTTTCACAGCCTTGTCCTTCTCCCCGCCCTTCCGGTGGGACGCTTTTCGCTTCATGCAATTGACTGCCAGCAGAATAGAGGACCGGGTCTGCTGCCAGTTTTATATAAAGTTCCCAAATGCAGAATCAGTTGCGGGTACCTGAGATGTCCCTGGAGCATATGGCAGACGCCACTATACTTTAAACTCCACTGCAACATAGCGATTGGGACATTGGCCTTTGATAGGCCAAAACGTCCATTAGAACTCGCATCCGAAAAAACGCAAATTACTTGGAATAAAGCATTTTGAAAAATGTATTTCTACATCCCATCCTATTTATTGAGTGCTAGGGGTTTTTCTATTGGTACCTGAGATTTAACAGGGCAGGTCAGAGCAGCCGGATGTGCTGGCATCTCCAGGGAGGGAGACGTTGGCAGGATGAGAGAGGTCTGCGGCCGCAGCAGGTAAGGGGAGGCGGCGGTCCAGAGAGACACAGACGCTGCAGCACATTCCAGTAAGTATTATATCTCACCCTAGTGTTGGATTCAAAGATACACTACTCATTACTGCTGTATAATGTCCTCCATGTTGCTGCTGCCTCTATATATGTGATAGATAGAGATAGGGGAGCAGGATAATCTCTTATCTATGTGTGCTGTGTATGGGAGACATTATATCAGTTAGGATCCACCCACTAGCTTAGAGAAAACTGGGAATTATAGATAAAGCCCGAGTAGGGAAAAACTGCTAAAAATGCAGAATACAAGTCATATAATGGCCAGTTATAGAGTTATTCCTCATGTACACACATATGACCGCTTATTCTGAAAAGTCACCTGAAAGTTTAGGAACGCTTTAAGCTACATGCCACAATAACTCCAGTGTCGTCTGTTACTGAAGACTGTTTCTAGTCTCACCTGTCGTAACATGTTTGCTGTTGTCATGTCCTACCATTTCTAATAGAGGACTACTCTAAGAATACAATCCAAATATTTTTGTGGCGGTTAAGGGTAGAAACAAGAGCTTTCTAAGACTTGGCCCCTTTTTAATTATTCCCAATCCCACAATAGAACAACTACTAGATGGCAAAAACTTATGGTTCTCCTATTACCTTACAAGTTTATCCCTGAAGAGGCTTTTGAGATTTCCGTGAGATGTTTATTAAATCTACTTCACTGTTCTCACACACCAATTCTACTGCAGAAATAGCTGTTTCACCTATTAATTGTGACAATCACTCGCTAATAGGTAACAATGAATACAAAATATGTGAGATTTCTAAAAACCCTTTTGCAAGGGTCAATGACTGGGTGAAAGAGTGTTCATACGAAAGCTTATTCCCGTTCATTGCCCTGTGTAAACAGAGCAAAGATCAGACGATGAACAAACAAACGCTTGTTCATCAGCTGATTTTATCTTTTATGCGGCCAAAAAAATGATCTTTATTCGGCAGCACATCTCACTGTGTAAAGGAGATGTGCTGCCGAAATGATGCAAAGGTCATTTTAGTTTAGTACTCAAGATTCTAGAAATCACAGTACACTGGTTGTGTGTACTCACCAACGTGTTTTTTTCTGCCCACCTGCTCCAACCCAAACTGTGAAAACCACACCTATATTACCTCTTGTCATGTCCTTCCCTACTAATCGGCCCATATTATTTAAAATCTACTTCCCATAATGTGATATAGTATTTAAAGAGGTTTTCCCATGAAGGACATTTATGACATATCCACAGGATATGTCATAAATGTCAGATAGATGAGGGTCCCACCTCTGAGACCCACATCTATCTCTAGAACGGGGCCCCCTAAACCCTGTTCTAGCGTCTTGTGCTCATGCTGCCTCCAGGCCACTTACTGATTACTTGGTCTGGGAGATACGGAAACAGCGTAACTCCCATAGAACTGAATAGTAGTTATGAAAACATTGTAGCTTGCATGCTACGCTGCTTACGTAACTTCCGTTCACTACTATGGTAGTTACGGAAACAGCGTAGCTCAGCGAGTTACGCTCTTTCCGTAACTCCCGACTATGTAATCAGGAAGTGGCCGTGAGGGAGCGTGAGCACAAGATGCTAGAACAGGGTTTAGGGGGCCCCGTTCTAGAGATAGATGTGGGTCTCAGAGGTGGGACCCTCATCTATCTGACATTTATGACACATCCTGTGGATAAGTCATAAATGTCCTTCATGGGAAAATCCCTTTAAAGAGGGTTGTCTGGTTTTATTTTCCTTAAATGGGTCCCTGCCATCTAGCTGGTTGATTCAATACAAGAGCCAGATCCGCTAGAGTGAGAACTGTGCTTTACCTCAGCTATTAGTGGAGAATTGTGATCAGGGATGACCCTATTACATAAAAATCCCCTACATACCTGTAGTTGCCAACATTCTGGAAACATTTCAATAATCAATTTCCCTAATACTTTTTTTTGGGTTGGCCCAAAGTGGGGCATGCCAAGACACATTTTTAATTATATGCTGGTCTTAAGTCATACACGGTATATATTACATAAATACTCAGGGCACAGCAGGGTTTTAAAGTACCCACATACTGCGAGGTCATAGCCAGGAGTTTGCTCATTAATCTGACTTTTTGCTAATGAATATTGGGTGCATAAGGAAGACATATGGGACAGATGTAAAAGATTATAACTGCAGGACCAGACTATACACAGAATTTGCTTGTAGTCTGTAACCATGGAGACACATAGCTATACATATGAGCTGTAGACTACAAAATTAGTATTTGTAAAGGTGTATATTGTGAGCAACCCTTCAAAAAGGTTATATTTTTTAACTCAATTATGCATCATTCAAGTCTGTCTATGAAGACATATTTTATATTAAAATAATGTAAGTAATGGGTATGGGATTAATATTGTTCAGAGTATTTATTAGAATGATGCTAGCACTCAGCCTTGCTCCCTAGTCTCAATATGTGAGTTTTTGTTACGTTTTTCTGAATCTTTTTCTTCCAGAACAGTGTCCAGTTTTTAATTCAAAAATTATCATATGGTTTCGAAAAGTGCAGAAAAGGCAATTACTGGTTGTCCCAGTCTACCAGCCTAATTGTACTTCATGTTGATAGATCACTAAATGAACCTGCTCATTATGTTAACAGCACAAAATATTCCATCTACACCCCAGGTGAATTAGTTGTGCTCATTACAAAACTATCTATAATATTTCATTTTCCACGTTAATACAAAAAGTGAAGAATCGCATTGTAATTCCTGAAGCTACGCTATGAGCAAATGTATCACCATTAATCCTGTTTAACGAAACACCTAATTTAAGGAGTACCTGTAGAATAATTGTACAATCAGAAGCAATCTATAGGTAATTGGCTCAATAAGCATGTTCATGTATTGTAATAATTAGGATAATATTGCCACACTTAACCCAAATATGTTGGTCGGGTTGACATTATTTCAAACAAGAAAAGAATTTGCTAAGTGAGCTGTAACAAATTCTCACACTTTTTTTTAAAGGAGTTTTCTCCACAGGATAGGTGATGAATTTTAGATTGTTGTGGGATCCACAGCTGGGACCCCAATCGATCACTAGCATAGGGGTGACTGAGCGCATTCCCATAGAGTTGTACGGAGTGGAGGCGTGCATGCTTGACTGCCACTTTATACAAATCCCTCCTCAACGTTATTGTGCTGGTGATGAGGAAAGGGTGACTCAGTACCCTTATATTAGTGACCGGTCAGTTCTTCAGTTATCTAGCATTTATTATTTTTTACCTATCATGTGGATAGTTTATAACTGTCTTTATGGGAAAGTCACTTTTTAGGTTACATATTTGATAAGGTTGAAAAAAGACACAGGTCCCTCAAATCCAACCTATAATCCTACCGTGTTGATCCAGAGGAAGGCAAAACCCCCATGAGGTTGATGCCAATTGCCTTATTAGGGGAAAAATTCCTCCCTGACATATGTCAATCAGAATAAATCCCTGGATCAACGTCACATCTCCAGAATATAGTACTCCTTATCTGTAATATTATATTTTTCAAGAAAGGCGTCAAGTCTCTTCTTGAACTTGTTCAAAGAATCAGCCACCACAACATCCTGTGGCATCGTGTTCCATAGTCTCACTGCTCTCATAGTAAAGAATCCCCGTTTGTGATGGAGGTGAAACCTTTTTTACTCTAGACATAGAGGTTGTCCTTGTTACCAGCCTAGGCGTAAAAAGATCATTAGACCTCTGTATTGTGCAGTTATATATTTGTACATTGTAATTAGATTGCCCCTAAGCCGTCTTTTTTCTAAACTGAATAGACCCAAGTTTCATAAGCTTTCTTGGTAGTGCAAGCTGCCCATTCTATTTATTACCTTGGTCGCCCTTCTTTGTACCCGTTCTAGTTCAGCCATGTCATTTTTATACACAGGTGCCCAAAATTGTACCCAATATTCCATATGTGGTCTGACTAGCGATTTGTATGGAGGCAAAACTATGTTCTTGTCATGAGCATCTACGCCTCTTTTTATGCATCCCATGATTTTAATTGCCTTGGCAGCAGCTGCCTGGCACTAGTTTCTAAAGGTAAATTTACTGTCCACCAATATCACCAAACCTTTTTCAGTAGTAGTTTTACCCAGTGTTTTACCATTTAATACATAGCCTTACATTTATTCACATTAAACTTAATTTGCCATTTCTCTGCCCAAACCTCCAGCTTTCCAAAATCCCTCTGTAGTATTATATTATCCTCCTCTGTGTTAATAACTTTACAGAGCTTACTATCAACGGCAAATACTGAAATTATACTCTGTAAACCATCTACAAGGTCATTAATAAACATATTAAAAAGAAGAGGGCCCAATACTGACCCCTGTGAAACCCTACTGGTAACCGTGACCCCCTCTGTGAATGTACCATTAATAACCATCCTCTATTTTCTATCACTGAGGCAGTTGGTTACCCAATTACACATATTTAATCCCTGTCCCAGCATTAATTAATTTTACATACCAACCTTTTATGCGGCACAGTATCAAACGCCTTTGAAAAGTCTAGATAAACCACTGCCCAGGTCCAGTCTAGAACATAACTTCTCATAGATGCTAATCAGATGGGTTTGACGGGACCGATCCCTCATAAACCCATGCTGATGCTGCGTTAACAGTTTATGTGCATTGAGATACTCGAGAATAGCATCTCTTAAAAAAAACTCAAATATTTTACCCTTAATGGAGGTTAAACTTACAGGTCTATAGTTTCCGGGCTCACTTTTTGTCCCCTTTTTGAATATTGTCACCACACTTGCTATTCTCCAGTCCTGTGGACCCAGTCTTGATAGAATTCTTAAATATCATAAATAAGAGTTCATCTATCACGGTACTTAATTCTTCAGGGGGTGTATACCATCCGGACCCGGTGTTTTTAAGGCGGCGTTGCACCTGTTGTTGGTTAAGCAGGTGACATTTAATGGAGAATTTACCTGTTTAAATTTACTTTACCCCTAATTCATTAATTTAATACGTGGTGCCAGTGATCGGATTGACACATCTCTTGTTTTGACAAGTTCTCTTGTAAAACCTGGAAGTGCAGGACAAAGAATCACAAAACTGAGAACTCATGGGCATTGCAGTTTTGAGTGACATCAAAGGGGCATCAGGCACTCATTGTACCAACCTTGAATGTTTTGCAACGTCCCTTAATACCTTGACTTATTTTTGTCCATCTATTGGTTTTTGTCACGTGGCTTGAGTTGTCTTCTAGGTACAATTCCAGGTATAATCTCATGGAATGTTCCAACTTCATCCCATGGCTGGCCCATCTTCTGGCAACCTAAATATGATTTACCAATTCCAGTAGGTTGCTTCTCTGCTTCTTCATAGAAACTAAAGTCAGTATTTACCTTCTGGATGTGCCATGCAATCGGGTCCCAGTGTGTTGTGCCCAGCAACTTCAGGTGGATCTAAATTGTACAACATAGGTCCAGTTCATAACAAATGTATTTGCCTTGCTCAATATATTTCTAGACATATTTGTATGTGTGTGGAGGGTTCAGAAAGCGGTGAGTATTCCTCTTGGATGCCCTATCAGCAATGCCTTTGGGGATATCCACCGTAGAGCATATCAGCTGAAAATACTTATCAATATTTTATGATGAGATGTGTTTTGACACCTTGGGATAATGAGAATAATTACCACTTGCCACGATGAGCATATCTGTCTCATGACAGTAGGAGGTTACATATTGTGGAACAGAATATTTGCATTTACATTTACTTTACATTTTTTTATTTCATGGACATAATACCTGGAGGGCTTTTCCCAGGGAATAACATTTGTTCTTTCCCACTGACTGTAATACAGGGATAGGAAGCTTACATTAATATTCAATTCATTCCCCAAGTGCAAATATTTTATTTAGAAGGAAGCTATTTCAGGCGGATGTCACCTTTGACTTCCTAGTTTTTCCTCATTTCTTATGTAGCTTTTGGAGGCATCAGGTGAGAAGAAATGTGTTCACTTATATTCCAATAGTGTTTTTTCTCTACCTGTAGAGATTTGCTTTGCTCCATCATGCCTGGTACCAATCTCATAGGGGTACAGACCACACAGCAATTACTTTTTCTAAGCCGTGTGAACTTCTGAGTAAAAAGTAAAATCCTAGAGCTACATGCTTTCCAGATGGTGAAGTGGATAGATATTTAGGAATTGCAGGCTAGGATTATGAATAAATGGTGAGGTAGATAGAATATTACTTTCATTCGTCTGTCTCCTGCTTTCAGCCCCAGAGAAACCTGTCTATTCATTAGAATTTTACAAATATTTTGGGATTAACAAAAAAGCTCAGCTCTTAATCTTGCATAAAATTTTCCTTGTTACATAGTTACATAGTTTGTACGGCTGAAAAAAGACACATGTCCATCAAGTTCAACCAAGGGACGGGAAAAGGGAAATAAAAAATTTCTACACATAGGAGCTAATACTTTTTTGTTCTAGGAAATGATCTAACCCTTTTTTAAAGCCATCTACTGTCCCTGCTGTGACAGCTCCTGCGGTAGACTATTCTATAGATTCACAGTAAAGAAGGCTTGTCGCCTCTGCAGGTTGAACCTTTTTTTCTCCAGACGGAGGGAGTGCCCCCTTGTTTTTTGAGGGGGTTTTACATGGAACAGGATTTCACCATATTTTTTGCATGTGCCATTAATATATTTATATTAATTAATCATGTCCCCCCTTAGTCGTCTTTTTTCAAGTCTAAATAGGTTTAATTCTTTTAATCTTTCCTTATAACTTAAATTCTCCATGCCCCTAATTAGCTTCGTTGCTCTTCTTTGTATTTTTTCCAACTCCAGGGCATCCTTTCTATGAACTGGAGCCCAGAACTGAACTGCATATTCTAGATGAGGCCTCACTAATGCTTTGTAAAGTGGCAATATTACATCCCTGTCCCGCGAGTCCATGCCTCTTTTAATACACGACAATATCCTGCTGGCCTTTGAAGCAGCTGATTGACATTGCATGCTGTTATTTAGTTTATGATCTACAAGTACACCCAGATCCTTCTCAACAAGTGACTCCCCCAGTGTAGCTCCCCCTAGGACATATGATGCATGCAGGTTGTTGGTACCCAGATGCATAACTTTACATTTATCTACATTAAACTTCATCTGCCAAGTGGACGCCCAAACACTTAGGCCTCATTTACACGAGCGTGTGCGTTTTGCGCACGCAAAAAAACGCTGCGTTTTGCGTGCGCAAAAGGCAATTGACAGCTCCGTGTGTCATCCGTGTATGATGTGCGGCTGCGTGATTTTCGCGCAGCCGCCATCATAGAGATGAGGTAGTCGACGCCCGTCACTGTCCAAGGTGCTGAAAGAGCTAACTGATCGGCAGTAACTCTTTCAGCACCCTCGACAGTGAATGCCGATCACAATCTACACCAACCTGTGAATAAAAAAAGACGTTCACACTTACCATGAACTGCCTGCTTCCTCCAGTCCGGTCTCCCGGCCGTTGCCTTGGTGACGCGTCCCTCTCTTGTCATCCGGCCCCACCTCCCAGGATGACGCGGCAGGCCATGAGACCGCTGCAGCCTGTGATTGGCTGCAGCCTGTGCTTGGCCTGTGATTGGCTGCAGCTGTCACTTGGCCTGAATTGTCATCCCGGGAGGTCGGACTGGAGGAAGAAGCCGGGAGTTATCGGTAAGTCAGAACTTCTTTTTTTTTTTACACGTATATGTATATTGTGATCGAAAGTCACTGTCCATGGTGCTGAAACAGTTTAAGTCTTTCAGCACCGTGGGCAGTGACTGTCTCCTGACGTCGCGTACCCGAACATTTTTTGCCGGGTTCGGTTAAAACGAGTTCGGCCGAACCCGGTGAAGTTCGGTGCGCTCATCTCTAATTTGACACTCCGTTTGGATGTTTGTAACCAGAAAAGCACGTGGTGCTTTTCTGTTTACATTCATCCTTTTGACAGCTCTTGCGTGATTTTCGCGCATGCAACGCAGGACCGTCAGTGTGGCATGCGTTGTTTTCACGCACCCATTGAAGTCAATGGGTGCGTGTTGCGTGAAAAACGCAAGAATATAGAACATGTCGTGAGTTTTACGCAACGCACTCACGCTGCGCAAAATTCACGCATCGTCTAAACAGCCCCATAGACTATTATAGGTGCGTACGACACGCGTGAAAAGCACGCGCGTCGCACGCGCGTATAATACGCTCGTGTAAATGAGGCCTTAGTTTGTTTAAATCTGCCTGCAATTCATGAACATCTTCCATAGACTGAACTATATTACATAGCTTGGTGTCATCTGCAAAAATAGAAATAGAGCTATTAATCCCATCCTCTATATCATTAATAAATAAGTTGAATAATAGTGGTCCCAGCACTGAACCCTGGGGTACACCACTTATAACCGGGGACCATTCAGAGTAGGAGTCATTGACCACAACTCTCTGGATACGGTCCTTGAGCCAATTCTCAATCCAATTACAAACTATATTTTCTAAACCTATAGTCCTTAATTTACCCATTAGACGTCTATGAGGGACAGTGTCAAATGCCTTTGCAAAGTCCAAAAACACTATATCCACAGCAGCCCCTCTGTCTAGGCTTCTGCTCACCTCTTCATAAAAACAGATTAGGTTAGTTTGACAACTTCTGTCCTTAGTAAAACCGTGCTGGCTGTCACTTATAACGCTATTAATTGTCACATAATCCTGTATATAGTCCCTCAATAGCCCCTCAAACATTTTCCCCACGATGGATGTTAAGCTTACTGGTCTATAATTACCCGGGGAAGACCTAGAGCCCTTTTTGAAAATAGGCACTACATTTGCCATGCGCCAGTCCTATGGCACTATACCAGTCACTAGAGAATCCTGAATATTATGAAAAGGGGGACAGAAATAACCGAACTAAGCTCTTTAAGAATTCTAGGGTGTATCCCATCTGGTCCCGGGGCCTTGTGCACATTTATTTTATTTAATTTAGCTTGGACCATATCTACATTCATCCAATTCAGTATATTAACTGATATATTAACAGCACTGGCACCGGCTACATCAGCTGCTCTTTCTTCAGTTGTATATACAGAGCTAAAGAACCCATTTAGTAACTCTGCCTTCTCTTGATCCCCTGTGACCAACTCCCTATTACCATTATCTAGGGGTCCTACATGTTCAGACCTTGGCTTTTTAGCATTTATATACTTGAAGAATTTTTGGGGATTTGTTTTACTATCCTTGGCCACCCGCCTTTCATTTTGTATTTTTGCTGATTTTATTACCTTTTTACAGATTTTATTAAGCGCTTTATAATTTACAAAGTCTACCCTCAGATTTGTATTCTTCAAATGCCTTTTTTTTGTCATGTATTGCCCCTTTCACAGAAGGTTCTTCCCAGTCTATATCCTGAATTGCAGCCTTCATCCTGGGGAAATTGGCTTTCTTAAAATTAAATGTTTTGCCCTACCAGCCTGTGTTTGTTTTTTACAGTATAGGTAAAATTTAACTATATTGTGATCACTGTTACCGAGGTTTTCACGAACATTGACGTTCCCAACAAGCTCTGCATTATTAGAAATGACCAGATCCAACAGAGCTTCACCTCTAGTTGGGTCTTCCACAAACTGGCCCATAAAATTTTCCTGCAACAGGTTGAGGAAATGTCTCCCCTTTGCAGTTGAAGCCGAACCATGACACCAATTAATATCCCGGAAATTAAAATCTCCCATTATCACTACAGTACCCGCCTGTGCAGCCCGCTCCATCTGTTTATATAGCTGACCTTCCATCTCCTCAGTTATATTGGGGGGTCTATAGATTACACCAAAAGTAATTTTTTTCAGTGTTTACCTCCCTTTGTAATTCCACCCACAAGGTTTCAACCTCCTCACAGTCTTCACCCACTATTGTCTCTTTCACACTTGCCTTCATATCATTTCTCACATACAGACATACACCAGCACCTTTCCTATTTGTCCTGTCTTTCCGAAACAGTGTAAAACCCTGTAGATTTACAGCCCAGTCATGTGAAGAGTCCAGCCATGTTTCAGCAACACCAACTATATCTATATTTTCTTCCAGTACCAAGGCCTCCAGCTCCCCCATTTTGCTTGCTAGACTTCTGGCATTTGTGAACATACACTTTAACTTGCCTTTCAGTTATTCACTTTTATTATCAGAAATGTGATTTGACATTATTTGGGCATTTTTATTTACACTGCTGTTTTGTAACAAAAGGTTCTCCTTATCCTGTTGTCTAGTCCTCTCCCCACATTCTGTTTCTCCCCCCACCAATATAGTCTGACCCCTCTGTAACCTGGCTACCCCTTTTTTTTCTACATTGACCTCCCTCCTCAGCCCTAGTTTAAATACTCCACCACCCCAGCTAGAATTCTCTCCCCCAGCACAGCGGACCCCCTTCCATTTAGGTGCAAATCATCTGCAGAATACAGTTTGTACCCCAATGAAAAGTCAGCCCAGTGCTCTAGGAACCCAAATCCTTCTCCTCTACACCAAGACTTAAGCCATGCATTTAACTCCCTGAGTTCCCGCTGTCTTTCCTGTGATGCGCATGGCACAGGCAGTATTCCTGAGAATACAACCTTGGAGGTCCTTCCCTTCAGCTTGTAGCCTAGTTCTTTAAAATTATTCTTAAGGCTCCTCCACCTACCATTTATTCTGTCGTTGGTACCAACATGGACCACGACAGCTGGATCATCCCCAGCCCCTCCCAGCAATTTGTCCACCCGTTCCACCACATGCCGAACCCTGGCACCAGGGAGACAGCAAACCATTCGGTTGAGGTGGTCTTGGCGACAAATTATTCTATCCGTCTTCCTGATTATAGAATCCCCTACGACTATCAATTGCCTTGGCTTACCTGCATTACCATCCCGCCGACTACTAGCTGGGCTGTTCTCCCGGCTGTTAGGGAGATCAGTATCCACTAGGGCTGCCATTTCTGAGACTGACACCCTCGCATCATCACCCAACTTGGCAATTTTGCTTGGAATGTCAGAAACCGGATCGGCCTTCCTTTTCTTTGACCCCTTTCTACTGCCCCTAACTACATTAACCCAGCTACTAGCCTGATCCTGCTCACCCATGTCTTCACCCTCCGGTTCTAACCCACTAACTGCATGCTCCGTGAGCAGCATGCTTCGCTCAAGATTGTCTATTGCCCTCAGTGTTGCATTTTGCTCCTCCAGATCTCTAATGCGAGCTTCCAAGTGACCAACATGCTCACATCTGCCACAGAGGTATTCACCCTGGAACTCAGGCTCCAGTCGTGCATACATATGGCAAACTGTGCACTGAAGAAAACCTCCAATCTTGCTGGCCATTATCCCAGTTACAAAAAAACAGCAAACAGTTGTTAATGCAAAAAGAATAGAAGAGTACTTACTGGGGCTTTAAATCCTTTTTTTAACTCCGGTTTTTGTAACTCCACTTGATATACAAACCACTTGTTTTTCGAGCTCACAGAGCAGGCTCTACAGAGTACTGAGGCCTAATTTATACCACCTGGGACCAGCTAACCCCTCCCCCTAGTCAGCTGCTCAGCAGGAAGTAAGCTGCAAAGAAAAAATGGTTTTAAATTATGTCAATTTTGCAAACTTTTTAGCAAGCAAGCAATCAATACATATATCACATACATGGCCCCCCACTTGGTCACACACAACACAGTAAGTCAATCCGGTTTTTGTAACTCCACTTGATATACAAACCACTTGTTTTTCAAGCCCACAGAGCTGATGGGCCAGGATGCCAGCGGTAGTATGAAAAACCAGCTAATCTAATATGTAGAGACTTCTCAACCTGCTGTATCGCCAAAGAAGACTTCAATCCATCATCACATATTGTCTTCCTATACAGGTAGAGAAAATGGCCAAGTAAGAAATAGAGGGATGCCATATATCAGCCAAACTCTGTGGGTGAATCTGGCTGGACTTTAGACGATCCACTTTACATTGGACTGTTTTCTATTGATGTCTAAGGAAATGCCTGACTACTGGAGTGGACTAAGCAGCCCCAGAGTTTACAGTAATCTCTCCACCCTTGATCTATTTTGTAACAAACTTCAGGACAAGAGAGAGATTTGTGCTGCTGGAGGATTGTCCAGACTTCTATGGCCCTGACGAACAGTTATGTGAAAAGTAAAGCATCCCATGTAAAGTTTTATATTTTTAACATATGTTAAAAGTTACAGTATAAAAATATTTAATTTTCATTCAAACAGTATATAAAAATAAAGCAATAATGAAAAATAACAAGATGGCAATATATTTTAACAACAAAATCACAGATTTTATATGTTGTGGAAAACTTACATTTATTCATTTCTACCTTAAAGTATAACTAAATGTTCAACAAACTTCTGACATGTCATAGTGACATGTCAGAAGTTTTGATTGGTGAGGGTCCGAGCACTGAGACGAAGTGGCAGAAGTGCTCGTGTGAGCGCTCAGCCGTTTTGTTTCTGTTCGGCTTTTTCAGAGCAGAGTACGGGCTCATAGACATTCTATTGATTCCGTACTCCGATACATTGATTTCCAGAAAAAGACGAACATAAACGAATTGGCTGAGCGCTCACATGACCACTTCTGCCGCTTTGTTTTTAGGGATTGGTGGGGGACTCAGTGCTCGGACCCTCACCAATCAAAACTTCTGACATGTCACTGTGACATGTCAGGAGTTTGTTGAACATTTAGTTACCCTATAAAGACCTAAATTAGAATTAGGAGCATCAGATAAGGAGCAAAGGATTAGAATAGTATTAGAGGGGATCTTGGAGGAAACTGTTGTCGTGCAGCACTAAGATCCTGCCATCTGAATGGAGTGTATATGTTTTCTCTGTGTTTGCATGAATATCTTTCCACACTTCCAAAACATACTGATAGGTAAACAGGCTTCATATAAAAATGGCTCTAATGTGTGTGATCGAGAAATTAGAATGACAGCCACATTGGGGATAGGGACTGATGTGAATGGTGACAATCTCTGCGCAGCGCTGCGGAATATGTTATTTTCTATATAAGCAGAAGGGAATAAATAAGTAGATGCCATAGAAGACACAAGTCTAGTGTTTTTGACTGGAGAGCCTCTATTTTAGATAATCCCTTTATACATGGGTTATAATAGTATAATCATTGCCCCATGATCCCCTAGTTCCAGCATATTTGCTATCTGAACAGTTCCAGGTCCCAAGACATACTGTTTTATGAACGTTATGTTGCTTTTCAATGGTGTTCCAGTCTCTAAACGGAAGGAACGGAATAATCTGTGCAATAGCCTGACATCACACAGGTTTTATTTTGAGAATGACAGAATTATTTTTGTGCTATTTAATAATGACATTTACAAAAATCAATACAACAAACATATTAATCATTTTTGGTATAAACCCGACCTTTAGCACAATGTTTTGTATCTCTGAATCAAACATTTATTAGGCGGTCGATGCGTCTCTTGACTGCAAATGTTGCTTTCTGGATTTTAGACTAACAGGCAAATCATCACGCCTACGCCATCTAAATTGTTGCTATCTATCACAAACTAGCCAGTATCACACTAGTGTCTTTTGTATTTAGTTCATTACCAGGTTGTGATTCTAATTAATTTAAGATGTGTGAATCACTCCATGGAGATGAGGAATAGTCATTATTTTGTAAATATGTTGAAAAATACAGTAAGGGTATGTTCACACGGCCAAATTTCAGACGTATACGAGGCGTATTATGCCTCGTTTTACGTCTGAAAATATGGCTACAATACGTCGGCGAACATCTGCCCATTCATTTGAATGGGTTTGCCGACGTACTGTGCAGACGACCTGTTATTTACGCGTCGTCGTTTGACAGCTGTCAAACGACAACTCGTAAAAATACAGCCTCGTCAAAAGAAGTGCAGGACACTTCTTTCAGACGTTTTTGGAGCTGTTTTCTCATAGACTCCAATGAAAACAGCTCCAAAAACGAGTTGGTAAAAAAATGAGTTGGTAAAAATGCGAGTTGGTAAAAAACGTCTGAAAAGCAGGGTCTGTTTTCCCTTGAAAACAGCTCTGGATTTTCAGACGTTTTGGTTGACAACGTGTGAACATACCCTAAAATATCATTTCTCTATGGATAAATATACTGTGTGCTAATCATTTCAGCTTGCTATCTCTTATTTAGTAACGTTCAAGCATTTCGTAGCATTTAGTCGTTTTACTTACGGCACGCGGCCAGCTCCGGAGACGATGAGTCCAAGTATATGCATATAGTCATGCTAACCCGCCCTCCAGCCGCTGATTGACACTTTTCTTCTTATTACTGTTCATAGGGTGAAAAGTGTTAATCAGCGGTTGGAGGGCGGTAAGGATGGAGAATATGTATGCATATACTTAGACTAATCGACTTCGGAGCTGGCCTCGTGCTGTAAGTATAAAATCTAAAAACCCCTAAACTACTGAACATTACTAAATCAGTGATAGAATGCGGAAATCATCGTGCCTGACATTTCCTTTTGCCGCCATCACACAGAGTAAAGTTTTTGTTTTTCAAAAACGAGCATTTTTGGCCAAGTTATGACCATTTTTATATTTATGCAAATGAGGCTTTCTTAAGTACAACTGGGCGTGTTTAAAGTTATGTACAAGTGGGCGTGTATTGTGTGTACATCTGGGCGTTTTTACTTCTTTTACTAGCTGGGCGTTGTGAATAGAAGTGTATGATGCTGACGAATCAGCATCATCCACTTCTCTTCGTTAACACCCAGCTTCTGGCAGTGCACAGACACACAGCGTGTTCTCGAGAGATCACGCTGTGACGTCACTTCCTGCCCCAGGTCCTGCATCGTGTCAGACGAGCGAGGACACATCGGCACCAGGCGACAGAGGCTACATCGACTTACCTGCAAACGCAGATGCTGCTGCAGAATCAATTGTAGCCTCTGTCGCCTGGTGCCGATGTGTCCTCGCTCGTCCGACACGATGCAGGACCTGGGGCAGGAAGTGATGTCACAGCATGATCTCTCGAGAACACGCTGTGTGTCTGTGCACTGCCAGAAGCTGGGTGTTAACGAAGAGAAGTGGATGATGCTGATTCGTCAGCATCATACACTTCTATTCACAACGCCCAGCTAGTAAAACAAGTAAAAACGCCCAGATGTACATACACAAGACACGCCCAGTTGTACTTTAACATTAAACATGCCCACTTGTACATAACTTTAAACACGCCCAGTTGTACTTAAGAAAGCCTCATTTGCATAAATATAAAAATGGTCATAACTTGGCCAAAAATGCTCGTTTTTGAAAAACAAAAACTTTACTCTTATCTACATTGCAGCGCCGATCTGCTGCAATAGGAGATAGGGGTTGCAAAATCTGGTGACAGAGCCTCTTTAAAGGGGACAAGTCAGGCAATGTCACTAACATTGCACATTATGATGTCATCACCCTTAAAACCCCTTTGTAGTCACCATCTCTGTGATGTCGTCATATGCATTGGTGCCCTACAGGAGACCAACCAGAACATGTCTGTGACAATCCTCCCAGTGATGTCAGCTGTTGTGAATTCCGACCCTCATTATGACCCCAGATTTTACCTCCCAAGACAGAAGAGCCTGTTGTTTGTTCCCCCTCCATGGCCTTTCCATGACGCTTGCACCGATTTCGCAGCCCGGAGAGGGGTCTATCTATCTAATATCTATATAATCTATGTCATATCTATCTATCTATCTATCTATCTATCTTTCCATCATTTCATATCTGTCTATCTGTTTCATATATCTAAATAAATAAATACTGCTATGTTCAGATCTGCGTAGAAGAGCCCGTAAAAAATATGGAATTCCTTAGCACAGATGTGAACATAGGCTAATGCTGATTCTAAGGCCGGGTTCCAGTAGTGTAAATGCTGCGGAATATCCGCAACTGAATTCTGTGTGGAAATTCCGCAGCATTTACAGTAGCAGCAAAGTGGATGAAATTTAGAAAATCTCATGCCCACGCTGCGGAAAAAAACCCACAGCGTAAACGTTAATGAAGTGACCTGCGGTGCGGAATTTAAATCCGCAGCATGTCCATTTATGCTGCGTTTTAGTTGATTTTCCGTTGCGGGTTTTCCTCATTGAATTCAATGGGGATGCAAATTCCATAACAGAAAGCCAAGTGTTACAACTTTTGCGGCGTATTTGCAGTAATTACGGAAAAAGGAAAAAAACATACTTACCCAGAAGTCTGTGTTTCTTCGTCCAGTCCGGCCTCCTGGGATGACGTTGCATCCCATATGACCGACGCTTCAGCCAATCACAGGCTGCAGCGGTCACATGGGCTGCAGCATCATCCAGGGAGGCCAGACCGGACTACAGAGGAGGGACGCATCGCCATAACAACGGCCTACGTAAGTATGAGCGTTTTTTACCGCTGATGTCCGCAGCGGAAAATCCATCCGAAAAAACGCACCACAATGTGCTTAGATTTTTTTGGACTGTACTGAGGGTTCCAGGTCGGACACGCTGCGTGATTTTTACGCGGCGTAGCCGATACTTGGGAACCCGCCCTAAAAGCTGGTATATATTTGTGACTTGAAGCATAGTCTGGTTATAAAATCCTCAAAGATATATAAACACCTTTCTAGTTATCCTATTTAATGTAATAGTTGCAGCAATCAGACTCATGGTAAGGGTATGTGCACACACACTAATTACGTTCGTAATTGACGGACGTATTTCGGCTGCAAGTACCGGACCGAACACAGTGCAGGGAGCCGGGCTCCTAGCATCATAGTTATATACGATGCTAGGAGTCCCTGCCTCTCTGCAGGACAACTGTCCCGTACTGTAATCATGTTTTCAGCACGGGACAGTAGTTCCACGGAGAGGCAGGGACTCCTAGCATCGTACATAAGTATGATGCTAGGAGCCCGGCTCCCTGCACTGTATTCGGTCCACTACTTGCGGCCGAAATACGTCCGTCAATTACGGACGTAATTAGTGTGTGTGCACATACCCTATAGGAGACGCTGTAGACATTATGTAATGGATAAAATCAGATGTCAAGGAGAAACAAGGATACAATAAATATAACTACCCAGCATTTTCTACCACACATTTTTCTGATACAAATATCTTGACATACAGCTGGCACTGATACTTTGTTTTTGCACTGAGGTTATTGCCATGCCGATTTTATCAGTCCCCTGTAGATGGCACAATGTGCAAACATCTGAAGTGACGCCATTGTAGTCATCATGTACAGTGAACACTAAAACGTAGATATTAAAAAGCCACAATATCGCTTCAGAATTAAGAATCCTGTCTCCGGTGTCCAGTTTTAGAAAATAATCTATATATTATTATTAACATTATTATTCATCATCACCACACAAATGTGCCATGAATGTAAAACCTACTGGCTACTGAAAATATGAACTGGCGGGAAGTTTCCTGGACTCTGGTTCTTTTATCGAGCTAACTTCTGTTTTGAGAATAATATATTTCTATCTACTGATTTACACAGTGAACCCCCAATTTGCATACAGAGTGCTTCATGTATTTTGTGTCCCACCTGTACTTCACAATCCGATCCACTAGAGGGCCCCTGGTACATAATCTATAACTGACATAGTTGCAGTCAGCATTGCTGTGCATTTTATATTAAGTTCTACACTTTAGGCTTCGTTCACATCTGCGTCAGGGTTTCGTTCTGGCGTTTCGTCGGAGCTTCCCGTCAGAACAGAACCCTGACTGAAACAAAGTCATATAAATATGTGCTATACAGCCGACACCTCACTCCAGCGGGCGGCATCAAAGTTCACTTTGATTCCGTCCGTTTAACATCTTAAATGCCACGGTCAATCGTGACCGTGGCATTTAAATTGTTAGAATCAGGGGGGCGCCCCCTCAAACACGCCTAATAAAGGCCCCAAGGTCTGCCATCTTTGTACTTTTTTGAAGCCCTGCATCTGGCAGGGCTTCAAAAGAGATTGTCCGTATCACAATATACTGCAATACGTTAGTATTGCAGTATATCATGCAAGAGATCCAACGATTGCTGGTTCAAGTCTCCTAGGGGTTCCAATAAAAAAAGTAAAAAAAACAGTTAAATAAAGTTTTTTCTTATGTTTAAAAAAAAGTATTCAAAGTTTTTTAAAAAAAACCTTTTCCCATTTTTCCCCTAAAGTAATGTTAAAGAAATAAAAGTTAACATAACTGGTATCACCGCGTCCGTAAAATTCCGAACTATCACAATATAGTGTTGTTTAACCCGCTCGGTGAATGCCATAAAAAAAAAAATATTATGAAACATGCAAATTGCTGTATTTTGGTCACCTTAGCTCTCAAAAAAAATGAAATAAAAAGTGATCAAAATGTCACATTAACCAGTCACATATTTGGCCTCGCAAAAATTACTCACATCGCTAAATTGACCGAAAAATAAAAAAGTTATGGCTCTCAGAACATGGCGACACAAAACATTAGCAAATAGTTGTTGTTGTTTTTTTTAAAGTGGTAAAACATAAAACAAAACATCTAAATTTGGTATCGCCATAATCGTATAAACCTGTAGAATAAGGTGCATATGTGGTTTTTACTGCCTGATGGACACCGTAAAGACAAACCCCCCCCCCCAAAATATTGCGTAATCACTGTTTTCTTCCCATTTCACCCCACAAATAATTTTTTCAGGTTCCCAGTACATTATGCGGTACAATAAATGGTGCCATGACAAACTCCAACTTGTCCCGCAAAAAACAAGCCCTCCTATGGCTATGTTTACAAAAAAACAACAAAGTTATGGCTTTTGGAAGGCGGGGAGAAAAAAAAAACGAAAATGAAAAAACTGAAATTGGCCGTGTCTCCAAGGGGTTTAGAAATAGTTTCTCATTTATAAAAGTGGTAAACCTTAAAAAAAAAACATAGACAATTGGTATCGCCATAATCATATCAACCCATAGAATAAAGTGGACATGTTGTTTTTACCGTACAATGAACGCCGTACAAACGAAACCACCAAAAAATGGCGCAATTGCTGTTTTTTTCTGTACAAAAAATAGAAGCAAAGTTTTAACCCGTTACAGTGGTTGAGTCTTTTTCAAGCTTAGCTCATCACGTTACCCCTTGACACACACATCATGTCCGTACATTACATGGACAATTCAATCATATGAATGGGGACTGTGTAATGCTCCATTTCCCCTGTGGTTGCGCTGTTGAGTTCCCCTACAGATAACATCCGATCGCTGGGGTTCCCAGCATCGGGACACATTGTGATCAGCGTATCAGTTGGAGCTCTTCTAACAAAAAGTTTTTTTCTAAAGTGGATGACTACTTGAAAAAATTGAAAAAAAATAATTTGTTGTCACAGACTTTGGCACAGATCTTTATACATAAAGATCACATAGTTCCTCCTAGTTTGGGTTGCAACAGATTAATGAATAATCCTAACCTCTATATAGCAAAACTAAAACAAAAGTGTCTTACAATATACACTATTCATACATGCCTCATAATGTGTTTTTGAGTCAGTCCATGGCATTTGTATGGGGATTTTCCTCATTGATTTTAAATTGGACTTGGAACTTGGCCCATGTTAAAAAAATGCATGTAAAAACATTTTGCATGCGGTACTGTATTTTTCGGACTATAAGACGCAGTTTTTACCAAGAATAAATCTTGCTAAAAATTCCCTCGCTGAGCTACGCTGTTTCCGTAACTCCCATAGAACTGAATAGTAGTTACGGAAACAGCATAGCTCGCATGCTACGCTGCTTATGTAACTGCCATTCACTACTATGGGAGTTATGAAAACAGCGCAACTCAGTGAGTTACGCTGTTTCCGTAACTCATCCATGTAATGCAGTGTATTGTACCAGCGATCTAACCATCGTAATGTGTAAAAAAAATAGATACATTTTCAGGAGTGAAAATGAACACCTATATAAGAAATCACAAATGAACCATTATTAGCGAAAAATAGACAATATTTTATTGATAGACAAAATCGTTAAAAATAAGTACATTGGCAGTAGCATTACCCATAGAAAAAGGATCCCCACATAGGTCGGGTCCCACAGCCTCTATAGTAAAAAATAATGCAGGCAAAGACTGGTACATAAGTAATACGATGAATATGGATAGAAACCACCCAAAGCAAAGTAATATAAAAAAACAGACAGCAGAAAGGTACAATTAAGGAGGCATACAGACCAAAACTATGGGGGGATCAACCCCAACACGTGTTTCGCACATAGTTTCTTCCGGGGTCTATGATATGGTTCATGTGTGATTTCTTATATAGGTGTTCATATTCGTATATCACACAGTTCATTTGAGTTGCTATATGCATGTATTAGCCCAACTATCTTAGTAGGTGTTATGAAATTTTGTAAAAACAAATATTAAAGGTTCAAAAAAAAACCTTTTCCCATTTTTCCCCAAGAACAATGTAAAAAATTGGCATCGCTGCGTCCGTAAAAGTCCAAACTATTACAATATAGCATTATTTGACTCGCACAGTGAACAGCGTATACATTTTTTATTAAAACCCCAGAATCTTTGTATTTTGGTCACCTTGGCACTAAAAAAATTAAATAAAAAGTGATTAAAAAAAATCGTATTTACCAAAAAAATGGTGCCAATAAAAACTACAGCTCGTCTTGCAAAAGATAAACCCTCACACTGCTCAATCAATTACAAAATATAAAAGTTATGGCTCTCAGAATGTGGTGAAACAGAACAATTTTTTTTTTAACACATAGTTTTTTCTTTGTAAAAGTAGTAAAATATGACATTTTTACCTATTTTCTGTCACCTAAAACCTGGGTGCGTCTTATAGTCCAAAAAATACTGTACTTTTCCCTTCTATAGAAAGAATTCTAAAAAAAAATCCAAACTTTAAAGCTTTCGCCATTATTTTCTATGTGTGATAGATAATGGGTCCTGTTCTCATTCCCTGGGCTCTCTTAACCCAGAGGCGTAGCTAGGTTCTCCAGCACCCGGGGCAAAGATTCAGTTTGGTCGTCGTCGTCGTCCCCCCCCCCCCAACCTCTTTCCCGACATCTCATTCCCCCTCACCATGTTTGTTTTCCCTAATAATCAATGAGGTGTCATTTTTGTTCCATATTTTTTTCATGTAACTCGATCATCTGTACATTTTACAAGCAATATAGTTCTATATACAGCACCAAAACAAAGCTCATTACATATATACAACACCAGAACAAAGCTAATTGCATATATGCAGCACCAGAACAAAGCTCAGTACATATATACAACACCAGAACTAAGCTCAGTACATATATACAGCTCCAGAAACAAGATCTATACATATATACAGCACCAAAACAAAGCTCAGTACATATATACAGTGCCAGTACAAAGCTCAGTACATATATACAACACCAGAACAAAGCTCAGTACATAAATACAACACCAGCACTAATACAGCTCAATTTAGTGCAACCCCTGCAGTATAGGTTAGCACTAATTTGTATAGAGCTCTCAGAATGATAAGGATACGCTGGCAGTTGCTGTTTCACAAAACAAAAATCATACCACCCATCATCTTGCTGCAGATCATACAGTGACTACGGTACTGATTAGAGGCAGAATAAACATTTACATTAAGTGACTTACCGGTGACGATCTCAGATTCGAGTTGCTATTTTTCTCTTTTTTTCTCCATCTGGTCAAGACCTCTATAATGACTTCTCCCGGCCACAGCCCATTTCTGCAGTTTGCAACTCAGATTTCTTCAGTTTTTCACTTTTCAAACATTTCTGTACCTATGAACAAATATAAAGTTATTGTAATGACAGGGATAGGGAAACAGACAAGTGAGCCCTAATCTACCCGCCACTCAGTCCCTGCCTACTTGCAACGACCCACCCTAGGCGACGGGGTACAACTGGGCGATGGTCCCTACACTCAGTAAATGCACGACAGACAACCAGACAAGGAAACACAGAACAAAGGGAAACGGGGCAGTTGCCCACGGCAACACCGTGAGCAACAAGAGTAGTAAACGAGCCGAGTCAAACCAGGAGAGTACGAGGTGCCAAACGCAGAGCAGGAGGGTAGTGAACAAGCCGAGTCAAACCAGGAGTGTACGAGGTACCAAACGCAGAGCAGAAGAGTAGTCAGTAAGCCAGGGTCAATACGAAGCAGGGACAAGTAGTTCAAGAAGCTGCAGCAGGGCCAGGAAACCAACAGAGAAGAATCACAAGCAAGGAGGAACAGGAAAGGCAGGTATAAATAGACAGAGGGCGGGAGCTAGCTCCGTCTGGCCAGGCTGTGATAGGCTCTCCCACTCCTAAGCCTGCCATCCTGAGTGGTGGAAGATGGAGTCAGTCTCACAGACATAGAAGCAGGTGCAGACTGATTACCTATGGGCGTGGATACAGAAGCTGTGCCTGGCAGATCCTTAACAGTACCCCCCCCCCCCTTTTATGAGGGGCCACCGGACCCTTTCTAGATGGACCTGGTTTATTGGGGAAACGAAGGTGGAACCTCCTGACCAATACCCCAGCGTGAACATCCCGGGCGGGTACCCAAGTCCTCTCCTCAGGCCCGTATTCTCTCCAATGGACCAGGTACTGGAGGGAGCCTTGGACCATCTTGCTGTCCACAATCTTGGCCACCTCGAATTCTACCCCCTCAGGGGTGAGAATGGGGACAGGAGGTTTCCTCGAGGGAGCCAAGGACGGGGAGCAGCGTTTAAGGAGGGAGGCATGAAACACGTTGTGTACTCGAAAAGATGGGGGCAACTCCAGTCGGAAGGAGACAGGATTGAGGACTTCAATGACCTTGTACGGCCCTATAAACCGGGGAGCAAACTTCTTGGACGGGACTTTAAGGCGCAAGTTCTTTGACGATAGCCACACCAGATCCCCGACCATAAACAAGGGGTTAGCAGAATGTCTTCTATCTGCCTGAGTTTTTTGTATGCTCTGGGACGCCTCTAGGTTCTTCTGTACCTGGGCCCAGACTGTGCACAGTTCCCGATGAACGACCTCTACCTCGGGATTGTTGGAACTACCAGGTGAAACGGAGGAGAACCGTGGATTAAACCCAAAATTACAGAAAAAGGGGGAGACCCCTGACGAGTTACTGACCCGGTTATTAAGGGAAAATTCAGCGAGGGGAATGAATGAGACCCAATCATATTGACAGTCAGAGATAAAACACCTTAAATATTGTTCTAGAGACTGATTAGTCCTCTCGGTTTGGCCATTAGTTTCAGGATGGAAGGCAGAGGAGAAGGACAGATCAATCTCCAACTTTTTACAGAAGGCTCTCCAAAACAAAGAAACAAATTGTACCCCTCTGTCAGAAACAATATTGACAGGGACCCCATGGAGACGCAGGATGTGTTTGACAAACAAGGTAGCTAACGTCTTAGCATTGGGTAGTTTTTTGAGGGGCACAAAGTGGCACATCTTACTGAAGCGGTCTACTACAACCCACACCACCGACTTGCCTTGAGATGGAGGCAAATCAGTGATAAAATCCATGGAGATATGGGTCCAAGGTCTCTGGGGAATGGGCAAAGAACGTAGTAAGCCCGCTGGTCGGGACCTGGGAGTCTTGGACCTAGCACAAACCTCACAAGCGGCGACGTATGCCTTAACGTCTTTAGGCAACCCAGGCCACCAATAGTTTCTGGCAATGAGATGCTTGGTACCCAGGATGCCTGGATGACCAGATAGTGCAGAGTCATGATTTTCCCTAAGTACCCTTAGCCGGAATTGCAGGGGAACAAACAGCTTGTTCTCAGGAAGGTTCCCGGGAGCTGAACCTTGATCAGCAGCAATTTCAGAGACTAAATCAGAATCAATAGAGGAAATGATTATACCTGGAGGCAAAATACAAGCAGGATCTTCCTCCGAAGGAGGGCTGGCCATGAAGCTACGCGACAGTGCATCAGCCTTAATATTTTTAGACCCAGCCCTATAGGTAACCAAAAAATTGAATCTGGTAAAAAATAACGCCCATCGAGCTTGTCTCGGGTTTAGCCTCCGGGCCGATTCTAGGAAAACCAGATTCTTGTGGTCGGTAAGGATCGTTACCTGGTGTCTAGCCCCCTCCAGGAAGTGGCGCCACTCTTCAAATGCCCATTTAATGGCTAGGAGTTTGCGGTTGCCAATATCATAGTTACTCTCAGTAGGCGAGAACTTCCTGGAGAAGTAGGCACAGGGACGGAGATGGGTGAGGGACCTGGTACCCTGGGACAAGACAGCCCCCACTCCCACCTCGGACGCGTCAACCTCCACGATAAATGGCTCCATTTGGTTGGGCTGAACCAACACCGGGGCCGAGATAAAGCACTTCTTAAGGGCCTCAAAAGCCTGGACAGCCTCAGGAGGCCAGTGGAGGAGATCAGCACCCTTGCGAGTGAGGTCCGTAAGAGGCTTAGCGATGACCGAGAAGTTAGCAATAAATCTCCTGTAATAATTAGCGAACCCCAAGAAGCACTGTAACGCCTTCAGGGAGGCAGGTTGGACCCATTCCGCCACAGCCTGGACCTTGGCGGGGTCCATGCGGAATTCATGAGGAGTGAGGATTTGAGCCAAAAATGGTATCTCCTGCACCCCAAACACACATTTTTCGGTCTTCGCAAACAGTTTGTTTTCCCGAAGGACCTGGAGCACCTTACTGACATGCTCAATGTGGGAGGACCAGTCCTTGGAAAACATAAGTATGTCATCAAGGTACACTACAAGAAATACCCCCAGGTAATCTCTTAAAATCTCATTTATGAAATTCTGGAAGACCGCGGGAGCATTACACAACCCAAAGGGCATGACGAGGTATTCGAAATGACCTTCGGGCGTGTTAAACGCAGTCTTCCACTCATCCCCCTCTTTGATGCGAATAAGGTTATACGCCCCCCGTAGATCAAACTTAGAGAACCATTGGGCCCCCTGAACCTGATTAAAGAGATCAGGAATCAAAGGAAGGGGATACTGGTTCCTTACAGTGACCTTATTCAAGTTACGGTAGTCAAGGCATGGCCTAAGACCACCATCCTTCTTCCCTACGAAGAAGAAGCCAGCACCTACCGGAGAAGTAGAGGGGCGAATGTAACCCTTGGCCAGGCATTCCTGGATATACTCTCTCATGGCTTCACGTTCGGGACAAGAGAGATTAAATATCCTACCCTTAGGGAGCTTAGCTCCTGGTACCAAATCGATAGCGCAATCGTATTCTCTATGAGGAGGTAACACTTCGGAGGCCTCCTTAGAGAAAACATCAGCGAAGTCCTGAACAAACTCAGGTAGCGTGTTCACCTCCTCAGGGGGAGAAATAGAATTAACAGAAAAACATGACGTCAAGCATTCATTACCCCATTTGGTAAGATCCCCAGTATTCCAGTCAAACGTGGGATTATGCAACTGCAACCAGGGAAGGCCTAAAACCAAATCGGACGGTAATCCCTGCATCAACAGTACAGAGCACTGCTCCAAATGCATGGAGCCAACAAGGAGTTCAAAAACAGGGGTGTGCTGTGTAAAATAACCATTAGTAAGAGGAGTGGAGTCGACAGGGTTAGGCAAATCAATCAAAGGCATAGCTAGAGACATAGCAAATTCCACAGACATGATATTAGCAGACGACCCTGAATCCACGAAGGCACTGCCGGTAGCAGACCTACCACCAAAAGAGACCTGAAAGGGAAGCAAGATTTTATTACGTTTCATATTTACGGGAAATACCTGTGCGCCCAAGTGACCTCCCCGATGAGGCATCTACCCCGGGAGGCATCATGGGGGAGTCAGAGGAGAAAACACATAAACGTTCACGTTGTCGTTCCCTGAGACCTCGGTCAAGGTGTACCGCTAAAGCCATAACCTGGTGTAGGGAGTCAGAAGAGGGATAGCTAACTAGTAGGTCTTTCAGGGCGTTCGACAGACCCAACCTAAACTGGCACCTTAAGGCAGGGTCATTCCACCGAGAAGCTACGCACCACTTCCTAAAGTCAGAGCAATACTCCTCAACAGGTCTCTTACCCTGACGTAAGGTCACCAGCTGACTCTCGGCAAAGGCAGTCCTGTCAGTCTCGTCATAAATGAGTCCGAGAGCAGAAAAGAAAAGATCAATGGAGGAAAGTTCAGGGGCGTCAGGAGCCAAGGAGAAGGCCCATTCTTGGGGCCCTTCCTGGAGCCGGAACATAATTATACCCACCCGCTGGCTCTCAGAACCTGAGGAGTGGGGCTTTAAACGAAAATAGAGCCTACAACTCTCCCGAAAGGAGAGAAAAGTCTTCCGGTCCCCTGAGAACCGGCCAGGCAACTTGAGGTGGGGTTCAAGAGGTGAGGTGAGGGGCACTAGCATAGTAGCATCAGGCTGGTTGACCCTCTGAGCCAGGGCCTGGACCTGTAGGGAGAGACCCTGCATTTGCTGAACCAGGGTCTCAAGGGGGTCCATAGTGGTGTGAGGGACCAGGGTAGAGTAGGTATATGGGCTTGTGATTATGTAATGACAGGGAAAGGGAAACAGACAAGTGAGCCCTAATCTACCCGCCACTCAGTCCCTGCCTACTTGCAATGACCCGCCCTAGGCGACGGGGTACAACTGGGCGATGGTCCCTACACTCAGTAAGTGCACGACAGACAACCAGACAAGGAAACACAGAACAAAGGGAAACGGGGCAGTTGCCCACGGCAACACCGTGAGCAACAAGAGTAGTAAACGAGCTCAGTCAAACAAGGAGAGTACGAGGTGCCAAACGCAGAGCAGGAGGGTAGTGAACAAGCCGAGTCAAACCAGGAGTGTACGAGGTACCAAACGCAGAGCAGAAGAGTAGTCAGTAAGCCAGGGTCAATACGAAGCAGGGACAAGTAGTTCAAGAAGCTGCAGCAGGGCCAGGAAACCAACAGAGAAGAATCACAAGCAAGGAGGAACAGGAAAGGCAGGTATAAATAGACAGAGGGCGGGAGCTAGCTCCGTCTGGCCAGGCTGTGATAGGCTCTCCCACTCCTAAGCCTGCCATCCTGAGTGGTGGAAGATGGAGTCAGTCTCACAGACATAGAAGCAGGTGCAGACTGATTACCTATGGGCGTGGATACAGAAGCTGTGCCTGGCAGATCCATAACAGTTATCATGGTGCCAGACACTTAAATATATTTATATATAATAGCACCATACACTGTACCTTTAATGATAATAGCACCATACACTCCAGCTCTAATTATAATAGCACATACACTGTGTCCCACACACACACACACACACACACACACACACACACACACACACACAGCCCCCTGTAGATATTGTCCCACATATAGCCACCCCTGTAGATAGTGCCCACATATAGCCACCCCTTTAGATAGTGCCCCACATGTAGCCCCCAAGTAGATAGTGCCCCACATATAGCCCCTCTGTAGATAGTGCTCCACATATAGCCTACCCCTGTAGATAGTGCCCTACATATATCTCCCCCTATAAATAGTGCTCCACATGTAGCCCACCCCTGTATTAACTGCCTCACATGCAGCTCCCCCTATAGTGCTCCATATATAGTCTATCCCGGTATATAGCCCCCCTGTAGATATAGCCCACCCCTGTATATAGTGTCCAACATATAGCCCACCCCTGTTGATAGTGCCCTACATATATGCCACCCTATAACTAGTGCCGCACATATAGCCCACCCCTGTATATAGTGCCTCACATATAGCTTCCCCTATAGTGCTCCACATATAGCCCACCCCTGTATATAGCCCCTCCTGTAGATAGAGTCGACCTCTGTATATAGCCCCCCTGTAGATAGAGCCGACCTCTGTATATAGACCCCCCCCCCCCTTCTGAAGATAGAGCCTGCCCTCTGTAGATAGAATCCCCCCTGTAGATAATGTCACTTACATTTTTATTAGGATTAAAAAAAACAACTTGACATACTCACCTTAATCCCGCTCCCGCGCCATCCGGTGACAATGCAGACCTGCTCTTTTATGACATTCTCTGCCGCTTGCATTGTTGAAAGGCATTGGCTTACAGGGCAAGTCATTCTTCCCTGCCAATCAGTGCCTTTCATAGACGCAAGCGGCACGATGCCGTCATCGCGCTGCTTGCGTTTATGAAAGGTGCTGATTGGCAGGGCACTATGACTTGCCCTGTCAATCAGCGCCTTTCAACAATGCAAGCGGCGCAAAGAGGTAATCTCACCGCTTGAGTCATTGAAAGGCGCTGAATGGCCGGGCATGAAACGTACCCGGCCATTCATCGCCTACTGTGCAGGAGGGGGTGGCGGCGGCTGGTTTCAGTGGCGCCGCCGCCCCCTCAGAGAGGCTGCAGGCTGCTGTCATGGACGGTGCGCTCCTGGCGCCCCCCCACCTTCCCTCTTAGTTGCACCCGGGGCTTGCCCCGCCTGCCCCCCCCCCCCCAGCTATGCCCCTGCTTAACCAGACCGAACTGGCATGCTGGTGAAGCGTGATGGTTATGGACCAGACTGTGAAGGTGACAATGAAGATGTAAATAGTATTCCTTCCTAACCACTTCAGTGTTCAAGTTGAGAAGGAGGGGGGTACTAGCTCTCGTTGAAAAGACCCAGCGGGTGTATGGAGATTTATTTGCAGGCAATGCTCCAGCCTCCATGGGAAAAAAGTATGCAAATTAACTCATATCAGCCAAACCAAAGACTTCTCCAAAAGGAAGGGAGAGCCATCTGTAGACAGCACTGTTTCCGGCTTCTTGCCCTTCATTAGTACAGAGCAGGGCACTTTTTAGCTGATTGAGATGTTTTAGATGCAGCTCCGGGGGGTACTAGCTCTAGGTGGTCCTAATGATGATATTGCCTGTGTATACCTGCAGATTAGTGCTGGTAAGCCATGGAAGTTTCCTTATGCATTTTTGACACTATGACATAGGTGGCGCTGTTCTCCTGTTTTTGGAGGTAATAGCGTTGAATAGCTTGGAGAAACATGGTATATTGTCATTCGATTTCCGAGGATATAAATCTGCTGGAAAATTCAGTGAAGGCTTTTTCCTTTCGTAATCATAGTTCAGGGCTATGTGTGTTGAGATTAAGTTTTATGTTAACACATTCAGTGCACCAGGTAGTGGGCGCGATGCCGCTCGTTACTCTGAAGTGTCGGCTGTAATAAACAGCCGACACCCGCATCGTATGGAGCGGGTTCCCTCCGTGAGCACGCTCCATACTTCCCCTACCCGGCTATGACGTAACTGTATGTCATATGTCGGGAAGGGGTTAAAGAACACCATATATAAAATCAGGCACCAGAGGAGTAAATGGAAGCTTCTGGGCCTCAATACAAATTCTATAACAGGTCCCCCATCTACCAAGTGCATAGTGGCCAACATTTGAATTTTTTTCCAGGGACACTTAGGGTGTGGCTTCTTTGGTGGGTGTGGCTTCGGGGTATGGCTCATCTGTGGTGTGGCTGATGGGGCGTGTCTTTCTTCCCAAAATTTCTCCATGCAAATAAACAAACAAAAATTTCTGCACTAGTTTGGCTGACAATTACTATGGTGGTCGGTATCTCTCTCTTGTTATCCGGTTGTTTACAGGCAGGTGATGTCTCACTTTATCACTAGGGCTTGGCGATATGTGCTGACGACTACTGGTAGTGTAAAAACCAGCGTAGATAGTGCCACACTCAGTGCCCCTTGTAGATGGTGCCCCACACTGCCCCCAGTAGATAGTGCGACATACTGCTTCCTGTAGATAATGCCACACCCCCTGTAGATACTTCCACAGTGCCCTCTGTAGATAGTGCCACACACACCCTTTTTAGATAGTGCCACAGTGCCCTCTGTAGATAATGCCACAGTGCCCTCTGTAGATAGTGCTGCACACCCCCTATAGATAGAGCCACACAGCCCCTGTAGATAAGAGCCACACAGCTACCCTGTAGATAGTGCCACAGTGCCCTCTGTACATAATGCCACACCCCATGTAGTTAATGCCACAGTGCCCTCTGTAGGTAATGCCAAAGTACCCTCTAGATAGTGCCACACATCTACCTGTAGCTGGTGCCCCACACACCCCTGTAGATAAAGATACACACACCCCCTATACATAGTGCGACACACACCCCTCTAGATAGTGCCATATACCCCCTCTAGATAGTGTCACACACCCTCTAGTTAGTGCCGTGCACACCCTCTACATAGTGCCACACACACACCACCTTGTAGATAGTGCCACACACCCTCAAAAGATAGTGCCACTCAGCTCCCCCCTGTAGATAGAGCCACGCAGCTACCCTGGAGATAATGCAACATTGCCCTCTGTAGATAACGCCACATTGCCCTTTGTAGATAATGCCACAGTGTCCCCTGTAGATAGTGCCACCCCCTGTAGATAGTACAATACACACCCCCTGTAGCTAGTGCCACATACAGCCCCTCCGGATAGTGCCACACACACCCCCTTGTAGATAGTGCCACACACACCCCCTCTAGATAGCGCCACACACTCACCCTTGTAGATAGTGCTACACACAACCCCCTTGTAGATAGTACCACACACACCCCTTTGTAGATAGTGGGGATTCTTGAGGACACAGAAACATTTGAATATGGCAGCTGCAAAATACACTGCAATACATAGGTATTTTTTCCCTTAAAGTAATGTAAACATAAAGATAGATAAATAAATGTAAAAAATAAGTAAGCATAATTGGTACCGCCGTGTCTGTAAGAGCCTGAACTATTAGAATATCACTGTAATTAAACCGCCAGGTATTCGCAGTATGGAAAAAAAAACATGCCAGAACTTCAGTTTTTTGGTCACCCTGCTTCTTAAAATGGAAAAAAGTGATAAAAAATGCTTAAGCATCCCAAAATGGAACCAATAGAAAATTTTTTACGTAATCATATTGACCTGTAGAATACAGTTGACATATCATTCTCACCGCACGGTGAACGCCGAAACCCAAAAAACAATGGAGGAATCGCAGATTTTTCCAATTCAACCACACAAAGAAATTTTTTTTAGTGTGCAAGTACATTATATGGTACTTTAAAAAGTGATATTAAAAACTACAACTCGTGCAACAAAACACAAACGCTCATACGTCTATGTCGACAAAAAAATAAAAAAGGTATGGCTTTTGTAAGGCAGTGAGGAAAAAAACTGAATTTAAAAAAATAAAAATGGCTGTGACGCCAAGCGGTAAATTAACTTGTAAATTAAAATATATAACTTCGCCTTCTCAATTTTTATATCCTTTATTTAATTTCAACTTCCATGTGGAATGGAAATCGGATAAATTACGAAAAGAAGGAGTAACTTGTATGACTGTGCCAACAACCAACTCTATTATTAAGTAAACACCAATTATAGAACAATTCTTTATAAAAAAAATTTAAGCTGCATTATTTTATTCTTATTTAGAATTGCAGCTGTTAGCCGATGACACTGTGGTGGTCACCAAAGACATATCTAGTAGTAATAAGAGAAAAAATAACCCCTTTATGGAAATATTAACCGTTACAGGACCGGGCTATTTTGAGCATTCAGGACCAGACACGGTTTAACCATTTTTAGCACGCGTTAGTTAAACTTCTATAACTTTTTTATTTATTGGGCTAGCAACGTTATTTTTTGCGATGTTTTTTCGTAGACAATGCAGGTTTATTTTTTCTAATTTTCATACACATCCTTTTTGGTATTTTAGAATTTTTAGGTTTATAGTTATAGTAAATCAATCTGCTTATTTACAGTTCAGCAAAAAAAATTCTGGTAATAATATCGCTTTACCCTAAAATAGAACTTTTATTTGTGATCGTCATTGTCTATCATCAATTTTGATATATTACATGTATATTTTAGGGTGAATGGGTCAGGGCTAGTGTTACGACAATGATTGGCGGGGCAATCTTTTTTTTTTGGGGTGGGTATTTTATATGTATTTATTATTTCGTTTATTTGCAATTTATTTGACTTTTATTTTTTTATTATTATGGTATGTCCTTCAGAAGTCAGGAAAGACCTTTGGGTGACTTTATTTTTTATTTTTTCTCCTTTTACACTTTATTTTTTCACTGTAAGGGTATGTGCACGCGTAGTGTTTTCAGCCATTTTTCGGGCCATAAACATCCCGAAGAACGGCTGAAAAATCGGAAGCAGAAAGCCTCCAAACATCTGCCCATTGATTTCAATGGGAAAAACGTGTTCTGTTCCGATATTTTTAACGCGGCCGTTTTTCAAAACGGCTGCATAAAAAAATGGCCACGAAAAAAAGAATCCCGTGAGAGTACGCTTTAAATGACAGGTTACAGTGAGATTACGCTTGCTCTGCTGTAACTACCACAGAAACAGTAACGAAGTGCAGGGATTGTGAATAGACATCCCGTGGAATGTGTATTCACTGTCTAAACATTTCAGTATCGTTAATGTGTTAGTATAAGACAGCACATAGCGATCTAACAGGATCCCTATGCGCTGCCTAAATGAATGGAGAAAAGTGTATGACGCTGATTGGTCACTGATTGGTCAGCGTCATACACTCCTCTATACAACGCCCACTTGGTCAATAGTAAAACACAGCTAGTTGTCCATTGAGAAAATCATTAGCATAAATCTAAAATCGCTAATAAAGTGGTGAAAATAGATTGTTTTTTTAAATAAAAAACACTGATGTCATCTACATTATAGCGCCCATCTCCTTATGTAGGAGATAGGGCACTTATAAAGTGGTGACAGAGCCTCTTTAAGACTCCACACCAGCTGGATCTCCGCAAGGAAAATCAGTACCTTACAAGAACTATAACCTTTAGAGAGTATTATGGAACATAGCTGGTGTTTAGATTTCATGAACCCAAGAAGTGGATTAGGTAGATAGATCTGCAACATCCGTCATATTTAAACTTCGTTGGCGAGGTACGACCTATGTAAAAAGCCTAGTGGAGTAGTCAGACGCAAATTGGCACAGAGCTTTCCTGACACGTCGTTCTAGGGATTGGAGGGGGTTACAACATTTAGACCCCCACTGAACATGCCTCGATTATTCATGCGAAATACATGAGGGAAAGCCTTAAAATGAAATTGTAGACATACATAGATACGGTATGGGCCCCTATAAAAATCCTGTGTATGAGCACTCCGGCAGGTTTTACATGGCCGTAAGATAACCACAATGCTGCAACACTTGGACCCTAGGGTTCTATGGTGTTCTAAGTTCGGCCCAGGGAGAGGACTCTCTGGTTCGTTGGAAAGCCACATTATGAAAATTGTGGTGAGGGTAATCTTCTTACCGGTGGCTGTATTTGTGAGTTATCCCCTCCGTTCTGGTCCTCCGCTGTGTCATGTGAAAGGGAATACGACTCTACAATGGCCACAGCGTCTCATGTGTGGACAGGAAGTCAGTTTCTCCATTCATTCCTATAAGACTCACATCGAGGCTGTGACAGTAATGAATGGAGAAACTGACTTCCTGTCCACACGAGACAATAGAGAAACTGACTTCCTGTCCACAAATGAGACGCTCCTTTAAATGAAACTCTGCAAGCCGTCTCCACTTAAACTGGGCGTAATGGGCTCAATGTGGTTTGGAATGGTCTTCCTATAGAATAGTAGCAGAATGCATGCTCCGCTGGCTTTAATTTTCCATGACACTATATGTTTTCAAAAGCCACATTTATATTTTGGGTAAAGTCACTGCGAACAAATGAAATGCGCCGTGAAAAGTGTGGGTTAACAAATTGCATTCATTACTTGAATAATAACAGCTAATTTAAATACATAATTTGCATAGCTTCCTTTCAGAATAACAATATCAGTGCTAATAAATTGTCCTCATTGACTACATCATATGCAGCAGTAATACGCAGCTGAAATAATTGCACTGCTTAACTCATCTAACTTTGGACAGAAGCAGAAAATTATAATTACTTCTGCGAGAGATCTTGAATTACACAGAATCAAAATATAATTGTTACAGTAAAAATAAAAAATAAAAAAACATAACAAGTTTGCTGTATAAATTATAGGGTTGTGTTTGAAGATCAGACGTACAAGTTATTGCAGAGAGCTCGTTACAATATGAAGGGCGAAGTGTAGCCCTGTAGTATATAAAAGTCAGAGCTCTGAATTTCCAACCTTCTAGCAGTAGTAGGCAACTACTCTGAGGTTTGCGACTGTACAAACATTTGTCTTGAACGTGTCCATAAACTTTAGACAAAACTTGGACAAACCTTCCAATTTTGGCGGGCCACCAATTTTGAGAGCCACCGGCTCTCTCCCATAGGCAGACGTTGAGGGAAGAAGGATGATGTGTGTTAAATTTCAACATGCCAGATCCGTTGTTCCCATGGAAAATAAACTGCTGCCAGAGGTGTCTGGCAGCCTCATTATCTTATTCATCTCTTCCCATTAAAATAAACATGCACGCTCAACTCGGACGGAGATGGGCACAGCTGTTTAATGTGTATGGCCAACTCCATATGGCTACCTACAGTATATCGTGTACATAAGGCCTTAAATAGATAAATAGATGGTTAGATTTGTTTTTTAATCTATTGTTACCACCCAACTATTTCTTATGACCTTATTCTTGAGATATCTGAGGATCAGGGGAGAGCTGTTTGTGCATTGATTCCAGGGAAGAACAGCTCTATAATACAGTGCTATACAGAGGGACCATATGGCAGCACAAGGGATTTCTACGGCACTGAAGTTTTGAAAATTCACAAAAGGGCATTTCCAATTATTTGAGACTTCAGGATGTATGTGGATATTTTTTTTCAACTTCAGTATATTTTATAACATACATGTAATTGATCTGCCATATGGTGGCCAAATCTTAATCCTTTGTTTATGGCCAGCTATAGCCTCAACTTTTAACAATTTACCTGAGCTAGTGATAGATAACCTTTATAAGGAAGGTACTTTTCTCCCCAGAGAAAAGGTTCAGTATTGCTCTCAAGTAGTGACAATTAGATCATTTTAGGAGCCAGTTTCTCTTCTTCAGTGGCCTACTAATAAATAATAGCATAGATATCAAAACAGAACAACCAAAAACAAATTAAGGAGCAAGTAGCTCATTTTTAGTCATGTTGGTTACATTTGGCCATGCCATTTAGTAGAAACATAACAGTGTCATCCATAAAATGACAAAAAAATCAATAAAATCATTGAAAAAAAAATGTTTCAAAAATTGCATAAAATCCCAATTTTGTGAAATATCCATTATTCTACTTTGCATGTGATTTATCTTCTCCTTCCTCAGTTCCACTGCTCACATTTCTTAGAACCTCTATATGTCACGGCTATAGGGTATGTGGAAACTCTAGGCCGCTCCGCCGTAGCGAAGTAGCAGCTGGCCAAACAACAGTCAATGATAGTCTATAGGACAAGAGTACCTGTATAGGAGATTTTGGCAGACACATGGTGTGGCAGATACTTGGCATGGCAGACACTTGGCACAGATCGTGAACTCGACTCTGACACTAGACTTCGCACTGGAACAAACACAATTACTGGATACAGGATATGGGATCACAGAATACAACTAAGGCCTCATGCACACGACCGTATTTTTTCCCACCCGTAAATACTGGCGTAAATACGGGTCCGGTGTCACACGTATTCCACCCGTTTTGCACCAGTATTTACGAACCCGTGCCCGTAAATATGGGTCCGGTGTCACACGTATTCCACCCGTATTTACGAGCACGTTTTTGGCGGCAAAATAGCACTGCACTAATCGGCAGCCCCTTCTCTATATCAGTGCAGGATAGAGAGAAGGGACAGCCTTTTCTGTAATAAAAGTTAAAGAAATTCATACTTACCCGGCCGTTGTCTTGGTGACGCGTCCCTCTCTTCACATCCAGCCCGACATCCCTGGATGACGCGGCAGTCCATGTGACCGCTGCAGCCTGTGATTGACCTGTGATTGGCTGCAGCGGTCACATGGCCTGAAACGTCATCCAGGACGTCGGGCCGGATGTCGAGAGGGACGCGTCACCAAGGCAACGGGCGGGAGACCGGACTGGAGGAAGCAGGAAGTTGTCGTTAAGTATGAACGTCTTTTATTTTTATTTTTTACAGGTTTATACTGATCGGTAGTCACTGTCCAGGGTGCTGAAAGAGTTACTGCCGATCAGTTAACTCTTTCAGCTCCCTGGACAGTGACTATTTACTGACGTCGCTTAGCAACGCTGCCGTAATGACGGGTGCACACATGTAGCCACCCGTCATTACGAGAGCTCCATAGACTTCTATGGACTGTCCGTGCCGTTATTACGGCCTGAAATAGGAAATGTTCTATCTTTTTCAACGGCACGGGCACCTTCCCGTGAGAAAACGGGAAGGCACCCGTCGCCAATAGAAGTCTATGAGCCCGTTATTACGGGTCGTAATTACGACCCGTAATAACGGGAGTTTTTACGGTCGTGTGCATGAGGCCTTAGGGACCATTTGCTAAATGAACATGGGTAGACACAACGCTCAGGCAAGGAGGAAGAGGGCAGAGTACGTTTTAACCCCTTCGCACTCCCGGACGTGCTATTACGACCAGGTGCGGGGGGTGATGTTTGTAGCGTGCACACGCGCGGAGCGCGCTCCATATGCTGCGTTTGTTGATTGTATTTTACAGTGGACACGGGACTAACAGCTTGGAGCAGCGATCTCGCTGTTCCTGGCTGTTTCACCCCTCAAATGCTGCGGTCAATCACGACCGCAGCATCCGAGGCGTTGAAATGAGGGGGGCGGCCCCCTCCGACAGCTCATTGCCCCCCCGCAGTAAGATGGGGGGGTGAGGACGGTTGTTATGGCAGCCCAGGGGCCTAATGAAGCCCCCCAGGACTGCCTTCACTCTGCCTCTGTTAAGCCCGGCCTGTTGCAGGGCTTAACCGAAGCCTGTAAAAATAACGATATACTGCAATACATCAGTATTGCAGTATATTGTACCAGCAATCTAACAATCGCTGGTTAAAGTCCCCTAGGGGGCTTATAAAGTGTGTAAAAAAAAAGTGAAAAAAAGTTTTTAGTAGCGAAAAAAATAAAAAATTTAAAGTTCAAAAACCCCCTCTATTCCCATTTTCTCCCTAAAGTAATGTAATCGCTGCATCCGTAAAAGTCTAAACTATTACAATATAGCGTTATTTAATGCGCACGATGAACGCCGTAAAAAAATGTCAACCGCCAAAATCTCTGTTTTTTGGTCAACTTAGCTCTCAAAATGTTTTTTATAAAAAGTGATCAAAAAGATCTACATACCAAAAAAAACTACAGCTCGTCTCGCAAAACATAAGCCCTCACACCGCTCAATCGGTGAAAAAATAAAAAAGTTATGGATCTCAGAATGTGGCGACACAAAACATTATCAATAAGTAGTAAAATATTTAAAAAACGATATAAATTTGGTATTACCGTAACCGTATTGAGCCACAGAATAAAGATAAGTTGTTGTTTTTACCACACAGTAAAACCGTAAAAACGAAACCCAAAAAACAATGGTGGAATCACAGTTTTTGCCAACTTCAGCCCGCAAAGAATTTTCTTTCAGTTTCCCAGTACATTATATGGAACTATAAATGGTACTATAAGAAACTACAACTCCTCCCGCAAAAAATAAGCCCTCACACCACTCTATTGACAGAAAAATAAAACGTTATGGCGCTTGGAATGCGGGGAGTGAAAAACGAAAATTAAAAATAAAAAAAACTGCTTCGTCCCGAAGGGGTTAAAGTCCAGGATGCATAGGGATTGGTTAGGGAAAAGTAGACGGGTGCGAGCACCCTACAGGAATCAGTGGGGAGCTGCAGTCGCATATGCTGGTGTCTCCGGGGAGGGAGACGCCGACAAGATGAGAGTGTCCGGCATCGACAGGCAAAAACTCTATATTTAGGAAAAATCCCTTTAAAAGGATGTTTAAACATCAGGCAACTTAAACTGTTCTTACAAGATCATTGTCGCTGAAGATCTGTTCTATAGTACACTTATAAAGGAAAAAATCTGTACATTCCTAAACTAACTTGGCTCTGACTTTAAAGTAAAACAGGATATGCAAAAAGTCTGACATCTGTTCTGAGATAAATAAAAAGGCAATGGCTTAAAAGATAGAATAGAATAAATCAACTAAAGAAGCCAGAGGTCTCTATTAACTCTTTTATTACTAGACGAGGAGTATGTTGATCCTAACACGTTCCCTAAAAGACACTTTGCAATGCATTGCTTACCAGGCGTAATGTGATGGCTATGGTCATCTTCAATTTTCTGTTACCAACCACAACATTGATGTGGAGACATCACTAAACAATGGCAAATTGTCCATGTTGGTAATGTGGACTCAGCTCTGGCAGGGCTGTACTATGAAGCCCATAAAGCATACTTACATACATTCCTACTTCTAAATATCAACTTCATGGAGACTTTAGATATGGCACAATTTGAATGCCACAGAAATAGTTTTCTATCCAGACTAAGAAAAGCAGCTAATTCTTCATAATGACAGTCATATTGCTTTAATTAAAAATGCTTCTAATAAACAGTGCCAACATAGTACTGGCAAAAATCTGTGCAGTTTCGTAATACATCTGTCAAGGGATTAGAGCTCCAAATCCCCTGCTTCCCTTCACACACCCATAAAATGAAAAGATAAAATTCTCACCGCATGCAGGTGTCACAGGGGGGAGCTCAGTGCATACGATGTATACAGCCAATGGGAGCAATATAACTACAAATGCAGCAAGCTAAGCATTTGGCGGCTGCAAGCAGGCTTTACGGAGATTTGCATGATCTTCCAGGCGTCCGGGAGGCTTCTGGACGAACTGCAATAGTAAGTATCCCATGTAGCCATAGCGGCCTCTAGAGCTGAGTGCAATCATGATCTTTGGTATGATATTTCTCAGTCCATTATAGTGATAAAAAGATCAAAGACGGAACAAATTGTTCTGGCATCCAACCAAAGATGAGGAAATGCACCCATCATTCTATGGCTTAAACCAAAACAATACATAATGGCTCAGATCGTGTCCATGTAGCAAATCGTGGATTGAAAATACATTTTTCTGGTTGATAGTTACCAGGGGCGTAACTAGGAAAGACTGGGCCCCATAGCAAACTCTTGACTGGGCCCCCCCCCAGGTGCCACAAGCAGCCCCCCTTATAGGTAGTGCTCCCTGTAGAATGTGCCATACAGCCCCCTGTAGACAGTGCTATACAGCCCTGCCTATAGACAGTGTCACACCCCCCTTGTAGATAGTGCCATACAGCCATCCTGTATATATCGCCATAACCCCCCTGTATATAGTGCTATACAGCTCAGCTCCCACTGTATATAGTGCCACACAGCCCCCCTCCCTTGTATATAGTGCCACACAGCCCCCCCCCCCTTACTAGATAGTGCCACACACAGACCCCTGTAGATTGTGCCACACACAGCCCCCTGTACAAAGAGCCACAGCCCTCCCCTTGTAAATGGTGCCATACAGCCCCCTAGTAGATAGTGCCACACAGCCCCCCTTAGTAGTGTCACACAGCCCCTTGTATATAGTGTCACACAGCTCCCCCATGTATATAGTGCCACACAGCTCCCCCTTGTGTATAGTGCCACACAGCTCCCCCTTGTGTATAGTGTCACACAGCCCCCCCTTGTGTATAGTGCCACACAACTCCCCCCCCCCTGAATATAGTGCCACAAGGCAATGGCACATCCAAGAAAGTTGTATCAGCCAGGGGGATGTCAATCAAACATGGAAAGGTGTGTTTGGAGGCAGGACTATGTGACTCTTCAGAATAGCGGCACCGCCCCATGACCCTTTAATGAGTAATTAGCATATAGTGTGCACCATTTTAAAAGTGTATTTTAAAGGTTTTGCTGCACCTGAAAAAAACATACATGTGGAAATATTGTCAGGTCATGTATTACCGCATGGTGGTGGTTTAAGGAGTTAAAACTACCAGACAGGTTCCCATGAAATATACAATGAATTGAGAACAATTCCATCTGCCCTGCAATTTTGTTATTATAAATATATCCTATATAATTACAGCTCCAGAACCAAGCTCATACATATATACAGTACCACAACCAATCTCAGTACATAAATACAGCACTAGAACCAAGCTCTGACATTTATACAGCACCAGAACAAAGCTCAGTACATAAATACAGCACTAGAACGAAGCTCAGTACATACATACAGCACCAGAACCAAGCTCAGTACATATATATATATATCCACAGGACCAAGCTCAGCACATAAATACAGCACCAGAACCAAGCTCAGTACATATATACATCCCCAGAACAGAACCAAGCTCAGTACATAAATACAGCACCAGAACCAAGCTCAGTACATATATACATCCCCAGAACCAAGCTCAGTACATATATACAGCACCAGAACAAAGCTCATACATGTAATGGCAGGAAGGAGGTGAAGGGAACAAGTGAGCCCTAATCTACCCACCGCCCTGTCCCTGCCTACTTGCAACGACCCGCCCTAGGCGACAGGGTACAACTTGGCGGCGGTCCCTACGCTGTCTAAGTGCAAGGGAGTACAAACAGGGAACACGCAAGGGAAGGGGCAGTAGCCCACGGAACGCCGCGAGGAAACGGAGCGGTGAATGGGTAGTCAGGATCAGGATGAAGTGGAGTATACCAACGAGAGCACGGAGCAGGAAGCAAGCCAGGGGCAAAGTGAAGCAGGATAAGCGGAACTGAAGCAAGGCAGAAGCACGGCAGAAGCAGGCTGGAGCAAGGCAGCAGTGGGGCCAGGAATCCAAGAAGAATAACAAGCACTGAGGAAGAGAACACGGCAGGTATAAATGGACAGGGGGCGGAGCTAACTCCGACTGACCAGGCCGCGATAGGCTCTCCCACTCCTGAGCCTGCCACCCTGGTTGGTGGGAGCCGGTGTCAGTCTAAGAGGTCTGGCCTCAGGTGTCGACTGATTAATCCCGGGAGTATACACAGACGTAGTACCTGGCAGATCCTTTACAATACATATATACAGCACCAGAACAAAGCTCAGTACATATATACAACACCAGAACAAATACAAATCAATTTAGTGCAACCCCTGCCATATAGGTTTGTACGGCGTAAAGCTACAGCTCCCAGCATAGCCCGAACAATAGTAAATATATGCTGGGAGATGCTGTTTCACAAAAAAAATCATACCACCCATCATCTCGCTGCAGACCACACAGTGACTACAGTACTGATTAGAGGCAGAATAAACATTTACATTAAGTGACTCACCGGTGATGTCTCAGATTCTAGTTCTTTTGTTCTCCCTCCGGTCCAGATCTCTATGATGGATTTCTCCCGGCCACAACCCATTTCTGAAGTTTTCCACTCAGATGTCTTCAGCTTCTCACTTTTAAAACATTCCTGCACCTATAAACGAAGTTAAAATTTCTCAACACCTCTAAATATAATAAAACGCCATACACTGCACCACTAACTATAATAGCGCCATACACTGTGTCCCTGATTATAATAGTACCATACAATGTGTCCCACACACACTGTGCCCACTGTAGATAGTGCCCCCATAGCCCCTTGTAGATACTGACCCCCATAGAGCCTCTGTAGATAGTGCCATACATAGAAGCCCCTGTAGTTAGTGCCCCACATACAGCCCTCTGTAGATAGTGCCCACATATGGACTCCAGAGCTGCAAGGCAATAGTGCTTACCACTGAGCCACCGTGCTGCCCTACATATAGCTTCCCCTATAGATAGTGCTCCACATATAGCCCACCTCAGTAGATAGTGGCTCACATATAGCCTGCCCTTGTAGACAGTGCCATGCATATAGCCCCCTATAGATAGTGCCCCACAGGAAACTCACCCCTGTAAATAGTGTCCCACATATAGCCCACCCCTGTAGATAGTGCCCTACAAATTGCTCCCCCTATAGATAGTGCTCCACATATAGCCCCCCTCTGTAGATAGTATCTCACATATAGCTCCCCTGTCCCATTTATAGCCCACCCCTGTAGACAGTGCCCTACATATAGCCTCATTGTAGCTAGTGCCCCACAGGTAACCCACCCCTGTATATAGTGTCCCACATATTGCCCACACCTATAGCTAGTGCCCTACAAATAGCTCCCCTATAGAGAGTGCTCTACATACAGACCCCCCCTGTATATAGTGGCCCACATCCCCACATATAGACAACCCCCCCTGTAAATAGAGCCCTCACTGTAGATAACGCCACTCACAGTTTTAGTAGAAAAAAACATACAAAATTACATACTCACCCTGATACCATTCCTGCGCTGTCCGGTGGCAATGCAGATCTGCTCTCTTCTGAGCAGGTCTCCTGGAGCTGAACGACGCAAGCAGCGGATCGTTCAAAGGCGATGATTGACAGTGCAGAATGACATGCCCCGCCAATCAGCGCCTTTCAAGCACAGAAGCATCGCGATGAATTCATCGCGCCGCTAGCGTCATTGAAAGGCGCTGATTGGCGGGGCAAGTAATTTTGCCCGCCAATCAGTGTCATTGTAAGGCGCTGAATGGTCGGGCACGGAACGTGTTCGGATATCCAGCGCTAATGCATGTATTTGTAACTGCGTGCTATAGACGCAGGTACAATTACTGCAAGATGTGGTGGCTGTCACTAGCACCGGGGCCCCCTCCGCCATAACGGCTGCTAGCAGCGCCACCAGGCATATGGAGGTGTGTGTCAGCGGGCGGCACGGGCCCCCTCAAGCCACAGGCCCCGTAGCAGCCGCTATGGCTGCTACAGCAGTAGTTATGCCACTGATAGTCACTACAGTGGGTCATAGGCAGTACTGGACCTCCACCAGAGCCCTATTTTTCTTATGACCAGGCTACATATCAGACGTTAACCCCTTAATGACCGCCGATACGTCTTTTTACGGCGGTCATTAGTGGGCTTTATTCTAGAGCGCCGCCAAACTACGTCGCTGCATTAGAATAAAGTAAACAGAGCAGGGAGCCGTGAAATCTCCCTGCTCTCAGCTGCCAGAAGCAGCTGAGGGCTGGGGGCGTCCCTGCTCTGCCGGGTGAGATCGATATTAGTATCGATCTCACCTGTTTAACCCTTCAGATGCGGTGCACAATAGCGAGCACCGCATCTGAATGGTTTTGGAGAGAGGGAGGGAGCTCCCTCTCATCTCACTGACACCCCGCGATAAAATCGCCGAGTGTCTGTGTCTTCTATGGCAGCCGGGGGTCTAATAAAGACCCCCAGGTCTGCCTGCAGCGAATGCCTGCTAGATCATGCCGCAGGCATGACCTAGCAGATGCCTGTCCATTTTAAACGGACAGGCAGTAATACACTGCAATACAAAAGTATTGCAGTGTATTATAATAGCGATCGGAGGATAGGGAAGTCCCCTAGTGGGACTAGTAAAAAAGTAAAAAAAGTTTAATAAAGTTAATTTAAAAAAAAAGTGAAAAAAAATAAATGAAAAACCCAGCTTTTCCCCTTACAAAATGCTTTACTATTAAAAAAAACTACAATAAAGCAAAAAAGTTACACATATTTGGTATCGCCGCGTCCGTAACGACCCCGACTATAAAGCTGTTACATTATTTAACCCGCACTGTGAACGCCGTAAAAAATAAAATAAAAAACAATGGAAAAATTGCTGTTTTCTGTTAATCCTGACTTAAAAAAAATGTGATAGAAAGTGATCAAAAAGTCGCATCTACTCTCAAATGGTACCAATAAAAACTGCAAGTCGTCCCGCAAAAAACAAGACCTTATACAGCTATGCCGACGCAAAAATAAAAAAGTTACAGCTCTTCGAATGTGACAATGGAAAAATCTAAAAAATGGCTTGGACATTAGGGCCCAGAATGCCAGCAGGGGGAAGGGGTTAATGAAACTTTAATGCTGTGACAATATTATTATTGTGTTTTACAACATCTATTTATTATGATTTCGCACATGCAATGACAGGAATGTGACAAATCTTCAAAAACTTTAATTTATGTCCTATAGGGACTTGTTCATAAGTTTGCTAAATGTATAACCCATGTCTTAGGCCTTGCCTGACTTTATAAATCTTGGTGTATAAAATGATGAGGCTTAACAGCACAAATTCCTCTTAAACGAACCAAAAATGTGTCACAACATTCATCTTGTGACGTGGTCGAGTGTCAAAGACTATAAACAACAACAGTCACACTGAAAACACTTTCACACAGACATATTTAAGATCTAGGTTACAAAAATTTCCTATTGCTGTTTTTTTCCTTTTTTCCCAACCATTTACATATCTTTTGAAAATCATGCTTGCTAAGTGGGCCAGCTCTTTCCAATGGGATGCTAGTATTGTGCTCACCTTTCTGAGACATTCAGGTGTCTCCCCACTTCTGCTGACCCTCCCATATCACAGCCTGCAATCTCAAAGACACAGAGAAACTGCAGCTGCATCCCCCTCTTCCCTGTCTTCTGTAAGACTGCTCTCCTCCTGCTGACGTCTCCTTCCCCGGAAACCTCAGCACATCCGGTCGCTCTGCCCCGTAGTGACCACTAGGCTGTATGTAAATAAATAATTAATTAATTATTCCCAGATCACCCTGGACTATAAAAAGAGCCCTGCCCTTTCACTCCTTGCCTGAGTGTTGTTTTGTATTACCATATAAGTCTTAGCAAAAGGTCCCTTAGTCGTATCCTGTTACCAGTGTTCCCGTGCCCTGCTACCTATATCCTGTATCCTGTGCTGTGTTTGTTCCTGTGCTCTTTCTAGTGTTGGAGTCGTGTTGTGCCATCTGCCATGCCTGCTGTCATACAGCACGTCTGGTGTCATCTGCCACCCGTGGTATCATCCGCCACGTTTGGTGTTAACTACCGTCAAGTTCCATCTGTGCCTAAGCCTCTGCTACTGTCTGGACTATTACAGGTACTCTTGTGCTAGGACTTTGCATAGACTTTGTATACTGTTGTTTGGCCAGCTGCTACTCTGCTACGGCGGTGCAGCCTAGTGGGTCCACATACCCACAGAGCGTGACATCTTCTATTTATTTTATTACTCTGGACACATTTTTTGGGAGACTGAGGCGTTTGATTGACATTTACAGAGAGCTTTCAGGTAAGCTTGCAGGTAAGAGAAATCAAACCTATGGAAGGTGAAGATGATGCTAACTCCCCCTAATAAGATTTATTAAAAAGTTTCATACTGGTGTCCAAATAGTTCACTTATAGATTGGTAAGATTTGATTGTTAAAATACATTTAATGCTAGGAGCACCTCTTAACGCAATGCACACGAGATTAGAAAGTTACAATATAATTATAAGCAGTGATGGAAACAACACAGTTGCCGTCTGGCAGTTTTGCCTTTGGTGTCTTGACCCCCACCTGAAGCACTGATAAAATCACATAATCTGGTCATACATCTTGTAACACACTGCACATTTGAATACAGGAGCAAGCATCCGTGTATTCTATACAACCGACTTCTATAACAACCATTTACAATAGTAGCTATTCCCTTGAATTAATGAAAGATTTATAACTATTTGGCACAGCTACACAGAACATATCAGGTGGAATTGAATCACAGTAAAGAAAAGGGCAGTGCACAATCCACAAATGTGTCCACTAATAAAGCATATTATGAATTTAGATATGAAAGGACTGAGAAAATCCCAGGACCCAGGTAGTTAAAGCACCCTTAAAGGTGTTGCTCGTGCATACGTTTTTTACTTATTTTTTTATTGATTTCCATGGAGTTCATAAAAAAGGTGTAAGGGTCTATTCAGACGTCATGGTCAAATCGTGTGTCATGGCTGCATTTAAAAAAAGACAAAATGTGATATGACAGCGACGTGTTAATAGACCCTAACTGACTGTCAACCCATAAAATACGAGAATATGGATTAAGATTTAAATCTAGATTACTAAATCGGACATTTGCCCCTGAATTTGCCCATTTTAGCATTTATACTTTTTATTTACAGGCCTAAAATAGGTAGATAGACCAAATCACTGGGTATAATTTTTAATATGTTAAAGTAAAAGTACATTTTTTGATGGCCTGTTAGTGAAGGGCTGGGTCACTAGTGGGGCTATGACCCTGTTATTTGGTCTGGCAGATATTACACAACTGCAGAAGACTAACTGATGTGACCATCTAAAGTTGCCCAGAGATTACCAATGTCTATGGGTTCTGGCAGAACTTCGCTTAAGGGTCATACATATTATTGGGGACATCAGAGATGATAGATGCGACTGATTGATCGGCAACTTACTATTGTCAATGGCAGCCTTAAGTCTATAACACACAATTCTACCTGTTTGACTATTAGTACATTACATTGTTTAACTTGACACATTTTCTGATTTTAGCAATAACGTATTTTGGTTTTCATATAACAGTCCTTTTTTAATATTAAACACAGTATCTAAAGGAAACAGAAACATTTTTTAAAACTTGTCGGAATATACCAAATAACAGAAATGCTACTGTACCTATTGATTAACACTCAAAAATTGTTTTAAACTTAGAAAGCACCCAAATATGCTGTATACAAGACCCTTGAAGGGAGTTGTAGGCCTTATCAACATGTATCCATCTTTGTATAAGGAAGTCTTGGCACATTGTTAGTCACATAACGCATCAAGCAACTTTGACCTGTCTTATCCTATCCTATACTCTATCCAGACGATTACCTGATTTAGTCATATAATGATTTATCAATCACATAAAATTGGTTTCTTTGGTTTGACTAAAGTTAAAATTAAATAACAGATGTTTAAATTGCAGGGAATAAGTCGCTTTCTGGTTACTGTAAAATTAGTAGAAATCCAAGACAAGGCCAAACTGTAATTGCTGTTATATTGAAACTGGATAAAGAAATCAACAAGTTACATAAGCCTATATTATAAATGATCAGGATTTGTGAGAAAGTCGTTGAGTGCAGATCATGCATAAACCATGTGCTCTGCAGCCAGAGGAAAGAACTGGGACTGATCCCAATGTCCTGGAGGTGAAATCTGCTGTCAACTGTGTCTTTATCTTGCAGATTGTCCTCAAATGCAAGATCTTCAGGTCCGGGAACTCCCAATATTACAGGATGTGAGCAAATTTTTGCAATAGCAAATCAAATGTATGTCGTTTTTTGTATTGTAACTGACTTGTACATATTGACCAGGGAAAGCCTTAGGGGTGTGCGACCTGTGTGGTCATACAGGGTGCATTACTGGACAATACTAAGGTGGTTACCACCACCCTTGATGGCCTGAGCACTAATAGCTTGCACCCGACCCAACACTTTGCGCCCTAAACTTTGGAAAGGCATGGGCACAAGATGAAGATACTTCGATACTTTCCTAGTTTATTAACTGTGCAATGTTATTTGGGCACTGGGATTATATTATTTTGGTAGAGTTGAGTGTAGTTTTAGTGAATTATGTGCCATATTCCTTAATACAGTGCAGCTACTGAGCTACTCTAGGTTGCCTCACCTGTTTTTCTGACACGTATATAAAATTTGTAAGTGATAAATGCGATAAATACGCCGCACAGCCAAAGTGCCATTCTTTTCAATCTAATTACATTGGGAAAACTAGTATAATTGCATTAATAAATATGCCCCCAATGTCTCCCCATAGCTTTAAACATTCATCATATTTTTTAGTTTTGATATTTCCCCCTTATATTACATGTTTGGATCCTGAAACTGCTGGCTTTTTGTGCAGTTTTTATGCTTATGATTGTGTGTTATGGACATAATAAAGACCTGTGTAGCCTGGAGGAGCAGTGTATTGTATGGCAGATAGAACTTCCTGTGGAAATTTCTGTACATATGTGTACCAGCATGAAATCAAATGATAGTCTCTCAAACGGGATAAATAGCCATATGGATGGATGGATCGATAAATATGAGATAGATAATATCCAAAAATGGCGACAGCTCTCTTCAAACACTAATGCCACCTAAACACTATAAATAAATAAATATGCATTGCTGCTGAATCTACTTACAATAGTGAGGTTCTTACCGTACATTTTGATCAAATTGTGTGAGCCCACCTGCCACAACAAGGCGACCCCTGTGGTGGGAACCTACACTGCTCAGACACCCAGAACTGGGACTATGCCTACATATGCTTGGGGATGGTAGGAACCAGCATTAAACTAATAAAAATCACCCAGGGCAAAATGGGATGAGTGCAAGATCAAAAATTGAGTCAGTCAACCCCACATACATGAAATACATAAGAGAAAACAAAGTTTTATCAGCATAGTCCAACAAAATGAAACAAAACGTGTATACAATAATTTATTTTCAAGGTTGCCAAATCTTTAACCCCTTCCCTCTTTGGCCGCTTTTGACCTTCCTGACAGAGCCTCATTTTTCAAATCTGACATGTTTCACTTTATATGGTAATAACTCCGGAATGCTTTTACCTATCCAAGTGATTCTGAGATTGTTTTCTCGTGACACATTGGACTTTATGTTACTGGCAAAATTTGCCCGATACATTCAGTATTTAATTGTGAAAAACACCAAAATTTAGCGAAAAATTGCAAAAATTTGCATTTTTCTCAATTTAAATGTATCTGCTTGTAAGACAGGCAGTTATACCACACAAAAATGTTGCTAACTAACATCCCCCATATGTCTACTTTAGATTGGCATCGTTTTTTGAACATCATTTTATTTTTCTAGGACGTTACAAGGCTTAGAACTTTAGCAGCAATTTCTCACATTTTCAAGAAAATTTCAAAATGCTATTTTTACAGGGGCCAGTTCAGTTGTGAAGCGGCTTTGAGGTCCTTAGATATTAGAAACCCCCAATAAGTCACCCCATTTTAAAAACTGCACCCCTCAAAGTATTCAAAACAGCATTTAGAAAGTTTCTTAACCCTTTAGACATTGCACAGGAATTAAGGCAAAGTAGAGGTGAAATTTACAAAGTTCATTATTTTTTTCCAGAAATTCATTTTGAATCCATTTTTTTTGTACCACAGAATGTTTTACCCAAGAAATGCAACTCAATATTTATTGCCCAGGTTCTGCAGTTTTAGGAAATATCCCACATGTGGCTCTAGTGTGCTACTGGACTGAAGCACCGGCCTCAGAAGCAAAGGAGCACCTGGTGGTCTCCTTTTTATTAGAATATATTTTAGGCACCATGTCAGCTTTGAACAGGTCTTGTGGAACTAAAACAGTGGAAACCCCCCAAAAGTGACCCCATTTGGGAAACTACACCCCTCGAGGAATTTATCTAGGGGTGTAGCAAGCATTTTGACCGGCCAGTTTTTTTGCAAAAATTTTTGGAACTAGGCCATGAAAATGAAAATCTAAATTTTTTCAAATAAAATGTAGGTTTAGCTAATTTTTTTTCATTTCCAAAAGAACTAAAGTAGAAAAAGCACCACAACATTTGTAGAGCAATTTCTCCCGAGTAAAACAATACCCCACATGTGGTAATAAACGGTTATTTGGACACACAGCAGGGCTTAGAATGGAAAGAGCGCCATTTGGCTCTTGGAGCTCAAATTTAGCAGGAATGGTTTGCGGAGGCCATGTCGCATTTGCAAAGCCCCCTAGGGGACAAAACAGTGGAAACCCCCAACAAGTGACCCCATTTTGGAAACTATACCCCTCAAGGAATTTATCTAGGGGTGTAGCAAGCATTTTGACCGGCCAGTTTTTTTGCAAACATTTTTGGAACTAGGCCATGAAAATGAAAATCTACATTTTTTTCAAATAAAATGTAGGTTTAGCTAATTTTTTTTCATTTCCACAAGGACTGAAGGAGAAAAAGCACTATAAAATTTGTAAAGAAATTTCTCCCGAGTGAAACAATACCCCACATGTAGTAATAAACGGCTGTTTGGAGACACAGCGAGGCTGAGAAGGGAAAGAGCGCCATTTGGCTTTTGGAACTCAAATTTAGCAGGAATGGTTTGCGGAGGCCATGTCGCATTTGCAAAGCTCCTGAGGGGACAAAACAGTGGAAACCCCCAACAAGTGACCCCATTTTGGAAACTACACCCCATGAGGAAATTATCTAGGAGTATAGTGAGCAGTTTGACCCCACAGGTGTTTTACAGAACTTATTGGAATTAGGCCGTAAAAATGAAAATCTACATTTTTTCAAATAAAATGTAGGTTTAGGTATTTTTTTTTCATTTCCACAAGGACTGAAGGAGAAAAAGCACCACAAAATTAGTAAAGCAACTTCTCCCGAGTAAAACAATACCCCACATGTGGTCATAAACGGCTGTTTGGACACACGGTAGGGCTCAGAATGGAACTAGCACCATTTGGATTTTGGATAGTGTCTGGGCGCCATGTCACATTTGCTGAGCCCCTGTAGTACTAGTACAGTGGAAACACCCCAAAAGTGACTCCATTTGGGAAACTGCACCCCCTGAGGAATCATCTAGGGGTATAGTGAAAATTTTGATCCCAAAGGTTTTTTGCTGAATTAATTAGAATTAAGCCATGAAAATGAAAAATATTTTTTTTTTCCAACAAGATGTAGTTTTAGATCAACATTTTTCATTTTTACAAGGAATAGAGAAGAAAAAGCACCCCAACATTTGTAAAGTAATTTCTCCCGAGTACGGTAACACCCCATATGTGGTTATAATAGGCTATTTACGTATATGGGAACATTCAGAAGAAAAGGAGCGGTACTTATCTTTTGGAGCGTAGATTTTGCTGGAATGGTTTGCGGACGCCATGTTGCATTTGCAAAACCCCTGATGTACCAATCAAAAGTGACCCCGTTTTAGAAACTACACCCCTAAAGGCATTTATCAAGGGGTGTAGTGAGAATTTAGACATCACAGGTGTTTTTCAGAAATGAATACGCAGTGGATGGTGCAAAGTGAAAATTGCAATTTTTCCACTGATCTGCCTATTCACCGCACAATATGTTGTGCCCCTAGAGAATCTTACCCCATAAATTGTTAAGCGGGTTCTCCCGGGTATGGTAATGCCTTACTTGTGGCCATAAATTGCTGTTTGGGCACACTGTAGGGCTAAGAAGGAATAGACCGCCATTTTGAGCATGGATTTTGCTTAGTAACAGTTCTGTTTGGGGTTTTGCTGGTATTTCAGTTTATAATGTGGGGGTATATGTAATCTGTGCGGAGTACATCAGGGGCATATGTAATCTGTGCGGAGTACATCAGGGCATAATAAGAGGGTATAATAATGGGGTAAATAATACAATTCTCCATAGATGTGGGTTACGCTGTGAAGCGATCCGTTATGCGCAGGCCCCCTTCTGTAACGCTCTGCACCTTTTGGGGACTTTTTCTCCTTCGTAGTTTGGGAAATATTACTGGGAAAGTTTTGCGCTGGTATAATACGGGCGCCCTCGCTTCCAGCGGATGTGCTGTGTCCATTCCCTTTCCTAGTTCCTAAATACCAGGGCCCTGAAACTGAAGGAATGTTCCCCTCCGGCCTGCGCATTGAGATGTTTTTTCATAACCGCATTACTAGTGCCGTAACTTTTTTGTTTTTCAGTTGATTGAGCGGTGTGCGGGCTTGTTTTTTGCGAGACGGGCTGTAGATTTTATTGGTATCATTTTAGAACACATATGACTTTTTGATCACTTTTTATTTCATTTTTTGGTAAAGGAAATTACCAAAAACAAGCAATTCTGGAATCGTTTTTTATTGTTTTTTTTATCGGCATCCACAGTGTGCCCTAAATTACATGTTAGCTTTATTCTGCGGGTCGATACGATTACGGCGATACCAAATTTATATAGTTTTTTTTATGTATTGCAGCTTTTGCACAATAAAATCACTTTTTTTATAAAATCATTTGTTTTCTGTGTCGCCATTCTAAGACCCATAACTTTTTTATTTTTGCGTGCACGAAACGGTGTCAGGGATTATTTTTTGCGGGACGGATTGTCGTTTTTATTAGTACTATTTTGGAGTAAATGTGACTTTTTGATCACTTTTTATAGCATTTTTTGGAAGGAGATGTGACCTAAAAACAAAGATTCTGGCGTTGTTTTTCATGTTTTTTTTTTTACGGCGTTCACCGTGCGGGATAAATTACATAATAGTTTTGTAGTTTGGGTCGTTACGGACGCGGCGATACCAATTATGTATAGTTTTTTTAATTTTTACAGTTTTTCCCATAATAAAAGACTAACTATGGGAAAAAAGTCAGTTTAGCTTTATTTTTATTTGAAATGTGTGTTTTTATTGTTTTACCACATTTTATTAACTTTTTTTTACTTTTCTGACTTGTCCCACTAGGGGACATGAGGGCCTGATGCCCCGATCGCTACTCTAATACACTGCACTACATACGTAGTGCAGTGTATTAGCGCTGTCAGTTATTCACTGACAGCAAGCCTATGAGGACACGCCGCAGGCGGGTCCTCATCGGCTCCCATACAAGGCAGACTCGGACGCCATTTTCTGGCGTCCGATTGCCACAGCAACCCAGCGATTACATCACTGGGTTGCCGATCGGGTGAAAACCTATCAGATGCTGCGCTCTATTGAGCGCAGCATCTGAGGGGTTAATCTGCCGGATCGGAGAATAGCTCCGGTCCTGGCAGTTACAGGAGGGTGCCAGCTGTATAATACAGCTGTCACCCCGCGGTGATGGTGCCGGCTCTGCTTCTGAGCCCGCACAATCACTGCGCCGTACATGTACGGCGCTTTGCGGGAAGCACCTCCCGACAGCGCCGTACATGTACGGCGCATGTCGGGAAGGGGTTAATATTGTGGACCTGTGGACACTTAATGGGTCAGTTCCTAAAACTAAAGAGTTGATCATTTTTAGCTATCCAGAGGTTCACAGTAGGAACCGAGTCAGACAGCCATTGGGTAGGGAGAAGTATTTAAATATGGGATTAGGTGATATGACTGGCTCTTCTTGTTTCTTTTAAAAGATCTCTGTTTTTGGTAACTCAGGTTAGTCTATTTTTTTTTTGGGGTCTTTATGATCTTATTACTGTGCCAACATAGATTTCTATCAGCAATAAACCTCATGTATAGCTCATCTATGACCTAGATCTCGAGAGCAGTTGTTTTGGAATTAAAGAAAAAATTACTAATCCTGAATGAACAGTCACAAGTTCACAACAATAATCCCCCCCATAGAGCCCTCAGTATTTACTATACCGCAAGGGGGGAGTGGTCTGAGCATCTGACTGACTGCAGAGGGCTCTATGGTGGTGTAATTCTCCCCCATAGAGCCCTCAGCGGAAAGGGGAGTGTCTGACTGCTTCAACTGTAAATAAACTTTTAAAAAAACTTCTACAATGTCATAATAACATGTCAGAAGTTTCCTTGGAAAGCCAAGCAGTTGGTGTACGGGCTCATAGACTTTCTATTGAGCACGTACACCGCTCTGAGAAAAGCCACTCAGAAATGAAGCGGCACAGCGCTCACCCAAGCACTTCTGCCGCTTCATTTTAGTGATCAGTGGGGGTCTCAGTGCTCGGACCCCCATGACTAAAACTTCTGACATGTCCCTATGACATCTCAGAAGTTTTTTAAAGTTTAGTTACACTTTAAAGGAAAGCTGTTATGATTTTTTATTAGGAGTGCCTGTGTTAGATTTTTCTGCGCCATAATTATTAATATCTATTAATATTTCTGGCGCATCTCTAGGTCCTGTGCACCCCACAATAGAAATTAGAGTTCATTGACCTCTAGTTTCTATTGCGGCACAGGGGAGAAGAAAGACACAAGACTGCTGTAGGTGAGTACAAGTTTTTTTAATTTTTTCATATTGCTAATTTTGGTTTTGCAGGTTCCCCTTGACCGTTTGGACTACGTTGAAGATTCGTTGGACTACTTCGATGATATTTTTTTTTAAAAAAGTAAAATAAAATGGTCAAAGAGGGTTGTGTGTGGGAGTTTTTATTTCAATAAAAAAATTCTTGTGCCTCTGTTTTTTTTAATACTTTATTACCACCTTTGTAATGGCAGTTGTCTGTTTGATGACGTACATCACTAAGGCAGGGCTTAGCGTTAGCCAGTAAAAAGGCTAGCATTAACACCCCATTATTACCCCGTTACCCACCGCTACCAGAGGTATCAGGAAGAGCCATGTACGATCCAGTACCTGACTACCTGAATTGATGGTCGGGTACTGGGGCTGCCACAGGCTGGTATTAACAGGCTGGGAAGGGACAAAAACTGTCTGGCTTAAAGAGGCTCTGTCACCAGATTTTGCAACCCCTATCTGCTATTGCAGCAGATCGGCGCTGCAATGTAGATTACAGTAACGTTTTTATTTTTGGCCAAGTTATGACCATTTTTGTAGTTATGCAAATGAGGCTTGCAAAAGTCCAAGTGGGTGTGTTTAAAAGTAAAAGTCCAACTGGGCGTGTATTATGTGCGTACATCGGGGCGTTTTTAATACTTTTACTAGCTGGGCGTTCTGATGAGAAGTATCATCCACTTCTCTTCAGAACACCCAGCTTCTGGCAGTGCAGATCTGTGACGTCACTCACAGGTCCTGCATCGTGTCGGACACATCGGCACCAGAGGCTACAGTTGATTCTGCAGCAGCATCAGCGTTTGCAGGTAAGTAGCTACATCGACTTACCTGCTAACGCCGATGCTGCTGCAGAATCATCTGTAGCCTCTGGTGCCGATGTGTCCTCGCTCGTCTGACACGATGCAGGACCTGTGAGTGACGTCACAGCGTGATCTGGCAGAAGCTGGGCGTTCTGAAGAGAAGTGGATGATACTTCTCGTCAGAGCGCCCAGCTAGTAAAAGTATTAAAAACGCCCCGATGTACGCACATAATACACGCCCACTTGGACTTTTACTTTTAAACACACCCACTTGGACTTTTGCAAGCCTCATTTGCATAACTACAAAAATGGTCATAACTTGGCCAAAAATGCTCGTTTTTTAAAAATAAAAACGTTACTGTAATCTACATTGCAGCGCCTATCTGCTGCAATAGCAGATAGGGGTTGCAAAATCTGGTGACAGAGCCTCTTTAAGTGGTTCCCGACCGCTGGCTGTATTTTTACGGCCAGCGGTCAGGGTCCTTAAAACCCGCGCCATAGACTATTTACGGCGCGGGTTTTAACTTGCTGCCCGCGCGATCGGGCAGCTGAATGTCGGGTCTCCGGCTGTCAGTGACTGCCGGGGACCCTGAGGAGAAGATAGAAGCAGCTTTCGCTGCTTCTGTCTTCTCCGATGTCTTCTTACACAGCGCTCAATGAACGCTTTGTATAGGAATAGAGACAGCAGCAGCGGCGCTGTCTCTATTCCTCCCGGTGATCATGTGACTGGTCACATGATTGCCGGGTGCCGTTACTGACAGACTGCTGCTGGGTCTTACTAGACCCAGCACAGCCCAGTTAGTGACAATCGTCACTATGAGAGGGCTGATTTCCCCTGTAACTGGGGTTGCTGTGCAGCTCCAGTTGCAGTGGAAAAGATGGTGTAAAAGAAAGAAAAAATATATATAAAGTTCCCCAAAGGTCTTTTTTGACCTTTGAGGGACAGACCATAGTAATAAAAAAATAGTAAAGTAAAGTGCAAAAATTTTTTTATAATAAATACACATAAAATACCCACCCAAAAAAAAAACGTTCCCCCCGCCAATCATTGTTGTAACGCTAGCGCTGACCCAATTACCCTAATATAGACATGTAATATATTAAAATTTATGGTAGACAATGACGATCACAAATAAAAGGTCTATTTTAGGGTAAAACTATGTTATTACCAAAAAAAAATAGCTGAAACGTAAAAAAGCTTATTTTTTTACTATTATTTTCAAACTTTATGAATAAAAATTCTAAAATAGCAAAAAAGGTGTGTATAAAAATGATAAAAAAAAGAAACCTGCATTGTCTACGGAAAAAACGTTGCAAAAATCACGTCGTTAGCCCAACAAATAAAAAAGTTATAGCCATTTAACTAACACGTGCTAAAAAGGGTTAAACGGTGTCTGGTCCTCAAGGCACAAAATAGCCCGATCCTGAACTGGTTAAAAACTGCTTTATTGTATCTGGCTGGTTATGAAAAATAGGGGGGGACCCCATGTCATTTTAAAAAAAAATGATTTTGGCCGCCCCAGTGCCCGAACATCACTTCAGATGGATCACTTCTTCACTACTGGATCGTACCTGGCTGTTCCCATTACCCCTGGTCCCGGGGTAATAACGGGTGGTTAGTGCTAGTCTTTTTACAGGCCAACGCTAAGGCCCAACCTTAGTAATTGAACGCTGTTAATCAGAGAGCGGCCATTACTAAGGCGCTAATAAAGTATTCAAAAAAACATAACACATAAGAAAATATTTTTTATTGAAATAAAAACTCCCTCATGCAACCCTCATTCCTTTTATTTTTAAAAAAATGTAGATCATCGAAGCAGTCAAACGAATCTACAACTTAGTCCAAACGGTCCAGCGTTCCGCCAGGAAAGTAAAGTTAACAGTATGAACATTTGTTTTTTTAAATAGTTTTAATCTTTTGGTTTCAATTTATATGTTTGAATGATCCAATAGAAGTTGGCTACTTGGACTTCTTATGATTTTTTTTTGTGGTTGGGGTGGCGCCATTTTAATTTTCGCCTCAGGCCAGGCAGCAGAAAAGCAAGAATCGGCCTGAATGGTAGCATAATATTTTGAATGGATTGACTAGTTTGGAGTTTCTGTGTACGTTCCCTGTGACCTTGGGCACGTCATCTTTTTGCCATGTGCGTGGTGTTCTATAAATAGATGGTAATGGATTCAATGTACCTGCATTGTTCTAGAACGCAGAGCTCAGTGCGCCCAGCCTGACACCATCTGAAATAAATGAAAAGTAAAACCAAAGCAAGTATAGCTGTGAGACAGAGATGATGGTGCTGGTTAGCTTGGATTTAATACTCATACAGAGACAGGATTTGTTTCTATCCTGTACAGATTCTGCTTGCCTAGCAAGTGTATTTATTGAGCATGTGTCTAGGACAAGGTGACTGTAGTGCAATATTTATTCAAGCTTTAGATAAATTCAATTACTGCGTTCTCTGCATCAAATTCATTTAGTGTTTTCTTATAAAAGCTTTAACCTTAGTTATGCTATTATTTTAAAGGAAAACTCCATCCACAAATGTTGTGTAAACGAACCATGATGTTTGTTAATCCTAGATACAATGTGCTCCCCTTTAAAAGGGTCCACAGGAAAAATATAAACTGTGATTATGACGGTACCCTCACAAGCACTGATCTCAGGGACATTGGCTGCAAGGGGAGGGGCAGTGATTGTTTACTTAACAATAGGGAAAGGAGTTCTGGCAGTTTATGTGGAACCATTTCAGATTTTATTGAAGTGACCATACAAATGAAATAACAGTTATTTCTTCCTGTAGTGACTTATCTCCAATGGGTACAATGGATCGTTTATTTTAAAATCCAACATGCTTGATCCTTATTGGGTCCTGCAGAAAAAACTACACTTCATTAAAGGGGTTGTCCTATCAGGACAACTGTTGTCCATATGCCCTATTAGCTTGGGACCTCCCTCTATGTACCAGAACAGAGACCAGCTTTGTAAGAGCGGCTCCCTCTCTGGTGAACCTGGCGCCACTTTGCATTACAGGAATTGCAATTCATTGTATTGCTACAGTCACAGACAGGGAAATGTGTGGCTGTGAGAGAAGCCAGACCAAAGACGATTAACTGATCGCCACGCCAGCTTCTTTTTGAAAAGCAATGTCTTCAACCAGAGGAGAGGGCTGCTGCAAAGAGCAATTCTTTCTCTGAATTTTAATGGGTGCTATGTAAGGCCTTACTTTCTTCCACAGCGATAACAGCTGGGTTCAGCAGTGGGACTCCCCATTGTGATCAGATAATTGTAAAGAAAAAGGGCTGTTCTGGTGATAGGTACACCAGATCCGAGTGTGGAGAGGGGAGAAAGCATCCAAGTCTGCAGTAAGGGCAGATCATACAAGCTATCAATATCAGAGTCTAGATAAGGAGGAGGGCAGAGGGAAGGGAGCATCACAAGCTATCAATGTAGAGAGAAAACAGTATAGGAATTAAACTGTGCTAATGCATAAGAGCTAATGAGGGCAACAGCATCCTGGATACACAGAACTCATATCCAGCATGCATTACCCACATGACCACATGAGTAAAGTCTTAAACTTCAAAGTGAATATCACAGGGTCTAAAAATGAACGAAGGAATGGAGATTGCAGCCTGAAATCTAGTGCCATTTTTTTTTTTTTTACTCCAGGTAGCCACTAACACAAAATTCCATGTCAAAGGTGTCGAAAGGCTTTAAAGTGTACCTCCACTTTCACTAAAAAACTATTATAGTGCGGGAGTGTGAACAATAATAATTTTCCTAAATAACTTCGATTATTGATAAAGCTTCTATCAGCAGCAGCACGGACCGTGTAATGTCCGTGCTGCCGGCGGCACATAACTTTGCAGTTAGAGATAGAGCGTCCTGCTCGTGTCCATGGCTTCCGTATGTAAAACGGTCATTAGTGCTACAAACTTCTATAGCGCAGGTGGACGATTTGCATACAGGAACCATGAAGACAAGCAGGACACTCCATCTCTAACTGAAGAGTTGTAAGCTGCCGGCAGCACAAACTTTACACCATCCATGCTGTGGTTAGAAGCATGATGCTAATCAAAGGTATATAGAAAAACAATTATTGTGCACACTCCTGCACTATAATAATTTTTCAGTGAAATTTGAGGTACGCTTTAAGCAATTTGAGAGAAAAATAAGAGTGGAGAGCTGTAACACTGCCCTTTTGCCTCATTGAGAAGAAAGGAATCATGGGCCCTACCTATATGCTTTTTTTTAAAAAGGGGAAGGGGGACTGTTCGGTCATCTAACGCTGTTCTTAAAGAAGCCATGCACTCTGCATTAACCTTATCAATACAGTGTGCCCTTACACCCTATTGACAAGGGAAAGGGTAACACCAAGTTGTCAATATATTTATATATTTTGAAGAGGAATAATAGAGGAATGGCACAATGCAGATTTCTAAGAAAAGGTGTTCCAGAATTGTTATTTCACAGGGAATCCAAGTATTTACAAAAATAGGCATGTCAGAAAAGCTGACAGGTCCTCCTTACTACACCACAGAAAAGAGCTGACTGTCCTCTTTACTTCACCACACGAGAGCTGACAGGTCCTCCTTACTGCACCACAGAGAAGAGCTGAAGTGTCCTCTTTACTGCACCACACAGAAGAGCTGACAGGTTCTCTTTACTGCACCACACAGGAGAGCTGACGGGTTCTCTTTATTGCACCACACAGGAGAGCTTACGGGTCCTCTTTACTGCACCACACAGAAGAGTTGACGGGTTCTCTTTACTGCACCACACAGAAGAGCTGACGGGTTCTCTTTACTGCACCATACTGGAAAGCTGACAGGTCCTCCTTACTACACCACAGAGAAAAGCTGACGGGTCCTCTTTACTACACCACACAAGAGAGTTGACAGGTCCTGCTTACTATACCACACCCGGGAGATGACAAGTCCTCTTTACTACACCACACAGGAGATCTGACAGCTGCTCTATACTACATCACCCTGGAGAGCTGACAGGTCCTCTTTACTGCACCACCCAGGAGAGCTAATAGGTCATCTATGCTACACCACACAGGAGAGCTGACAGATCCTCTACACTACACCACATAGGAGAGCTGACAGATCCTCTATACTACATCACACAGGAGAGCTGACAGATCCTCTATACTACATCAGACAGGAGAGCTGACAGCTCCTTTATACTACACCACACAGGAGAACTGACAGCTCTTCTATACTACACCACATAGAAGAGCTGACAGGTCCTCTATACTACACCACACAAGAGAGCTGACAGATCCTCTATACTACACCACACAGGAGAGCTGACTGCTTCTCTATACTACACCATACAGGAGAGCTGACAGATCCTCCATACTACACCACACAGAAGAGCTAAAAATTCCACTTTTTTACACCACACAGGACAGCTAACCGGTCCTCCTTACTGCACCACACAGGAAAGCTGACAGGTTCTCTATACTACACCACACAGGGGAGCTGACAGCTCCTCTATACTACACCACATAGGAGAGGTGACAGGTCCTCTATACTACACCACACAGGAGAGCTGACAGGTCATCTATACCTCACCACACAAGAGAGCTGACAGGTCCTCTTTCATATACTGTTAAAAATTTTTGAGATTTGCTTGCCTACTGTTGACTATTAAATTACTTGTTAATATTCATTTTTACTGCATGCGTCAACCGCTGTCCTATGAAACTAATCCTGACCACATAATAAAAGCTTGTACTGTAATCTGATATGACTTCCTCTGTTTCATATAGATTTGATTAAACAATTCAACATATGTTTCTATTCTAAACTAGACATAAAATGCGAAAATAATAAGAATGTTATTGTACACGATTGCAAAACATTGTTTGCAACAGATGGCAGATAGAATTGATAACTTTGAAGTTTATTTTTTGTTATAGATAATGGTAAGACGTGGACTGTACAAAAACGTAGAACTTGGTGTAATAGACTGTAAAACTGCTGCAAAATCTCTATTAGGCTGAATGGTTTTAGCTGGTTTTATTAATTGTGATGTATGTGATCTTAAGGTGCTTTTAAAGCAAATAAATAAGTATGTAAAAATGTAATTATTTTTAAATTAAATTTAGAACTATACATCTGGTTTTCTGAAGAAACTGTTTTAGCAAGTTATCCCATTTCTAAGACCTTGTGCATGGTGCCTGTACGACTACACATGGAGTCTCTAGGGCATTGTCTTATACAGTCGGGTCCAGAAGTATTTAGACTGACACCATTTTTCATAATTTAGCCTCCATACACCAACTCAATGTAACCCCTTGGAGACACTAACAATTTTGGTCTTGTGGACACAGACCATTTTTTCAAATCTGACATGTGTCACTTTATGTAATGTAATAACTTTGCAATGGTTTTACTTATCCAAGCGATTGTTTTCTCGTGACATATCGTACTTTATGTTAGTGGAAAAATGTGCTCAATAAATTCAGTATTTACTTGTAAAAAACACAACAACTTAGAGAAAGTTTGCAAAAATTAGCATTTTTATAAATTTTTATGTATTTGCTTGTAAGACAGATAGTAATACCACACAAAATAGTTACTAGTTAACATTTCCCATATGTCTACTTTATCTTTGCATCATTTTTTGAACATCCTTTTATTTTTCTATGACATTAGAAAGGCTTATAACTTTAGCAGCAATTTCTCACGTTTTCATGAAAATGTCCAAAACCTATTTTTTTAGGGACCAGTTCAGTTCTGAAGTTACTTTGAGAGCCTTATATATTAGAAACCCCCCCATATGTCACCACATTTTAAAAACTGCACCCCTCAAAGCATTCAACAGTATTTAGAAAGTTTCTTAACCCAGGTGTTTCAAAGGAATTACAGCAATGTGGAGGTGAAATGTACAAATTTTTTATTTTTATTTTTTTTAGAAAATCCATTTTAATCCATTTTTCTGTAACACAGAAGGTTTTACCAGAGAAACACAACTCAATATTTATTGCACAGGTTCTGCAGTTTTTAGAAATATCCCACATGTGGCTGTAGTGTGATACTGGACTGAAATACTGGCCTCATAAGCAAAGGGGCACCACGTAGATTTTGGAGCCTCCATTTCATTTGAATATATTTTAGGCACCATGTCAGGTTTGAAGAGGTTTTTTGGTGCCAAAACATATGAAACACCCCCAAAAAGGCAGTGAAAATAGAAAAATACTTTTTTTCCAATAACATTTTAATTTTTTAATTTCCACAAGGAAAAAAGGAGAAAAAGCTCTCTAAAATTTGTAAGGCAATTTCTATTTCTCCAGTGTATGGCAATACCCCATATGTGGACGTAAACTGTGTTTTGGGCATATGGCAGGGCTCAGAAGGGAAGGAGCACAATTTGACTTTTGGAGCTCAAATTTTACTGTAATGGTTTTCGGTGCAATGTCGCATTTGAAAAGCCCCTGAGGGACCAAAACAGTGAAAACCCCCCAAAAGTGACCCTATTTGGGAAACTACACCCCTCAAGGAATCTATCTAGGGATATAGTGAGCATTTAAATCCCACAGGTCTTTTGTAGCACTTATTGGAATTAGGCCGTGAAAATGAAAATCTACATTTTGTTTTCCCACTAAATTGTAGAATTTTTTTATTTTTACAAGGGATAAAGGAGAAAATTTGTAAAGCAATCTCTCCCAAGTACGGCAATACCCCAATACCCCCTAAGGTACAAGAATAGTAGAAACCCCTGAGAAGTGACTTAATTTTGGAAACTACACCCCTCAGCGCATTTATATAGGGGTGTAGTGAGTATTTTGACCCCACAGGTGTTTCCTAGATTTTAGTAACATTTCCAAAAAATATTTTAAAAAATATCTAGATTTAGCTCCCAATTTTTCCTTTTCACGAGGGGTAATAGGAGAAAAAACACCCCAAAATGTGTTACTCAATATCTCACGAGTATGGCCATACCCTATAAGTGGTCGTAAACTGCTGTTTATGGGAACATGGCAGGGCTCAGAAAGGAAGGAGCGCCATTTGGCATTTGGAACTCAGATTTTACTGGATTGCTGTTCGAGCGCCATGCCACAGGCTTATTTCTTGCGGGACAATCTGCAGTTTTCATTGATACCATTTTGGGGTACATGCAACTTTTTGATCACTTTTTATTCAATTTTTTTTGTGAAGCAAGGTGACCAAATAACAGAAATTCTGGTATTGTTTTTTATTCTTTTTTTTTTACGGCGATCACCAAGCGTTATAAATGACATATTGACTTTATTCTGCGGGTCGATAAAATTATGACGATACCATATTATGTATATAGTTTTTCAATGTTTTACAGCGTTACCACAATAAAATCACTTTTTTTTAAAAATCGTTTGATATTCGGGTTGCCATATTCTAAGAGCCATAACTTTTTTATTTTTGCGTTGACAAGGCTTTGTAAGAGCTTATTTTTTGCGGGATGTAGTTTTTATTGGTACTATTTTGGGCTACATGTGATTTTTTGATCACTTTTTATTCCATTTTTTGGGAGACGAGGTGACCAAAAAACAGTGATTCTGGCACTGTTTTCTTTTGTTTGTTTTTTTACGCCAATCACCGTGCGTGAAAAATAATGTCATCGTTTTATAGTTGGGGTCGTTACGAACGCGGAGATACCAAATATGTGGACTTTTTTTAATGTTTTCACTTTTTCCTATAATAAAAGCTTTATTATGGAAAAAATTTAATTTTTGTTTATGTAACTTTAAACTTTATTTTATTTTTTATTCAACATTTTTATTAAGTTCTTTTAACTTTTTTTTTTGTCCCACTAGGGAACTTGAAGGCCTGAATTCCTGATTGCTACTCTAATACACTGAACTACATACGTAGTGCAGTGTATTAGAGTTGTCAGTCATACACTGACAGTAAGGGCAGATTCACACGAGCGTTGCGTTTTTGCACGCGCAAACAACGCGGCGTTTTGCGCGCGCAAAAACAATTTGACAGCTGCGTGTGTCATCCGTGTCTGATGCGCGGCTGCGTGATGCGCAGCCGCCATCATAGAAATGAGGCTAGTCGACGGCCGTCACTGTCCAAGGTGCTGAAAGAGCTAACTCTTTCAGCACCCTCGACAGTGAATGCCGAACACAATATCGCAAAACCTGTTGAAAAAAAAGAAAAAGTTCGTACTTACCGAGAACTTCCCGGCCGTTGCCTTGGTGACGCGTCCTTGGTGACGCGTCCTTGGTGACGCACCTCTCTTGACATCGGGCCCCACCTCCCTGGATGACGCGCCAGTCCATGTAACCGCTGCAGTGACTATCTCCTGACGTCGCGTACCGATAATTTTTTTGCCGGGTTCGGCCAAAACGAGTTTGGCCGAACCCGGTGAAGTTCGGTACGCTTGTACGGCTTCGCTCATCGCAAAGACACTCCGTTTGGATGTTCGGAAACAGAAAAGCATGTGGTGCTATTCTGTTTTCATCCATCCTTTTCACTGCTGTTGCGCGAATCACGCTTGTCCCACGGAAGTGCTTCCGTGTGGTGCGCGTGATTTTCACGCACCCATTGACTTCAATGGGTGCGTGATGCGCGAAATACGCAGAGTTATTGAACCTGTCGCGCTTTTTGCGCAGCAGACAAACGCTGCGCAAAAAGCACGGACTGTCTGTACTGCCCCATAGACTTGTATTGGTCCATGCGTGCCGCATGAAAACCACGCGGCCCGCACGGACCGAATACACGCTCGTGTGAATCCCCCCCTAAGCCTAATGCAAGTTGGGGACATTCCTCCCGGGAGGACTTTTGTGCACCTGGCTAACCGTGGAAGAATCCTCCACTGGGGACACTCCTCTAGACTGGCAGGTCACGCGGGGACCCGTAAGACTCAGGATCTGATTGCTCGTCATTTCTGGTGGCCCATGCTGCCCAAGGACATTATGGACTTTGTTTCTTCCTGTTCAGTATGTGCAGCCAACAACGTCGCTCACTCCAGACCTTCTGGTCTGCTCCAGCCATTGCCTGTGCCCAATGCCCCTGGCAGCATATAGCTATGGACTTTATTACAGACCTGCCTCTCTCTGCCGGATGCAGTACTGTCTGGGTGGTGGTGGATCGATTTTCAAAGATGGCCCACTTCGTTCCTCTGACCGTTCTTCCTCCTGCTCCTCTGCTGGCCAAGCACATCCAACACATCTACCGCCTGCACGGCTTGCCGCAGCATATTGTGTCTGATCAGGGGGTTCAGTTCACCTCGAAGTTCTGGAGAGCCCTCTGCGGACTCCTAGGTATAAAGTTGGACTTTACTTCGGCTTACCATCCTCAGTCCAATCGTCAGGTCGAGAGGATCAATCAGATCTTGGAGAACTACCTACGCCACTTCATCTCCAAGCAGCATGATGACTGGGTGCAGTTGCTTCCGTGGGCTGATTTCTCTTACAACAATCATACCAGCGAGTCCACACAGAAGACACCGTTCCTTATTGACTATGGCCAACACCCACTAATTCCTCTCCCGGTCCAGCTGCTGACACGGCTTTTGGGGACTTTCTGCAGATCTGGCAGCAGACTCGATCCTCCATCCTGCTGGCGGTCGACCGCATGAAGCGGAGGGCGGACACAAGGAGAAGAGAACCTCCTCAGTTTCTTCCTGGCACAAAAGGTCTGGCTGTCCTCCAGGAATATTCGACTGAGGGTGCCATCGTACAAAATTGCTCTCTAGTTCCTCGCTCCCTTCGAGATCCTGCAGCAGATCAACCCTGTCGCCTACAAGCTTCGGCTGCCTCATACCCCAAGGTCCCCAACTCCTTCCATGTTTCTCTCCTGAAACCAGTGGCTCTGAACCACTTTACCAAGACTCCAAGCCCTGCGGTTGCCTCCAGCGGCCCTTCAGACACCTTCGAGGTTAAGGAGATCTTGGACACCAGGAAAGTGAGAGGAAAGACTTTTTATTTGGTGGGTTGGAGGGGGTTTGGTCTAGAAGAGAGGTCCTGGGAGCCAGAGGAGAATCTCAATGCTCCTACCCTCATTAAAAGGTTTCTCTCTCGTTGTGGTCCCAAGAGGAGGGGATACTGTATCGTCCGTGGTCGCTGACCACAAACTCCTTCCATCCAGTCGACGCCCTTCTCTCAAGAGATGTCTGCACATACGGCCGTCCTGCTCCTCAGTGACCACCAGGGTGCGCTCACGAGCTCAGTCCAGACTTAAAGGAACAGTGTCACCAAAAAAAAAAATTTAATATCAGTTTGATGTTAGTGTTTTATTAAAAACGTTTGTAGTAATTTGTGTGTTTGTATGTTACCTTTTTTTATTTTTACACTTTTTCTTCCCTATGGGGGCTGCCATTTTTTTTTTCCATTTCTGTATGTGTCGATTAGCGATACATACAGACATGGAATATGGCAGGTCCAGTCCCATAGGGGCCCGTTCCATCCACTATGGTGTACGCCGTCTGTGTGGGAACGGCGCATGCGCCGCTCCCACACAGTCCAATTTGAAATGCGCGGCCTCCGGCGCCATTTTCCTGTGGACCGGAAGTCGCGGCCGGACAGTAAGATTACTACTTCCGGTCGCGGCTTCCGGACTTGTGCACATGAAGCAGCGGCAGCAGACGGAGCGGACGGACCGGAGGGAGCGGCGGCGACTGGAGCAGGTAAGTGATTTCTATGTATGTTCGTGTTTCAGTGTGTGTTTACTAGTGTATGTTAACCTACTACACTGTGTGTTAGCTCAAAAAATGGCGACACACAGTGTAGGAGGTTAGACCGTTCAATCCCCTCATTTCTCCCGGCACTAGCCAGGATAAAGGAGGGGGGGATTCTGAGAGCTCACTAGAGCGAGGGATTTTTTCCCAATTTTGCAGCATAAAGCAATGTGGTTGCTTTACCACATGCAATGCTGCAATTTTGGGAATTGCTCCATCTAGTGACCAGCAATGGGAAATATTATAAATTAGAATCCAATTGAATCTAATTTATAATATTTCCTGACTCGTGAAAAAAATAAAAAAAATTAGAACAATGTTTAATCACCCACACACTAATTGTTTAACTAAAAAAAAAAATACATTTTTTGCTAACAACACATTCCCTTTAAGAAGCCAGAGTGCACGGATGTTGGAGAACCCTGGGCTATAAGAAGGTCCCAGCCGCATCCTCCCACGCCTGAGCGTTGTTGTCGTATTCCAAGTTTGTCTTGCAAATGGTCCCCTAGTGTTTCCTGCTCCCAATGTTCCCTGTTCCTGTATCCTGATCTAGTGCCGTACTGAGCTGTAGCCGTGCTGTGCTGTATACCACGCCTGTCCTGCTTCTCCACGCCTGACGTCTACCTGCTGCCTAGTTCCTGCCAAGTCTGCCTTGCATCTGTCCGAGCTGCCACAGGTACCCTATATGAACTATAGACTCTGAATTGCGCCGTGTTGGCCAGCTGCCATACCGCCAAGGCGGTACGGCCCAGTGGGTCCACGAACCCTACGTGACAGCAGCCATATATGTGTATGCAGGGCTGACTCCTGCCACTTTAAGTACCCCTTGCTGGTTGTCATCTGTTTTGTTTGCCCCTTCCCTCTATTAGTTATCCCTCTGTGCTTGTCTTTGTGCTTTCCATTGAACCCCTTTGCACCTCTCTTTCTGGTATGCCTCTGTCTTGTCTTCCCCTCTTTCCATCCTGTAAAGTGGAGCTACGGAGGATAACAGTGGCGTGGTGAGGGAGCGGCCACTCCTGAGTAAGGTACTGCAGAACATCGGCACTGTCATGGCAATGGCGTTTAGATGCCATGTCGCTGACGCTTTGCCACGAAAGGGAGAAGTTCCCCCTGACAAGAGGGTAGGCGGAGAGCCCTGACGCATCTACTGTGGGTGGGAGAAGCAGGCAAAAGTTATTTAGGGGAGGGAGGACAGGTGGTAGACAGAGTGTGGTGTGGTTACATGTAAAGCTAGAGAGAGTTTTGCAGTCTGAGCCATGACTATAGGAGCCCAGCTTAAGACACCGACCAGTGCCCTTGTGAGTGGGAACGAGTTGTGCTTGTGAAGCATCAGCTAAGCAAAGAGCATTGGACACTGGTACCAGACACTGCCACTGTTAAGGTCCTTTTACACCGGCCAATATGTGTCCTAAAAAGGAGAGACAATAAGCGAGACAGCTCGTTTGCTCCTTTCACAAAGGGCTATGATCAGTAATGTATGGGGGACGAACGATCTTTACTACTTTCACTCGTCCACATTAATTTCCATCATGTCGGCAGCACATTTCCCTGTTTACACAGGGAGATGTGCTGCCGACAATGATAATATTTTGTGCAGCATAAACTATACGAACAGCCGATGAATGAGCGTTCGCTCATTCATCGGCTGATCGTTGCCCTGTTTACACAGGGCAATGATTGGGAACGAGTGTTCATATGAATGCTTGTTAGGCCGATTATTGGCCTATGTAAAAGGGCCTTTATCCTCCAAGCGCGATACAGCACATGGATGGAGAGAGATAAGTGCCAGGAGACAATGTGAGGAGTGATTGTTCTGCATTGCTATGTTACACTGCCTCCCTGTTTAAATTGAATTAGCCAGTCACGTATTAATATCCATCGACTGTGTTATTTCTCCCAAAAACTGGTTATTACAATGCCCTAGAGGCAAGCAAGTCCTAAAGGGGCAGCAACACTGATGTCTTAGCACTTAATAGACTATTGGGGGAAGTGTTCAATGCTCCCCACCTGTCGTGTCACTCTGTATATTCAACTCCAGTCCTAGACTGTTCTGCCAACGAAGGGTGTTATCTGTTGTGTAAATCAATATGTATCATACCAGAAAGGTTCAAGTTGACCCTTCCTTGTGTGGTGACTGAACACATGTCCATGTGATAACCCTCTCTCTACCATGTTTGACAGATTATGTGGTATGCTTCGGAATATGAGTCCATCCTTTCCTTCTCCATACTGTTCTCTTCCCATCATTCTGATACAACTTCATTTTGGCTTCATCTGTCTAAAGAATCTTGTTCCAGAACTGGGTGGATTTTTTTAGATGTTTTCTAGCAAAATTTAATCTGACCTTTCTGTTCTTGAGTGTTACCAGTTGTTTGCATTTTAAAATAGACCATCTGAAGTAACATCAATGAAGGCGTCCCTTGAGTATAGACTATGACAATGAAACGCCTACCTCCTCGACATTGTTCTTGACTTGGCCAGATGTTGTAAAGGGAACAAATTCTGCAGTCGTCCACTTTAGTTTTCTTCTGTGGTCTTTCAGATTCCCATGAACAAGGTATCAAATGCAAATTCAACACCTGGAATCAACTCCAGACCTTTAATCTCCTTAATTTGTTATGCAAAAAGGAGGGAACAGGCGACACCTGACCATGAAACCACTGATCAGTCAATTGTCCAATTTATTTTGAACCTGTGAAAATGGAGAGACTACGTAAAAATTGTCTGTAATTCCTAGATGCATAATGCAATCTTTTGGGTAAACACCTTGAATTAAAGCTGATAGTCTACACCAATCACATCTTGATCACTATGTTTCAGATCCGATTTGGCGGTGTACAGAGGCTGAGGCTAAATAATACAATTTGTGTCACTGTCCAAATACTTCTGGACCTGACATTAGATCCATAGGTACTCCATATGGTCTGGCACAGACTTATGGAAATATTTTACCCTAGAAGCATACTTCACAAGGAGAATACCTCTGAGATATGCCTCTGATGCAACATGGCACAATTTTTTTCTCATATGAAACCAGAGTCGTACGGAGGAACAGAATAGCCCCATAGATTGATATAGGTGCCATGTTATGGGTCCATTCTACTTTGAGCTTTTGCAGAGCTACAATTTGCCAGTGGTTATGAGCGTTGTTTCTTTAAATAAAATAAACCTTCTTAAAGGAGGTACCTAGACCACCCCACCTCTTATGAAAACTGCCCAGTAATTACATGATTGCCAAGGGTCTGGCATTACTGGCTATATGTGCCACTAATTTAAATTAAAGGTGTTTTACAGTCCCTAACAATTGATGGCCTATCCTGAGGATAGGCCATGAATAGCTGATCAGTCGGGGTCCGACTCTGCTACAGAAGCCCCCCTAAAATGTCTGCAACCTGCCTCCATATAATGCCTGCCACAGATGTATCACAGGTGCCAGCCCACATTTACCTCCAGTGTTAAAGCTGTTTTCCAGCCGATATAAATTGATGGCCTTTTCTCAATGCACAGTCATCCACAAAATGATATAATATTCTCTATGTTTGTGGCAAGCAGTAGACTCCACAGGTAGTAAAAAGAAGTGTCCTCTTCCACAAAATAATAACTATTCTGTTCTGTGCTTTTACCCACTTGGCACTCTCATTTCTGTCTTGAAGAAATAAAACAAAAGGCTTCCTGTCAGCCGGCAGGTGCAGTGACTGGTACTCTGAGCAAAGTCTTAGATTACTGGCATGGAGACTAAGGTGTTGCCTTTGTTATTTACCTGCACGATGTTGGCAGCTTGGAAAGTCATATTGTCTTTGCTCACTAAACAGATATCCTGGAGAAATGCCATTATTGTCTGTCACGAAGGGTCTGTGGACCCACTGGGCCGTTCCGCCTTGGCGGTAAGGCAGCTGGCCAACAGGGAGCAGGTGAATGTCTATAGTTCTATAGGTACCTGTGGCAGCTCAGACAGCAGCAGGGCAGACTCGGCTGGGACTTAGGTAGCAGACGAACGTCAGGCGAGGTGAAGCAGGTCAGATGTGGATGCAGCACGGCACGGCTTTGGCACAGCTTAGTGCTAGACCAGGAAGGTATGGATTGCTAGAAACAGGAACAGGAAACAGGTATAGCTACAGGGACAGGGACTGGAACATGGACTGGAACAGGAAACATACTAGGAGGCCATCACATAGACAAACTAGGGAACACAACAACGCTCAGGCATAGAACTAGGGGGCTGGAACCCTCTTATAGTCCAGGGTACTCATGGGTCAAAGTTCATCCATGAGGTCCGGTGCGCGCGCTGCCTCTTTAAGAGCGGGCATGAGCGTGCGCGCGCACCCTACGGGATCCGGCAGAGGTGAGTGGCCGCGAGCGCTGGCGTCTCCTGAGGGGGAGGCTGGAGCCAGCGGTTGCCGACCCGTGGCTGCGGCTGTCAGGGGAGGTTGGAGCTGACAGCACGCAGCCACGGACATTACATTGTCCTACTTACAGAGTTCCACATGGACTACGTGAGCCACTATAGTTAATTTTTCATATTATGGTTCTGGAATGGTCTGCTGCTCCTGCTTGTAAAAACATTTATAGGACAAATAAGTTAAAGGGGTTTATAAAAATCAATGGTCTGTCCTTAGTATAAACCATCAATGTTTGATCAGTGGGGGGCCCGATGGGACCTGTGTCAAACAGCACAATGAAAGGCCTGTGGCGATGTCTCTTTGATTGTTTACATAGGCACAGCAGCTTTCCTGTATGTTTACCAGATCCTACTACTGTAGCTTGTCCCGTTCGAGTAAATGGGACGAGTTGTAGTACCAGCAATGGCCACCCCGATCACAATTAAAGGTGTTTTCCACGTTCTGACAACTGATGACCTATCCACCAGATAGGTCATCAGTATATGATCGGTGCGTGTCCGACACCCGCACCCCGCACTGATCCGCCACTCCAGCTGCCTCCGGGCACCATACGATATTACCGGAAGCAGATGGTTCCGGTCAAAGAATAGCAGCCGAGCCTCAGTACTGTATTTCTGTTCCTATTCAACTGAATAGGTGCAGAGCTGCACTTCTGCCGAGTGGCAGCTATACAATGGTCGGAGCTATCTGCTTCCGGCTCCCACCACTGCATATCGTTCCAAACATCCGGTGCACGAAGGCGGCCGGAGTGGCGGGTGCGGGGTCCGGATGTCGGACATGCACCGATCATATACTAATGACCTATCTGGTCATCAGTCGCCAGAAAGTGGAAAACACCTTTAAGTCACTTTAAAGTGTTTTCTATATCAATATCTAATTTCCAAGTTGTGTTATCAGAGGTTGAAGTCATGGACTTTTATCAGGGGCGTAACTAGGAAAGACTGGGCCCCATAGTAAACTTTTGACTGGGGCCCCCCCTCCCCTGGGTGTCACACAACCCCCCCCCCTTGTAGATAGTGCCTTTTTTACAGCCCCCCCCCCCTGTAGATAACGCCATACAGCCCCCCCTCTGTAGATAGCGCCATACAGCCCCCTGCAGATAACGCCATACAGCCCCCCTGCAGAGAACACCGTACAGCCCCCCATGTAGAGAACACCATACAGCCCCCCCCTGTAGGGAACGCCATACAGCCCCCCCTGTAGAGAACGCCATACAGCCCCCCCTGTAGGGAAAGCCATACAGCTCCCCCCCTGTAGGGAACGCCATACAGCTCCCCCCCTGTAGGGAACGCCATACAGTCACACCCCCCCCCCCTCTGTAGGGAACGCCATACAGCGCTCCCCCCTCCCAAAAAAATGCGACCTACAGTGTGCCGTACAAGATACATGTATCGCCTATCCACAGGATCTCCACAGGATAGGGGATACATGTGTGATCACTGGCAGCGATAGGGAGAACGGGGGACTGAAAGTCCCCTGAACTTCTCCATGACAAACGTCTGACTTCCGGCGTCTGCGCAGCTCAATAAAAATGAAAGGAGCGCTGGTCACGCATGCGCACAAGCACGACCGGCGCTCCATTCATTTCTACGGAGCTGCCGACACAGACCCCGGAAGTCCGAGGTTTGTGATGGAGAACTTCAGGGGACTTTCAGTCCCCCGTTCCCCCTATCGCTGCCAGCGATCACACATGTATCCCCTATCCTGTGGAGATCCTGTGGAGAGGGGGGGGGGGGATACATGTCTTTTGCTCTATTTTGCGCCTTCAGGACCAGACACCGTTTAGCCATTTTTAGCACGTGTTCGTTAAACGGCTATAACTTTTTTATTTGTTGGGCTAACGACGTGATTTTTGCGACGTTTTTTCCGTAGACAATGCAGGTTTCATTTATTATCGTTTTTATACACACCTTTTTTGCTATTTTAGAATTTTTATTCATAAACTTTGAAAATAATAGTAAAAAAATAAGCTTTTTTACATTTCAGCTATTTTTTTTTGGTAATAACATAGTTTTACCCTAAAATAGACCTTTTATTTGTGATCGTCATTGTCTACCGTAAATTTTTATATAGTACATGTCTATATTAGGGTAATTGGGTCAGCGCTAGCGTTACAACAATGATTGGCGGGGGGGGGGAACGTTTTTTTTGGGGGGTGGGTATTTTATGTGTATTTATTATTTAAATTTTTTTTGCACTTTACTTTATTCTTTTTTTATTATTATGGTCTGTCCCCGAAAGGTCAAAAAAGACCTTTGGGGAACTTTATATATTTTTTTTCTTTCTTTTACACCATGTTTTTCCACTGTAATTGGAGCTGCACAGCAGCCCCAGTTACAGGGGAAATCAGCCCTCTCATAGTGACGATTGTCACTAATAGGGCTGTGCTGGGTCTAGTAAGACCCAGCAGCAGCCTGCCACTAACGGCACCCGGCGATCATGTGACCAGTCACATGATCACCGGGAGGAATAGAGACAGCGCCGCTGCTGCTGTCTCTATTCCTATACACAGCGTTCATTGAGCGCTGTGTAAGAAGACATCGGAGAAGACAGAAGCAGCGAAAGCTGCTTCTATCCTCTCCTCAGGGTCCCCGGCAGTGACTGACTGCCGGAGACCCGACATTCAGCTGCCCGATCGCGCGGGCAGCAAGTTAAAACCCGAGCCGTAGAAAGTCTATGGCTCGGGTTTTAAGGACCCTGACCGCTGGCCGTAAAAATACAGCCAGCGGTCGGGAACCAGTTAATGGCAGAGCGGGGAGATACCTCCCTGCTCTGCCGTAGTTTTCAGTGGCGTCCCGCTGTAGCAGCCATAGCGGGCCCCCTCATGCCGCGGGCCCCGTAGCAGCCGCTACTGCTGCTACGGCGGTAGTTACGCCACTGACTTTTATTGCTGTTTCCCCACGACAACACCTCCTGCCCCTGTCCTCTAGCACCTCTATGTTGTCTAAGGCTGGGTTCACACAACCTATTTTCAGACGTAATGGAGGCGTTTTACGCCTCGAATTACATCTGAAAAAACGGCTCCAATACGTCGGCAAACATCTGCCCATTACTTTCAATGGGCTTTACGATGTACTGTGCCGACGACCTGTCATTTTACGCGTCGCTGTCAAAAGACGGCTCGTAAAATAACAGCCTCATCAAAGAAGTGCAGGACACTTCTTGGGGCGTAATTGGAGCCGTTTTTCATTGACTCCAATGAAGAACAGCTGCAAATTACGTCCGTAAAAGACGCCTGAAAACAGCTCCATAATTTCAGACGTAATTGCAGTTATGGTGTGCACATACCCTAAGGCCTCATATACACTTCCGTCGTTAATGATGGTCCCGTCACACACGGGCTGCACACGGATGGCTTTCGTGTGCAGCCCGTTGTTTCACAGACCAAATTCAACGCAAAGGCCAAGACTGTTCCGTCAAAAACAGGCAGGAGTAGGACCTGTACTACTTTTGACGGAACGGCCGCACGGTTCCGTTAAAACAATGGAAGTGTGCATGGCCCGATTTAAATGAATGGGTTCAGGGTGCTTATCCGTGACAAAAACAGATAGAACCCTGAAGGAAAAAACTGAAGTGGGCATGAGGCCTTAGGGACATTAGAAGCAATATAAACACATCAGATTGCTTCTTTTATTTTTATAGCAGTGCTGCACGGGATATAAATTGATTGGTTGATATGAGTCCCAGTGTTCCTGTGATAACACTGAGCTGACTGAGCACAAGGCAGGAAGTGTTATCATGTAGACACAGGCTCTTCTTGCAGGAGGTCTATAACATCCACAGCTGATATTTAGCACATGAATACATTTTATATATATTTTTTATATTGTAAAACATTAATGACTTTTAATATAAGGGCATAGCCAGATGTGGCAGAGTTTTTCCTCTGCAAATGTTGGTGCAGATTTGGGGCAATTATGCAACGAGCTGCACCAACATTTGCATATTTTACAGGTAATTCAGACTTTGCAGAAAACACAGCGGACTTGCCTCAGATTTCAGTTTTTGCATTGCAAAGGTTGAAATACGCAGTGAAATTCTGCTTCTTCTCCGCAACAGACAGTGCATGGTGCGAAGGGAAAAGTCCGCACCGCAGCCTATGGTCCGCAGCTGAGTTTTCCGCAACGTCGGAACTAACTTGCCTAAAAATGTATTGAAACAACTGTAAAAAACGGCCGCTGGAGAATTCCACTGTGGATTGTCCGCAGCGGAATTCCACAGCAATTCCGCCACGTGTGGCCGTGCCCTCAATCTTCTAGTAGTTAATAAGTCTTCCATGTATTCAGTGTTTATTATGTTTTCAAACATAATACAGTAGCCTCATGTGAATATAAATGGCTTAAAGGAACAGTGTCATCACAATTATTTTTTTAATATGTTAACGATGTTAGTGCTTTATTAAAAATGTTTATATTTATTTGTGTGTTTGTGTTTTACTTTTTCTTATTTTTACACTTTTTCTTCCTTATGGGGGCTGCCATTTTTTTTTCCATTTCTGTATGTGTCGATTAACGACACATACAGACATGGAATACGGCAGCCACAGTCCCATAGGGACTGCGAACGGCTCCCGTCCCATCCACTTCAATGTACGCCGTCTGTGTGGGAACTGCGCATGCGCCGCTCCCACACAGTCCAATTTGAAATGCGCGCCGTCCGGCGCCATTTTCATGTGGACCGGAAGTCGCGCCCGGACAGTAAGATTACTACTTCCAGTCGCGGCTTCCGGACTTGTGCACTTGGACCAGCGGCAGCAGACGGAGCGGACGGGCCGGAGGGAGCCGCGGCGGCAGGAGCAGGTAAGAGATTTATATGTATGTTCATGTTTGTGTACGTTTACTACTGTATGTAAACCTACTACACTGTGTGTTAGCTCAAAAAATGGCGACACACAGTGTAGGAGGTTAGACCGTTCAAACCCCTCGTTTATCCCGGCACTAGCCAGGATAAAGGAGGGGGGGGGGATGCTGAGAGCTCACTAGAGCGAGGGCTTTTTACCCAATTTTGCAGCATAAAGCAATGTGGTTGCTTTACCACATGCAATGCTGCAATTTTGGGAATAGCTCCATCTAGTGACCAGCAATGGGAAATATTATAAATTAGAATTAATTTATAATATTTCCTGACTCGTGAAAAAAATTAAAAAAATTTGAACAATGTTTAATCACCTACACACTAAATGTTTAATTAAAAAAAACAAAACATGTTTTTCTGGCAACACATTGCCTTTAAGATACCTGGAAGACATAGAAACAAGAAAATATGTTCACTGCTTAGACAATAATTTATTTACCCCCTCCTGCGACTCACTGCTTATGTTCTGCAATTCTGTCCATTTCTCTGTAATAGTCAGGGCTGAGGCTGAAAATAGGGAATAGATTGATGAATGCTGTCAGGAGACCATTAACTATGCATTACTTCATTTTTCTCGCCTCTCATAGCGAACATATCTAATATGTTATGCACATGTAATTAATAGATTACATATATCTGTCTCTGTCATTAAAAGGACACTAAAGCGAAAACTCTCCGATTAACATGCTATTCATAGCATTCACAATATGTAGCTAAAAGTTCTTATACAGCGACAGATCTTAAAGTAATTCACATTATATTCAGGTTTTGTCAATGACTTTCCATTATTGTATGACGTCACCCATTTCAAGCTGTCGAGAGGTTAACTGTTCTTTAAAGAGGATCTGTTAGCTCTTCTGATATCTCTGTCTTATAATATACCAAATTCTGGAGCACATTCTCTTAGGCCTTATTTGCACGAGCGTGTTACACGTCCGTGATACGCGCGTGAAAATCACGCGCGTCGCACGGACCTATGTAAGTCAATGGGGCCGTTCAGACATTCAGCATGTCCTATACTTTAGCGTTTTTTGCGCATCACGCACCCATTGAAGTCAATGGGTGAGTTAAAATCATGCGCAGCACACGGACGCACTTCCGTGTCCTGCGTGTGATTCGCGCAAAAGTTTTTCACGAAATTAAGGGAAAAATAAAACCACCTCCTTCATTTCATTTTCTAAACCTCAAAACCGCCTGTCATAAGGACGCCATATGCGCGAAAATCACGCAGCCACGCACCTTTGTGTACCTTAAGACTCATGACACACGGAACTGCAATGCACAAAAAACGCTGCATTTTCGCTGGGTTTTTACGTCCGTTTTTGGAGCTGTTTTTAATAGAGTCTATTAGAACACAGCTCCAGAAACGTCCCAAGAAGTGTCGCGCCGTATTTTTACAGCGACACGTAAAATGACAGCTCGTCTGCATAGAACATCGTAAGACCCATTGCAAGCAATGGGCAGATGTTTGCCGACGTATTGGAGCCGTCTTTTCAGGCATAATTCGAGGCGTAAAACGCCTCCATTACGTCTGAAAAGAGGTCGTGTGCACATACCCTAAGGGTATGTTCACACGCAGAGTCAAAAACGTCTGAAAATACGGAGCTTTATAATGGGAGCACGGCCCATAAAAACGTCCGGCTGCCCGCGGCCATCCGCTGCCGGCCGCGCCCGTAATTATGGGTTGTAATTACGGTCACGGTCGTGTGCATGGAGCCTAAGTACTTTAGTTATTCTGTGTATTGGAAATATTTTTTAACTTTTATAATTTGTTTTTCCACTAGTGAAAGAAAGTCTTGAAGTGAATCGCCACCATTTATCACCACATCGTTCTTTAGGTCTACCATTCTGTGCTGCTTAATTTCTTAGTATATATTTATAGTGGTCGTATGCTCCATTTTTATGATGTAGAACTTCAAATCCGCTGCATAAACATAATTACAGAGCATCTGTCATCACTTTTTTGTCGCCATCACCGAGGACAGAATAATGTAGTGATAGAGATGCTGATTTCAGGATGATAGGGATGATAGAGTTCGGTTCTAGCGAGTTTTTCAACTTACCCTAAGAAGGCCAACCACCCAATCCCGTCTTTGTATAAATATACCTCGTAAATAAAAGTCAGACTCGTGATTGGATAAAATTGGCCACAGCAGCCAGTTTATTGACAAACAATAACAACAAAATACCAAATTACCATAAATATCATATAAAACATTATCACACATTTTAACCAATCACTCGAAGGAAAGAGGTCCATGGACCTAAGAAGGGGATCTGCCCTGCCAATCTGCCCATATGTGCAATTTTACCCCCAGCCGATTCCACACAGGTCCAGGGGCAGCGGTTCGATCCGCAGATGGCCAATAATTCACCCCTGCTCCACGGGACACCACCCAGCAGGAGCCCAAAATAGCCAGACCCTCCATATTGCATAATTTGGGAGGGACCATACCCACGATGAGTCCCTCCCCCACCAATTTAACACCAACTCCAAGGACCTCCAACCTGCCAACCACTGCCTTGACAAATCTACAACCACTAACCTACCGCTGCTAAAATAAGAGAACCAACAAGTAGGGAGGGCGGGTGGGATACTTCCCATGCACGTGCTTTCAGCAACTGGCACCAGAACCGGATATCCCACTCAGGCTCCGCCCCTAACCTTTCCCTGCCTATCAACCCGGTCATGTGGCCTTCTCTTATGGCCTGTGGCCTATATCCGGCCCTTCTTTATGAGTGTTATTTCTCCATGTGCTGTAGGTTTTGGAAAACTTACGGTTTAATTGTTGCAGCGCTCGCATCACGTAGTCGTGAGCTGCCGCGATCCCCACCCTAATTCGTTCATTGACAGTTTTTTTCCATATTACTATGCATAGGAAGAAAGTTGTCAATCAACAAAAACTTCAAAAACGACAGCACATGAAGACATAACACTTATAACGTTGAAATCAGCGTTTCTGTCGCTACCTTATGCTGGTCTAAGTGATGGCAACAAAATGGTGGTGACAGATGCTCTTTACATCATAAGATTCGGTCTACCACAGCCAGCAGGTTGGGCCTTATAGGCTCACAGACATGACCAGCACGGAGGCCTTTCTTAGTCATTGATACATTTGCATTCTGGGTTGTTAAAAGTTAAAGGGGGTTTCTATTTTTATGTAAATAAAGTGTAATCGATACATAATAAAAAGTTTTGCAACGTTATAATACACTGTTTCAGATCCTCAACATTTCCATAAGCTCTGCTCGCAGCGAGTGAATGTTTACATGCAGACGGAATACCTGTATAAAAGTAAAACTTCTCATAGCTGAAAGTTTTCTACAATTGTATTCAGTCTGTGCAATCCCCTGTGAGCTAAACAGCCTGAATTCCAGGTTGATAAATGGAGGTAGGTAAAATTCATATGGCCCCATTGCAAAGTCTGGAATAGGCCCCCCACCTTGTTGACAGTAACCTGAACTGTGGTAATGCAAACAGCAAAAACAAAAGGATTAATAGTATTCAGAGCCGCACACTGCATATGGTTAGATCAGCATCTCAGGCGCCGCTCTACCAGGACTGCAGAGGGTGGTAATTTAGTGTTAAACCCTAAACACATTTGTGATTATTACACATTGTGGTTTTGTCTTGGCTTTTCTGCAGTGAAACACAATAACCCCTAAGGACACAAATGTGAGCAGGACTTGCTACTCTAGATGTGTGTGTGAGCTGGGCTGTGTGTGTGTGTGTAGGCTATGTTCACATTTGTGTCAGGGCTCCGTTATTGATTCCTTGCACAACCGGGACAAACGGAAACCATTGGCACAGGATCCATCCCCATTGAAATCACCTACGGTTTCCGTTTGTGTCAGTTCGGGCTCCATTCTGATGGAAAGCTGAGACGGAACGGAGCCCTACTGCAGATCTGAACGAAGCATTATATGTGTATGAGCTATATCTGTTATATGTATGAGCTGTGCTGTGTGTGTTATATGTGTATGAGCTATATCTGTTAGGGTATGTGCACACACACTAATTACGTCCGTAGTTGACGGACGTATTTCGGCCGCAAGTCCCGGACCGAACACAGTGCAGGGAGCCGGGCTCCTAGCATCATACTTATGTACGACGCTAGGAGTCCCTGCCTCTCTGCAGGACAACTGTCCCGTACTGTAATCATGTTTTCAGTACGGGACAGTAGTTCCACGGAGAGGCAGGGACTCCTAGCATCGTACATAAGTATGATGCTAGGAGCCCGCCTCCCTGCACTGTGTTCGGTCCGGGACTTGCGGCCGAAATACGTCCGTCAATTACGGACGTAATTAGTGTGTGTGCACATACCCTTAGAGTATGTGCACGCACAGAGTCAAAAATGTCTGAAAATACAGAGCTGTTTTCAAGGGAAAACAGCCCCTGATTTTCAGAAGTTTTTTGAGCAACCCGCGTTTTTCACTGCGTTTTTTGTGGCGTTTTCGCAGCATTTTTTACGGCCGTTTTTGGAGCTGTTTTCATTGGAGTATATGAGAAAACGGCTCCAAAAACGTCCCAAGAAGTGTCCTGCACTTCTTTGACGAGGCTGTTATTTTACGCGCCGTCTTTTGACAGCGACGCTTAAAATGACAGGTCGTCGGCACAGTACATCGTAAAGCCCATTGAAAGTAATGGGCAGATGTTTGCCGACGTATTGGAGCCGTTTTTTCAGACGTAATTCGAGGTGTAAAACGCCTCCATTACGTCTGAAAATAGGTCGTGTGAACCCTGCCTTATATGTATGAGCTGTGCTGTGTGTGTTATATGTGTATGAGCTGTGCTATCTATATCTGTTATGCCTATGGGCTGTGCTGTATGTGACATGTGTATGATCTGTGCTGTGTGTGTAATGTGTGTATAAATTGTGCCATGTGTGTTATATGTGTATGAGTTGTGCTGTGAGTTATGTCTGTGTATAAGCTGTGCAATGTGTCTTTTGGGTGTATAAGCAGTGATGTGTGTATTTCAGTATATGTACATGAGCTGTGTCGTGTGTGTGTGTGTGTGTGTGTGTGTGTAAGCTGTGCTCTGTGTGTAATATGTGTCTATGAGCTGTGTTGTGTGTGTGTATAATTTGTGTATGAGCTGTGCTGTGTGTGTGTGTGTGTGTGTGTGTGTGTGTGTGTGTGTGTGTGTGTGTGTGTGTGTGTGTGTGTGTGTGTGTAGTGTTTGTATGTATGAGCTGTGCTGTGTGTGTTATGTGTGTATGAGCTGTGCTGTGTATATTATGTGTGTATCAGTCGTGCTTCGTGGGTTATATGTGTATGAGCTGTGTGTTATGTGTGTGTATGAGCTGTGTGTTGTGTGTGTTATGTGTGTATGAGCTGTGCTGTGTGTATAAGTTGTGCTGTGTGTGTGTGTGTGTGTGTGTGTGTGTGTGTGTGTGTGTGTGTGTGTGTATGTGTGTGAGCTGTGTTGCATGTGCTATGTGTGTGAACTGTGATATGTGTTATGTGTATATAAGCTGTCCTATGTTTCTTATGAGTGTATGAGCTGTGAACTGTGTTTATTACATGTGTATGACGTTTGTTATGTGTGTGTCATGTGGGTGTGAATCGTGCTGTGTGTGTTATGTTTTGTTTTTTTAACCGTTCTGCATGCATTATGTTTGTATGAGATATTCTGTGTGTGTTATAATTTTATGAGCTGTGCTGTGTGTTATGGGTGTATGAGCTGTGCTGTGTGTTATGGGTGCATGAGCTGTGCTGTGTGTTATGGGTGTATGAGCTGTGCTGTGTGTTATGGGTGTATGAGCTGTGCTGTGTGTTATGGGTGCATGAGCTGTGCTGTGTGTTATGGGTGTATGAGCTGTGCTGTGTGTTATGGGTGTATGAGCTGTGCTGTGTGTTATGGGTGCATGAGCTGTGCTGTGTGTTATGGGTGTATGAGCTGTGCTGTGTGTTATGGGTGTATGAGCTGTGCTGTGTGTTATGGGTGTATGAGCTGTGCTGTGTGTTATGGGTGTATGAGCTGTGCTGTGTGTTATGGGTGTATGAGCTGTGCTGTCTATTATGGGTGTATGAGCTGTGCTGTGTGTTATGGGTGTATGAGCTGTGCTGTCTATTATGGGTGTATGAGCCGTGCTGTGTGTTATGGGTGTATGAGCTGTGCTGTCTATTATGGGTGTATGAGCTGTGCTGTGTGTTATGGGTGTATGAGCTGTGCTGTCTATTATGGGTGTATGAGCCGTGCTGTGTGTTATGGGTGTATGAGCTGTGCTGTCTATTATGGGTGTATGAGCTGTGCTGTGTGTTATGGGTGTATGAGCTGTGCTGTCTATTATGGGTGTATGAGCCGTGCTGTGTGTTATGGGTGTATGAGCTGTGCTGTTTGTGTTATGTGTGTAGCTGTGTTGTTTGTGTTATGTGTTTAGGATCTGTATTTATTTTGGGGGTCTAGTCTTGGGTCTGAATGTATTCTGGGGTCTGCACTTATTTTGGGGTTGGGTCTAGGGTTTATATTTATCTTGGGCTCAGGGGAATTATCGCGGGTATGTACATATTTTGGGGTCTCGGGTCGGTATTGATTCTGGGGTCTGGTCTGGGATCTGTATTTATTTTGGGGGTCTAGTCTTGGGTCTGAATGTATTCTGGCGTCTGCACTTATTTTGGGGTTGGGTCTAGGGTTTATATTTATCTTGGGCTCAGGGGTATTATCGTGGGTATGTACATATTTTGGGGTCTCGGGTCGGTATTGATTCTGGGGTCTGGTCTGGGATCTGTATTTATTCTGGGCAATCATCTAGGGCCTGTATGTATTCTGAGGTCTGTACTTATTTTGGGCTCAGGGGTCTGTATTTATTTTGGGGTCTGAAGTCTGTACTTATTTTGAGGCCTGTGGTATGTATTTATTCTGGTGTTTGAATTTATTTTGAGGACTAAGTCTGAATACACTTTGGGGTCTGAGTCTGTATTTATTTTGGAGTTTGATAAAGGAGTGATTTGCGCCACGTGTGTGTGTGTGTGTGTGTGTGTGTGTGTGTGTGTGTGTGTGTGTGTGTGTGTGTGTGTGTGTGTGTGTGTGTTTATATGAATGCTGTATATGTGTTTGAGCCTGTCTCTGACACTCCATATACGTGTTAGGGTCCGAGTACCTCTCCCAAACTTCCCGCATGAGTGTACATGACTATACGCCTGTCTCTGACTGTCGATATGAGTGTTAGTGACCGCACACCTGTCCCTAGCTGTCCATTTGGCAGGATCCCTGCACTTTCAGCTTCTGCCACCCTAGTTGTGGGCAAGTGATTGGGCCACCAGACAACACTGGAGCCTGAGGAGTTCAGTAGAACAAAAAGTGTGAGTGTGGGGAGGGGTGGTCGCCCCTGGGCTCCAAAGCGGCTGCTATGGATGCTCTGGCTATAGTTACACTTGTGTTGATACATTTTACCTATATCAAAACAATTTTACCTATATCAAAACTATCAGCTGTGAGGAGTATTAGGTCTGTATAGGTTTTTCAGTCTCAGCAGAGTCATATCCAAGCTTTTCTTTACCCAGGGCATTGCCCTAGCAATGTAGCTCTATATCCTGGGCTAAGCAGAGTGACATGTTGGCGCCACACAGCAGCCGGGAACAGCGTCAGACTGGGGAACTTTAGGCCCACTAGAGGAAAATCTCCTGAGGGCCCACCATCTATCTATACAGAAAATGAGCACGTCCACTTTTAATAGCATTATAATCTTTGATATCACTGCACACACAGGCCATATGATCAATAAGATCTAATAGCTTACTTGTGAATCAACCCATAAGAAATAGACCCTAGTGGCAAATAGTTATCTCCAAAGTTCCCTCCAAATGGGGTTGTCTTCTTCTAGACCTTTTGGGCCCATTATTGCATCACCATCTGGACCCACCAGAGGATCCTCTGGTTCTCTGGTAGGCCAGTCTGACCCTGGCTGGAAAATATGCCCTGCCAACTCCCAATCCCCTAGCTACTGTGTATATCTGAGACTTTGGATGTAAACAAAGAGGTGCTCATTCTCTCACAGCAAACAGAGATCTTTAAAATGGTGCGGAAACACAAAGTATATTATAAAGTGGAAGAACTTTTTATTATATAACGATTAGTCTTAATTTAGAGAAAACGGGAAAACCCATTTAAGAATCAACACTGCTGTAGTTTCACTTTGCTGCCTCCATGTTTCGGAGTGATCCTCTGGCACTGTCGGAGTTAATGCGCTCTGTCTGCATGTGCCATACAATTTGCCCAAAGTATTTCTTCAGCTTGCCCGCTGCTGGGGAGTAAGAGGGAGAGTAACGTGAGGACAAGGTGACGCGGCACGACTGTGTGCCCCTTCCTGTATGCCAAGGATATTGTGTCACTGGAACAACAATGTCATTTAGATTTATCTTTTGCTACATTGTATATTTTAAGTGCAACTGTGTCGCCTGTGTGTTATAAAGGAAGGAAATGGCTGAATCTTTTCACAGGGTCATTTTTCATAACCCAGCACGTGGAACCCGCAGCTTTCACCTTAACTAGTGAATTGCTTGCACTAATTGCTTTGAGTCCCCTTTTATTGTACTGGTGGATTTATTGTGCAGATGTAGTGTAGGTTTTAGCTACGTTGCTATGGCAGCAGCCAGCCCGAGCTACAGAATACGACACAGCTCCCAAAGGCCATTAGGTGCTCTGTTTTGTGGAATGTACCAAGTCACTGCACCAGAGGGAGACAGGAAATGGTTTCTAATAACTACGTTACTGATTTAGCTGCAGCCAAGTAATACGCGGAGCCCCCTGCAGTGCCGTTATAGATTTCGAAATTGGATATTAGTTTACCCCTTTGTAGCGACCACGTTTAACCCCGTATTTGCCTGGCCTGTTTTTCGCTTGAGATTTCTCTCTGCCTGCTTGACATTTCCCACCCCGCAGTTGCATGGTATCATCCCAGATGCACGTCCCGGCAATGAAGTTCTGTACGTGGGGCGTGCTTTAATTTCGTTATGCCTAGTGATTTCAGGAGCCAGGCTTTAAAATGGCGGCATTCATTATACACCCATGCTAAAGCCTCACCCAGCACTCTGTCTGTCTCGCTTAGTGCTGCTTCTGCTTTTTTCCATATGGCATTCTGCAGCTGAGGATTGGGTCTTCGGGGGTTGCTAGATCAGCATATAAGGTAAGCCGGGCTGTCATTCTGCACGATACCAGCTTCAGTGCCCTTCAGAGACGGCATCAGGGCAGTGCGGGCAAAGCGGTGATTTTTTTTCCAGAAGCTCCTTCAGACGTCCAGGGTGTGAGAGCAGCGTGTTGCATGGGCAGCGAGGTCTAGCATGGCTGGCAGAGTAATATGCTGATGGGCACCAGTGTGATGATGGGCACCGGTATGATGATGATGATGATGGGCACCAGTATGGATCTCATCCTCTGCATGATATGGAAAGTGGCCGCTTGTCTTGCCTTTCACGTCTTACCCACCGGTTTACTGCAATGATCGTGTTTTCTGTAAACTATGGTTTTGGTGTCAGCAATTCTGCAAATCCGTTCCATATGGTTCACGTTATGGCCGGTATAACCCCGTATTCGTAAGGAATAACCTGAGAATACAACGTTTGTCTTACTACTTGTCTAGTGCTCCTTATAATTCACGTTACTCTGTAGATCTGAGATTTCTATCATTCCAATGATCCGTTTCATGAGATTTGCTTTATGGACTCTGTTCGTTCTGTCGTGCCTTGTTTTTTTATTTTGTGTGTTTGTGTATATACTTTACATGAGTGTTTACACAATATGTATTGTGTGTTTTGAACATATTTATATAATAGATATATTTAGAGGTTTTCTTTTTTTCTTATTGGAACACTGAAAACTTATTTCATGCTTTCCATAGAAATAATATTACACATGCTTAGCAAGTTCTTCTGTCGCTTTCACCTGGACTCCGAGATGATCTACAGAACTGATTACTTTTGGAAGAATTTTTTTATTTTTTCTCCCCTGAATTTTATGCATAGTTTTAGTGAGCATGCGCAGTGCGGTGGCTCTCACATCTGCACTGTATTCTGCCTGGAAACAAAGAATGGGATCCCGGCTAAGGTGAAGCTTGCATTGATTTTTAACCCTTTTAGCTGCTTAGTCCTGGGCTGTCTTGCTGATGCAGACCTGCAGGTGCGGAGGATTCATGTCGGTGCCGATGACATTCAGGATTTTGAAGATGTGTGAAATGGCTCTATGTCTTTAAGTCATAGTTTGTCTTAGACTAACTCTATGACTGCTGCAGATGTTCACGCTTAGCATATGGTCTTTATGGCACCTATAGGACCGTTTTGGCATTATGGCCCTTTATAAAGTTTTATTTGTATGAAGATCTATTTTTGATAGTTACCTATGGGTTGTGTTGTTCAAATAACCATTACTTAATAGATTCAAGATCAAGTTACATGAAGGTGCAAAGATGCCCTCCTGCAACTTGCAGTACATCTGGTAATGGGTTAGAGATCTCCGCTCAAGACTTTTTTTTCGTTTAGGATGTACTTCTAATGAATGCATCCGATATGGCGCATGGAAGTATTTCTTTGGCGACACTTGCATGACCTGGGTAAAGTTGAACTGACAGCGTAGCGTTCCTATCTTCCTCCTTTTTGTTGTACATTTTATTTTTTAATGACTGTTCATTTCTGAAACTGTAATGGTTGACGTCTCCTAGTCCTTGCTGAATCCTCCTAAGCTTTCCTCTTCTGTCCAGTATCTCCAATGATCCACATCATCCTCTGTATCTGTATGTTCCATCATAACGGTCACGCTGCAGACGGGAGATTTCGATCTTTCCTTGTACTAACGTGTTTCTTCTACCCAATGTCTGAATGGTAATAGGAAGTATATATATGTTTATCTAAGTACAGATACTTTTCCAACAACTCTGTTATTAATGATAACAGATATTATTGTATCAGTATAGGGACTGTGCTACAAAGTACAGTCCCTACACTGTATCCAAATACTGCAGTTACTATGATCATTACCTATTATATATAGATGAATTTAGAGTTGTATATAATGCCACACCTTTTCAGCACGTTTGATAATACAACAGTAGTGTGTGCAGAGGTAGTAGAGCTGAGTTTGTTATTAGGTATAACTCATTCCGTAGGGCTGGCGGTAAACCAACTAAGCTTTTTTTTAACTCTCTTATTATTGTACACTAATATATATATATATATATATATATTCTCTCACTCCATACATTCATTGACTCAATAAACGATCTCTCTCTCTCTATATCTATATATATAATTTGTTTTTGTTTTTTTTTTTTCTTGAATAAACTTATCTTCAGCCGCGCAGTGACTTTATTCTTTGACCGCAGCTGTGACTGTTCGTATTGCTGCACAATGTGGCGTGACTTGTTCAAGGTGAGACCTTCCTTTTTCTCCAGAACACAGCTCTTTGTCACCTGAAGGTTACTGCTGTAGAATTCTTGTTATACAGAGCTATGCTCTACATGTGACAAATTGTCCGTATTCACAAATCGCAAAATATTCGTCACCATCGATTAGCCAAAATCTTGCCCCGTGTCCATATAACTAAACTTATCCAAATAAAGTGGTTCTCCTTCCATCTGCAGACATCAAGTCTCAGCTTAAAAATTATTATTTTATGTTTGTGATTCCTCCAGAACATACTACTACAATGTTCTGAGCTAGTGCAGAGAACGGATATTATTTACTGAATCCAGCCAGCCCTGTACATGAAATCAAGGAGTTCAAAGTAGTGTCTGTAAGGGCACATTCAGACGGGGCGGAATTGCTGTTGAATTCAGTTGCGGACACTACGTTTTTTTACATTAGTTCCTATGCATTTTTAGGTAACTTAGTTCAGACATTTCGGAAATTGGGCTGCAGTGCAGAATTTCCCTCTGCAGCATGCACATTTTGTTGCGGAGAAGCAGCGGAATTTCACTGCGGATTTCAGCCTTTTCAATGCAAAAACTGAAATCTGCAGCAAGTCAGCTGTGATATCCGCAACGTCTGAATTACCTGTAAAATATGCAGATGTTGCTGCAGATTCGTCGCGTAATTGCCGTGAATCTGCACCAACATTTACTGCGTAAAAATTCTGCCAGTCTGAACATGCCCTTAGTGGTGGTCTTCATTTCAAGGTCTGCCATTTAGTGCGTTGTTTAATTGCATTTATTTTTACAGATGTAGAAGAACTGAATTTGTCATTGAACTGTTTCTATACCCTTAGGAGTGGAGCCAAATAACAGATTGCAGAGTTAGCCCTGCTGCAGTGACAAACTCTGCTCTGCTACATATGCATTTATGGTGCACTAGTTATTCATGAATCATCTTCTCTCGAATTTGAGCAATAGATTAGCATAGAAGTCAATGTCGTTTTAATGGTAGACTTTAGCAGAGGGCACCTAATAAAGCATTATTGTCATACCGTAAGAATCTACAACAGTCACAGAATCTTAATAGATTGGCAGGAGCACAAACCAGAATATTTCAGGAGATAACACTGTGAAAAGCATATTGAATTGCATGTATTCAAAAAGGAAGGACACCTTAAACTTCAAGGACACGTTTTAAAATCAGACACCGTCCCTGAACATCTGCAATGCCTGTAACTGCTACGGTATGTGCAGCGCTATGACACAGGGTCATTTGTCAAAACATATATATATATATATATCACACACACACACACACACACACACACACACACTGACTCAAGAGTGGGCGTACCTCTAGGCAGAGCCTGCATAAGGGCCAATACAAATGGAAAAGCCCTCCATGTGCCACTGTATTCTCCCCTAGATACAATGCTTCTAGGGGAGAATAGGTACAGTATTGGCCCATAGAGTATGTAACAGATCAGTACAGACTGTTGTGTAATACGACCATGTTCCTGAGCCTTAAGTTTGAGTGGCTATCAAGTAACTTGTCAAATCTCTTACACTCTTGTGGACATCTGGCACCGTCACCAACTGTAAACTAAAATGGACCATTAATACTTCTATTCTGCCTGTTCTCCGCGCTGAAGTGTAGCATGTCATCTCAGTTAGGCCTCCTGCACGCCGCCATATTCCGGATCAGAGTCCTCTGCATCTGTAGTACAGCACCCATAAAAATCTATGGGCCCATACTGTACTATCATCGTCCTCTGATTTCATAAGGAGGCATACAGAGTTTTTTTTGTTTCATGGATTCATACAGAGTTATTGAGGGAAACTATTGTGAAATGCATCATGGGGCGCCACATTACAAAGGGAATTTTGCCCTAGAAGCATGTGGCAGTATCTGTCTCTAATGCAGAACCACAGGCACTCTGTGTCACCATACGGGCTGAGCTGTTTTCTTAAAGGGGTTCTCCATTTTGGACAATCCCTACTTGTTAGAAGGTCACGTGACAAAAAGCTGATCACAAAGTATTTCCCAGCTTGGACCGCCTGCAATCTGCTGAAAACTGGCAGGAAGGGTGTTCAATTTCCTTGTGGCGCAACTACAGGTGAAATTAAGTGTTACACAGTGCCCATTTATATCAATGGGTTGTCTGTATAATGCAGGACGGGTCAGTTGAAGATGCTAAAGGACGCCCTCCATTAACTCTGAATTCCCTAATACGGTGTAGGGGAAATTGGTTTTCTAAACTGGACAACCCCTTTAATAATGAATTTAAAGGGAAAAGGAACGACTAATGCAGTAAAGTTTGTGGCCCATTTATTAATTCCAACTTTCTAGTACAATGTTTTTGTTTTTTTAAATCGGTGGTGGTCCATGATCAGACTTACCACCAGTGTGAACTTCTCACATGTATGTACGACCTCTCAGGAGAGGCTGGTTTTCCCTATCCTCAGTGTATCGGAACGCTCTGTTGTAATGGGCTCCTTCAACACCGTTGCACCGTATTTCAGTGCTCACTTTTTAAGTTAACTTTTTAGACCATTTTTAGATGAACTAGTTTTCTAATAGACAAAACAGTCTATGTTCCTGTGGTGGCCAGCTGTAGAAACTGTCCATTGTCTGACAGGTTTTTCTGTACTGCAATATAATGGAGAAGTATAAGAAACCTTTCATTAACCTCATGTCACTTCCTTCTACCTTCTTCATTTTGCTTCTTCATACATTTTAAAATGTTTTTTATTTTTACTTCTTTAGTTTCGGTTGTGGTAGTTCGGTATTTATTTATTTATTTATTTTTTTCCCCCACATTATTCTGTTCAGTGGTTGTTACAGAAAAAAAAGTTCAGAAGCGTTTCCCGTTAATGGCCCCATTTATTTTAGTTTGCCATCAGTTCTCTTCAATTAGCCTCTGTATTTATGTGAATTGCCGCACTTTTTCATGCGATCGCTGACAACCAAGCTGCTACTTAGGACTCCTGCATACGGCTGTTTTATGGATTCGTTTTGTACAGATCTGTAATATGGCACCCTTATAACTACATCAGTAGTTTTAGGTTATGCTGGTAATTTATTTTCACTAAGGCAGGTAAAATTTCATAACTCTTTAGCAGGGCATCTCCTCTTGATTTACTGTATCACTGTTTGATTGTCCTATACCATAGAATGATCCCAGGAGAATTCACAAGAACTTCAGCACACGACCAGTGTTTGACACCTGCAACACTTGACTTTTGACATAGGCTTATTGTCCCTGGTTTAATCCATTTGATACATGGTGTCCCCTGCAGCATTCTATGAAATCCCTTGGTGTTTAGCAGCATGTTCAAAGCCCATTCAGTGCTGACCCTTGTCCATTACTGAGCTGAGATGCCAGATAATGCTGTCAGCCCCTGTTAAAACAGCTTCCTAGGTATATGACCATGGTTTTTTTTTGTTTTTTTTTAAAATAGGATAAGAAAAGGTTTACCAGGTTTAGATACAACTCTGCTTGCACATGCATATACTATATAGAACACAATGTGCATGTTCTCCTAAGAAACTGAAGCAAAAACTGCCCATCAGCACATAGCGACATCCCCTCTGTCCCTTTCATTCATACATTTCAGCAGTGGCACCCCACCAGAGTATGCTTGGAGTTGTAGTTTTGCAACAGCCATAAAGCCACTGGTTAAGACCACCGTATTACAGTATATCTATTCTGCTGATGGTGCTAAGAGAGCAGCCATGGGGACTTTGAATTCCCTGCAGCTGCCATTCTCTATTACCTGAATTGCTCCCACTCCTATGTATATTGCTGATAATGTAAAATGGATTAACCAATTCATGGCCTGATTGAATCTTTGACATGTTACAGTAGCGTCACAATTTTCTACAGACCTTCATCATACAGATTGATACTTACATAGATTGCACTCCAATGTAGAATTTTAGATTATTTTCCTGGAATAGATGTGTGTTCCAGCTATTTTTCTTTCTAAATCCGACTCTGATGATGTTAAATCATAGTTGAGTAAAGGTTAAGGATCAGCTTACATATCAAGCGGGAGTCAATTACACTACATGTTGAACCTGCTATTTGATCCTGTAATTAGTGTGAACCAGTCACTGAGTCTTATTCACACTACTGAATGTCTTGCAGTGCTTGACAGCGTTGGCTTAGACCTGTCTGATATGCACAACAGAGATTTGATTTACTAAATCAATGGTATGTAGATTCTGCTAAGAAATGTACTTTTCTAATAGTAAATTAAACTAGAAACAAAATATTTTATTTTTATTGAAAAATATTTACATTTTCACTGTTATAGGTCCAACATTCTGTGCTAACTAATTTCTTAATATATTAACTTGCAACTCAATACTTGTATTTCCCCTTGAAATAACATCTCTGGAATATGTTTTCTTAGAACTCTGCACTGCCGTTTCTCTGTTAGGGCTTGTCCACACACAATGGAATTGCTGCAGGAAATTTTCACTGCAATTCCGTTGCAAGTTAAAGGCTTTCCGCTGCGCCAAAAACGCACCATTTCCTACGGCTTTTGCGGCAGAAAATGGTGCGTAAATTGCTGCATTTTTCCCAATGTTAGGTGATGGAAACATCTCAGGAAAACGCAGCAATTCTGGACACTTTCCGTAGCAGGAATATGCTGTGGTCCAAAAAATACGCACAGCAGGTCAATTTCGGCTTGGAAATTTTACGCAGCATGTGGATGAGATTTGTTAAATCCCATCCACTATGCTGCTACTGTATTCTGCTGCATTTTTCACCAGTTGTTAATTTGTTCAGAAATATCTAGGAGGAATAACAGGACAATGTAGAGGTCTAAGGTACGTAGAGGTATGGGTGATCCAAACTTGTATGGGGAATACAATTATTTACTAAAACAGACATGTCAGGAGGGATGACATGTCCTCGTTAATGTTAAATCATACAATTCTGTAGACCGCACTAAGGGTAATGCCGCAGGGAGCGGCCCTGACACGGTCGCAACGTGGCCAACAATCGTGCAGGCCCCATGTTCGGTGCAGCTGTCAAATAGCCTGTTAGTGGCCGCACGCTAATGCAGGTAAACCGTCCCATTATCTGCAAAATCGTGCGCCCGTGAATTTATGCACTCTTTATGGCTGCACGATTTTGCAAGTTACAACAACTTTTTGCCGCTGCGGGAAGTCTGCCACTTTCAACGGAATTGCTGCAGAAACTTTCTGCAGCAATTCCGTTACGTGTGGCTAAGCCCTGAGGTGGACAGACTATATAGCTGAAGTGCTGAAGCATTGGGTGGCGCTATAATAAGTTTATAAATGTCACTATGAAACCTGTTTAGAAATAGGTGCTTTATTTAACTAAACCTACTATTATTGATGGGATAATCCTTTAACAACATCCTACTTCACATCAAAGATTGTTGTTTTTCTTTTGGGTTGTTATTTAGAAAGCAAAGTTCAGTCTGATTAGTTTAATTGTGTAACAAAAAATATCTCTACATCTTCCTATCCATTATGATCAACATAGACCGCCTGGTTCCTGTCTCACATGCTGCATGTCTTCAGCTACAGACTCTGGAGCAGTTGTGACAGGATCTATATCCGCACCTCCTGTCACCCAGTCCACTGTTGCAATGCCTGATGGAGTGGAGAGATTAGTGATTTTCCACCTGGGTTATACCATATGTTTAATTAAATGACTTGTTGAGAATTTGTGATATATTATAATGGGATATTTAATCCGGTCACTAGACCTGGGCGTAACTACCAGCTGCTATGGAGCCCGGCTCCACTCAGGTGAGGAGCAGTTAGTGATCACTGCAGATGATGGAAGGGGAAAGCGAAAAGGAGACATCAGGGAGATCAAAGTAGGAGAAGACACAGCAGAAGCTGTTCTCATGTCTTTACGCTCCTAAATGTCCAAAACAATGCTCTGTTAACTCTTTCGTCATCCGTTCTGTCACGTACAACCGGAAGAATAGTGCAGCAGCATGCAGCGCTATTTTTCTCGTCAAATCTACGGACACCACAACCGAAAGCGACAGATCCCATTGTAAGTCAGCGGGATCCAACGGGTGCATTTGGTATCAATTGTATGACAGAACAGAAACCAGGAGACATTGCTGGATCTAAGCGACAACCATGATGCAGGTGTGAACAGAGCCTAGAGGGTTTATTCCTTATTTCAGGATAGGGTGGAGCTGTGCAAATCACTTCACCATTCCCTTTCAGTCCTATGCAATAATCCGCTCTATCAGAATTCTCCTTTACCTTCAAGAATACATTTTATTCCTTGTTTCATACAAGGATCGCCTATACGCAAGCACTGGGACCGGCTTACCTGGGCAACGGTTTGTTTTGATTTACAGCTTTTGCACTTGAGAAAACCTAGTGATCGCAGCAGGAATGGCTGTATTTCTTCTCTCTTGGTATCATGGAGAAAAATTAATTGTTTATTTGCATACATATATTTGTATACAGTACTAACAAATCAAAGTAATATAGTTATGCCAGTTGAACACGACCGATGTGCCACTCGGGCCACTTTACACTGCATCCGATTGGTGCCCGATAGTCCTCACAGACCCATTCACTTTATCGGGTAAATCGGGACCTTGAAAACTGACCCGATTCTCTGATCCGTGGAAAGCTAGGACACGTCCTATCTTTCCACGGATCACTGATGGGACTTTGCACTTTCTTATGAATGAGGCATTAGTGTTATTTTCATTGAAATCCTATAAATACAAACATTTAAGTGAGGTTGGTAAAAGCTGGAGTGGTAATAACTTGTTCTGTACAGGTCTGATGTTCAAGATGTTAAATAATGGAAATTCCCTTGTTGAACTTGATGAATATATATTTGATATAGTTTTTCCTACCTATGTTACTATACAAACAATATTTCTTAAATGGTAATAATGCTTATGTACAGAAAAGAAAAGAGAGCCAAAAGGGGGTTTCATAAGGATGGGCCATCAATGTATGATCTGTGGCATTCCAACACTAGGAACCCCCATTGATCAGCACAACAAAGGGGCAGGGTCGTTTGCTGTGATGCTGCGGCCCTCTAAGGGTATGTGCACACGTAGTGACCAAAAACGTCTGAAAATACAGAGCTGGTTTCAAGGGAAAACAGCCCCTGATTTTCAGACGTTTTTTGAGCAACTCACGGTTTTAGCGGCGTTTTTTACGTCCGTTTTTGGAGCTATTTTCATTGGAGTCTATGAGAAAACGGCTCCAAAAACGTCCAAAGAAGTGTCCTGCACTTCTTTGACGAGGCAGTCAATTTACGCGTCGTAGTTTAACAGCTGTCAAACGACGACACGTAAATGACAGGTCGTCTGCACAGTACGTCGGCAAACCCATTCAAATGAATGGGCAGATGTTTGCCGACGTATTGTAGCCCTATTTTCAGACGTAAAACGAGGCATAATACGCCTCGTTTACGTCTGAAAATAGGCTGGGTTCACACACGACCTAATTGTTTATCCCAGCAGAGCACCGCTCAACTGCAGGTGGTTGTGCCTGGAACTGCAGCTCAGCCCATCCAAGCTTCATAAACTTGAATGTGCTGATCTACAGTACCAGGCACAGCCAACCTCGTATGGATGTCGCTGTGCCTGGATAAAGGCTGAGTGGGTGCTCCAGTGTGCGCTGCGGCCCCGTCATTCTGCAGAGCATGGGTGTTTCAAGGGCTAAACTTCACACCGACCATACAACATTTATTAAATGAAAATGCCCTTAAAAGAGTTCTAAAATTATTTATATTAAAAGATGGGCAACTGCACATATGAAGTTAAAAAAAAAAACCACTTATTTTGTACTGGCTACTGCTGTGTTGTCCCCAAAGTTTGTCCTGCTGAGCAGCACACTGGACTGTTATTCAGGCACTCTTTGACAACTCCCTTCAGTGACTAAGGGATGAATCTAGGCTTTCTCTCACCCAAGATTGAGTTTGGTGCCCCTCCTCCCAAAGAAGAACATGTAGGTCTATTCGCATACGTAGATTCGTAGTTCAGTGGCCCATCAGCACACTCTGTACCTGCACTGCTGCTGATGGATGGAGGCCTGGCTTTTCTCTACCATGCAAAGTACATCTACTATCAAAATAGTTTATATCCCTGATAATTAAAAATTGTAGTATTAACTCTTGCTGTTTGTTTCCCCACCCTACATCCAGACACATGTCCTACCAGCCCCCCAGCTACTCCCCTGGATCCTGCAGTGTGTGTTTTATGTCGTACAAAGCCAATAAAGTCTACACCCCAACAGGAGATTGTATTCCTTTAAATCATGGTGGACATAACCGCTATGAATGTCATTTAACTGTGTATGACATATCATATGGAGTAGTTAAATGTACACAAATACACTTGTATCTTTCATATGCAAGGACTATAATGGTACCTCAATTATTAAAACTATGTAACAGTAAGGTCCCATGCACACGAACGTGCTTTTGTGGCCGCAATTCCCCCGAAAATCCACGAGAGAATTGCGGGCCCAATTCATTCCTATGGGGCCATGCACACGACCGTGGTTTCCACGGTCTGTGCATGGCCCCGGAGCCATTGAAAATAATGGCCGCGGCCATGTGCACAGCCAACTATTTGCGGGCGGCTCGCGGCTGACACTCCATGGCCGGCCGACCCGAAATCACGGCCGTGCACATGGCTATGGTCGTGTGCATGAGGCCTAAAACTGTCCATGTTGAGCTAGCAACCAATCAGAGCTCCGCTTTCATTTCTTAACCTGCTCTTGAAAAATGAAAGCTGAGCTCTGATTGGTTGCTATAGGCAACAAAGACAGTTTTACTTTTAGGTCTCTTGCACATGACTGTTGTGCCACTCGGGCAGTTTTTGACTGCATCCGAGTGGCACCCGATCGTCTTCACGCATCCATTCACTTTAGCGGGTGAATCGGGTCCGTGAAAAATGGTCCGAGTCTCTGATCCGAGGAAAGATAGAACATGTCCTATCTTTCCTCGGATCACTGACAGGACTCGGACGGTACACACGGTCATTAGACCGTTTTGATAAATGATATCTGGATCGGGCTATAAAGCATTATGTTTTGGAACGTGCAGAATCCTCACGTTGTTTTACTAAGCATATGTTGAATATTTCAGCTATGACAAGATATAATGTTCATCACTAAAGAATAAACGGATCTTTCATATCTATCTTAAAGAGGCTCTGTCACCAGATTATCAAACCCCTATCTCCTATTGCATGTGATCGGCGCTGCAATGTAGATAACAGTAACGTGTTTTGTTTTTGTTTTTTTTTTAACTATCGTTTTTGGATGTCGGCATCATATGTCAGCATCATACACTTCTATTCACAACGCCCAGCTAGTAAAACAAGTAAACACGCCCAGATGTTACAAACACAAGACACGCCCAGTTGGAAATAAGAGAAAAAACACGCCCAGTCGTCCATTAGAAAGGCTCATTTGCATAAATATAAAATTGCTCATAACTTGGCCAAAAATGATCGTTTTAAAAAAAACAAAACACGTTACTGTTATCTACATTGCAGCGCCGATCACATGCAATAGGAGATAGGGATTTGATCATCTGGTGACAGAGCCTCTTTAAGTGAATCATTTGGCAGACGCTAAAACTGCAAATTATCCTTAGATCTACTTTTTTTTTTTTAATGCTGACAGATCTGCATACGAGATGAGGTTACATTTTGTACAAGAAGTGCGTGTGCAAAGCAGTACGAGGATCTTTGAGATATTACTTTGATCATAGCTGCCTGTGCACATACATATTTTATTGAATTCATGTGGATGAGGCTGAACCAATAAAACAGGCCTAGAAATAAGTAGCTCTCGAACTCTTGCTAAATGAGAACTTGGCAGGTCCTCATTTATCAAAACTGTCTAATAGTAAACTGCCCTTGTTGCTCATAGCAACCAATAAGAACTTTGCTTTCATTTCTTAAACTGCTCTGGAAAAATAAAAGCTGAGCCCTGGTTGGTTGCCAAGGGCAGTTTTGCTGTTGGACCGTTTTGATAAATTAGATGTGGATCTGACTATAAGGCCACATGCCTGCTTTTAGCTGCGGTTTTGATACGGATTTTCCGCACTAAATTACGCAACGTGTGCATGTAGCCTCGATCATTATATTACTGTCTATCTCACACATGTACCTTCAACTTTAATAATTTAGCATAAAGTCTTTATTAAGGCTGCATGCACATGTTGCGTAATTTGATTCTGAAAACCTGAATAAAAACCGCATGTAAACAGGTAATTCCGTAAGTAAAATCTGCACTTAGTACTGGATTATTTATTTATTTTTTTTAATTAATTTTTAGATACAGCTTTTACATTTTCATGCTCAAATAGGTGGCTTTTATGGTGCATCTTTTATAAACTTGTTAAGTACAATTCTGAGGCGGAAACGCAACAAATTGACATGCGTCAGATTTTAAAATATGCACCGCAGGTCAATTATGCGGGGGAAATATTCCGCAATGTGTAGATGAGATTACTTACCATCTCATTTACTTTGCTGGTACTGTATTAAGCTACGGATTTGCCGCAGGAAACTCCAGGTGCCAAATCTGCACGTAATACACATTGTGTGCATGTGGCCTAATACTTGCCTTCCATGTCAACAATTTTTACTTATCAAAGCCGGTACCTCTGCGGATCCTGCAAAATAAAAAATGTGTCTGTCTGTCATTTGATCAGTGATGTAATGTGCTGAAGAAAGACGCAGTGTTTGTCTATTTGTTTTAGGAAGCAAAAATTGCACTTGAGGCTGTTGAATGCCAGGTCTTCATATAGTGCCATGTAAATACTCTACCTCCTAGCTCTGAGGGTATGTTCACATGGCCTATTTTCAGCCGTTTTTCAGGCCGTAAATGCCCCTGAAAGTCTGAAATTACGGCGGCTGAACGCCTCCAAACATCTGCCCATTGATTTCAATGGGAAAAACGGTGTAAAAAAATGCTTGATTCTTAAAAAAAGGCTGAAAATCAGGAGCCGTTCTCCCTTGGAAATACAGAGCTAAGTGTATGAACATACCCTTAAAGAGGCTCTGTCACCATATTATATTGTACATGACGTGATCGGCGCTGTAATGTAGATTACAGCAGTGTTTTTTATTTAGAAAAACGATCATTTTTGACTGAGTTATGACCTATATTCACTTTATGCTAATGTGTTTTTCAATGGACAACTGGGCGTGTTTTACTATATGACCAAGTGGGCGTTGTGCAGAGGAGTGTATGACGCTGACCAATCAGCATTATACACTTCTCCCCATTCATTTATACAGCACATAGCAATAGAGCTATATCGCTATGTGCTGCCACATAAAAACACTAACGTTACTGCAGTGTCCTGACAATGAATATACATTACCTCCAGCCAGGATGTGATGTGTATTCAGAATCCTGACCACTTCTGTAGCGTCTCTGTGATTTACAGCATAGCAGGCGTAGTCTCACGAGATTACGCTATAAACTGTCATTTACAGCGAGATCTCGCTGTGCTGTAAATCAAAAGTGGTCAGGATTCTAAATACACATCACGTCCTGGCTGGAGGTAATGTCTATTCATTGTCAGGACACTGCAGTAACGTTAGTGTGTTTATGTGGCTGCAGATAGTGATATAGCTATGTGCTGTATAAATGAATGGATATAAGTGTATGACGCTGATTAGTCACTGGTCAGCGTCCTACACTGCTCTGTACAACGCCCACTTGGCCATATAGTAAAACGCGACCAGTTGTCCATTGAGAAACTCATTAGCATAAAGCTAATATAGGTCATAACTCCGTCAAAAATGATCGTTTTTCTAAATAAAAAACACTGCTGTAATCTACATTACAGCGCCGATCACATGTACAATATAGGCCACTTATGTGGTGACAGAGCCTCTTTAAGGTCCTTATGCACAGACAGAAATTTTGCCCGTTAAACTAGCGCCGATCGGCAACACAGCTTGTCGCTTGGCGATAGTTTTTCCATACAAACAGAGCAATGTTCACAAGTAAGGAGAAGACTGGTTGTTAATACGATTATTCATTCCCATACATTTGCATCTCGTCGGCAGCACATCCCCCTGCATACACATAAAGATGCGATCAGCTGATGAACGAGTCTAGTTGGTCTTTATTGCTTGTTTGTCGGCTGATCGCTGCCCTATTCGCACGTCGCAATAATCTGGAACGAGCGTTCATACGAGCGCTTTTTTGCTGGATCATTGGCCTGTGTAAAACGACCTTTAGTCATATTGAGAAATTGTACTTTCTATTTGTTTCTTTAATAAGATTATTCATTATACACAACATTAAGGTTTTCTGACTCTAATATTCCCGTGATAATTCAAAATAGGGCTCTTTGTAATAGCTATGACTTTATCCAATGTAATAAAGCAAATTAAGAAGTGGGTTTTATTAAACTAAAGAAAATAAATTGTTCACCTTATACCCACACATCAGACCCTTTGGCAATGTCGGCTTCGAGGAGCACCCACTGGTACCTGCATTGAAGAATTGTCCAGCCAGGTGACAGCACAAAGGAGGAGATTACGCAGATCATGATTCAGAGGTTTTCATGGTGAACATCTCGTTGGACAAAAGCCAAGGTCAGGACAATGGGGAATTGTTTGCACACATCATAATCTGAATGCCCATTTACGATGATCATTTACCAATAAACAAGGGATCTCTCTGGTTTGGGCCTTATTCACACAAACGTGCACGTAAAAAAAACACAGCATTTTTCTTGTGTTGCAGTTCCGTGTGACGACCGTGTACGGTGCGAGTCTGCGTTTTTTGGATTGTTTCTTTTTGTGCGTATGCCCTCCATATGTCACGCGTTTTTACATCCGTAAAAGACTGAATGAGGCGTTTTTATTTTTTCCTCATCGTTTCTTTAGCAACTGATGCGTGAAACTCGAACAGCACACGGGTGACGTCCGAGTCCTGTAATTTTTTTTATTTTTTTTTCACGCACCCTTTGACTTCAGTGGGTGCGTGATGCGCAAAAAAAGCACAAGTCTAGGACCTACAGTGAGTTTCACGCAGCGGACACACACTGCGTGAAACACTGAATTGCATAGGTCCATGTGACGTCCGTTGTTTTAACGCATGTAACACGGATGTGAAATACGCTCGTGTGAATAAGGCCTTAAACAGCTTCTTTCCAAGTTCTCTATAAGGACATTACAAGCTAAGGCCGGATTTACACGAGGGTGTGCGTTTTGCACGCGCAAAAGGTACTTAACAGCTCTGTGTGTCAGTCGCGTATGATGCATGGCTGCGTGATTTTTGCGCAGCCGCCATCATTATGACTGTTTGTATGTTTGTAAACAACGTGGTGCTTTTCTGTTTTCATTCATACTTTTTACTGCTGTTGCGCGAATCACGCACGTCACACGGAAGTGCTTCCGTGTGCTGCACGTGATTTTCACGCACACATTGGCTTCAATGGGTGCGTGATGCGCGAACAACGCACAAATATAGGACATGTCGTGAGTCTTACGCAGCGGACACGCTGCATGAAACTCACGGACAGTCTGAACGGCCCCATAGACTAACATAGGCCCGTGCGAGGCGCGTGAAAATCACACGCGTTGCACGGACCTATTATACGTTCGCGTGAATAAGCCCTAATAGTGGGCTCCCACAATCAGCCAGCTTGCTAGATCTGAGAGCCGCCTCCAGCATGACGTTCAGTTACGGGGGACCGTAGAGTCCCCAAGTAGATCTCCCAGTGTTACAGCTGACTGGGCGACCTCTACAAAGAGGGATACCGGATTACAGCAACTGAAAGCACTTCTCTGAAAGGTTTTGCTATATTTATTTTATTTTTTTTGCAGACTTCTTGATAAGTTTGAGAACATTGGAATAAATATATTCATAGTTGACAATTAAATTTATTTCCGATTTCGCAAACGTTAATGGAAAATAGAAGTAAAGTACTAGAGACCTGCTCTTCAAATGAGTCAGGCAAATTTTGGTTAAATTATACATTAGTTCATTGCTCGTCCACCTTGCGTAAAATGTTTGTTTATGTAGACACCTCACGTGAATACAGGTATAGGGTTAGGTTATGTTCACACTGTGCTAGGAAAGCTCTCAGCACATATTCTAAACTTATTCATAGGGACCCATTGACCCAACTTATAAGGAATGGGTGTCTTTTTGACATATGTCCGAATGGTAATGTGTAGTTTTTAATACTAAAGAAATCTACCGCTTGATGGTTTTTTGTTCTTTTTTTTTTTTTTTTTTTTTTTTTTTATTATATTGGTAGTCAGTGGATTATACAGTGGCATACCTCAAAGGTAAACATCCGGAGTATTCGTCCTGCATGAAACAAGCCCTCGCACAGCGATGTGTACAAAAAAAATAAGTTATGGCTCCTCGAATTGGATGTTCAAGCAAAATGAATCAGTCATTGGTCACTATCATTGGTCACTAAGGCCCAAAATAGGCATGTCACCAAAAAGTTAAAATGTGGCAAAGTCCACCAAACTAAAACGAAGACAACGAAGAGTTAATATAAGGAAGAGAAGTGTTTAACAAGTTGTGCCAAATTTATCATACAGCGTCCACCACTGACAAATTTGGCACATTTTCGCACTGCATGCTCTAAATTTATGCTGTCTAAATCTTCGCTTAGTAAATCTGCCCCTGTGTGAAAAGAGCCTAAGGATTCCAAAGGAAAAGCCTCAAATTCTAGCCCTCAAACATAAGCAAGGGCAATATGTACAAAAAGAAGAATGAGGCTGATGCCAGAGGATAATAGCTTGGCTGCTTCACCTTACTGGGTTGTGTGAACTGAAGCCACAATAAAATGACTTGGCGTGTAGGCATGTGTGCGTCTATGTTTGAATAACCCCACCCTCCGGTCAATCCTACCTCAACAGTCACCACCCACGGGTGCCCACTTTCACCCCTATTAGCATTGCCTTCTCCATCTATACTATTATTTCCTGATCTATAGATAAAGAAGGATTTTTTTTTCTTCCCTTTGGCTTGTCAATAACGTTCAAGGTCATTTCTGAATTGTAACACCATAGAACAAATCTTTTTGCCCACAATCCATCATACCACTGGCTACTTCTGGGTGCTTAATATGTAATGTTCTAGAACAGGTGAAAGCTTTACCATGATCCATAATAGATTTTTCCCTACAACCTTTGATGTTTTGTTGTCGTCCTATTATCTGTCCCTTATCTAAAGAAGCCTTTAAAGTAGCTTTATTATATAGTTCACTATTGCATGTAATGCGAGCAACGATTTAAGGGGGTTATCCAGTGTCTGCAAATTAATGTTACTTTTTGCATCCATAAGGGTATGTTCACACGTCTTAACAAATTACGTCTGAAATTACGGCGCTGTTTTCAGGCGAAAACCGCTCCTGAACTTCAGACGTTTTTGTAAGAACTCGCATTTTTCGCAGCGTCCATTACGGACGTAATTGGAGCTGTTTTTCAATGGAGTCAATAAAATACGGCTCCAAAGAAGCGACATGCACTTCTTTGACGCGGGCATCTTTTTACGCGCCATCTTTTGACAGCAACACGCAAAATGACACCTCGTCTGAACAGAACATCGTCAAACCCATTGCAAGCAATGGCCAGATGTTTGCAGGCGTAATGGAGCCGTCTTTTCAGGCGTAATTCAAGGCGTTAAACGCGTCTGGCACAGAACTGTAAAAAAAAAAAAAAATCCAGATATAGTTGATCAAATTCCTTGAACCTAATGGATCCTTGACCAGATTATGAGATATTATCAATAATAAAAATTTTGAAAATTTACGTGTAGGGAACACCGCGGAAGACCAAAATAAAATGCTATGACAAAATACACGATCACTTTGGTGTTTTATTAGAGGAACCTTCTAGTTGGTTCTGTCTAGATTATCTTGTTCTGTCCAAACCTAACAGATTATCCGAATTTCTGGACGATCAGATGCCAAATTAAAAGAATTTAGAATATATTTACATGAGGGTCTTTAATTCTAATGGAGAACTACCCAGAATAGGTTATTTGGTCCTGAGCGACCGGTCTGTAAGTCCTTGCTATAAAGTGGAGTTTAACAACTCTACTTTTTGGTTTTACTTTTTAGCAATTTGTTTAACTTTGGCTGGTAAAACACGTCTTCTATACGTTGCTGCGTTCTATGGGCCTGTATAAACACTGGTCGCTTGTACAGATTTATTTCATGACTGCCTAAAAATGTATTCTGGGAAAGATTGTATTTTATGGCTGCCCCCAAATGCAGAAAGAGGGAGCGAGAGACTGTGTAATTTGATCTGTTCTTGAAAGCTTTGCTGAGGGTAGCATGCTGCAGACATAAGCTGTGTCAATAGGAACTCTATTCAGTCTGAGCAAACAGCCTCGTGACCCATGTTTGATTGGCAGCCTGTCTAAGGGAGGGCCTTTCTTTAGAAAGAGCTCACATTTTGGCGGCACTTCTGACTGATTTCCTGACTGCTTACTTATTTTCGTCTTCTCGGACTGTGCTCGCTCGTATTTCTCGCTTTAGTGGGCGATCGCTGGGAATACGGCACGTTTTGAGTTTGCAGAAGATGGTGGTTTCTTTCTGTTCATGCTAATCCCTGGAAAATGCTGCTTTGGCTAATGAGAGGTTTCCAGTCGGAGAAGAGAATGAGGTACGGGCTCACTTTACACCTCCGGTTGCCAGGATTGTGTGGGATATAGGACTGGAAGTGCGCGTGTTAGAGTTGTAAGGGAAAATATATGAATTGTAAAGAGATTACATGTGGGTATGTGCGCCCCTTGTACTGCAAACTGCTCACACCTCACCTTTTCTACAACGCACATTCATAAACTTTATACTGCTGGGATGCACCGCTGTGGGAGCGGCTCTGCAGCAAGATGCCCCTCTGCGTGCCCATAGTTATGTACGATATAATGTATCAACCTGCTATTGCTAGGGGTCGAGTAATGGCACTAAAGTGTGTGAAACTATGACATTCAGAAGTTAGTAACTATTCTACTGGAGTATTGCAAACCATAGATATGATTTTATATCTATTCTACGTGTGATTGTATGGGGTATTTTAGCCAGCAAACGAGTACTTCATTTTTTTTATTTTTTTTTATAAAGTCACGCACACAATTAAAGCACAGGTATTCAGTATAGTATAATACTTCACATGCTATTGTGCAAATTAAAGAAATCCTACGCACCAAAAAGTTCACCAATTACTGATGATCCTGTGAATTATAAAGCCACTGTCCCTTTAAAAGGATTGTGTGCACTTCTTTATTCTTATATGACTTTGTATATAACTTATGCTGCAACACACGCAACTATAATCAGTGTAACAAAAAGTAAAATGTCATAGCGGTCGGTGTTAAATGGCGCAGTTTATAAACGCCAATTCTTCATTTAACCGAGATATGCACTGATATTTTTAGTAACAGTATAAAGGGTGGTGTAGTGGTGTGTGTGTGTCTTGCTCAGGGTGTTGAGTACATCTGTGTAGAGTACCTAGGTATCATGAACCTGTTCAGTGCATGGAGAATGAGGCTATTGTGTGTGGGCAGGGGAAGAGGGGGTTAATGAGAATGTGCTGCTGTGTACAGGGGTGAGGTGCTGGGAGAAGCTGCCTGATTGTATGTTTACTGTTGTGTAGAAGTGAGTCTGCAGGAGGAAGTGCTGGGATCGTGTGTGTGTGTGTGTGTGTGCGTTCACGGTCGGTTGTCTGGGAGGCCTGAATTGGGATACTGCTTCTCACTACTGTTTTGTGTTATAATATTGTTAGATACCTGTACATTATATACTTGTATCTATCACACACACACACACACACACACACACACACACACACACACACACGTGCAAAATGTTAAATTGTGATATTTTTTTTTTTCTCCAGTAAACGCTATTATTTATCTGTTCATTATATAACTATTTAACTTTATAGTATATAATTTGTTGCAATATTTAATTCTGTGTGGAAATTCCGAAGCATTTAACGTAGCAGCAAAGCAAATTAGATTTTGAAAATCTCATGCCAACGCTGTGGAAAAACAATACAGCGACAACATTAATCATTTGACCTGCGGAGCGGAATTTCAAGCCAACAGCATATCAATTTATGCTGCGTTTGCGTTGCTTTTCTGTTGAGCGTTTTTCCCAATTAAATTCAATAGGGATGCAAAACCTGCAACAAATAGCCAAGTGTTGCGACTTCTGTGGTGGAAGCAAGGCAATTCTGCCACAAAAATCGCAACTTAGAAAAAAAAAGTTTATACTTAACTCAAGAACACCCTTCTTCCTCCAGTCCAGCCTCCTGGAATGACGTTTCATCCCATGTGACCGCTGTAGCCAATCACAACCTGCAGCTGTCACATGGGCTGCAGCACCATTCAGGGAGGCCGGACTGGACATCAAAGGAGGGCCGAGTCACCATAACTACGGCTGGGGTAAATATGAAGTTTTCATTTTTATTTTTTATTTTTTTTTCTGCCCGAAAAAAGCAAGTTTTTTTCCTGACGGAATGTGCTGTGAGTTCCAGGTTGGATACGCTGTGTAGTTTTAGGCAGCGTATCCGACCCACGGTAACTCCAGGGAGGCTGAGATGACTTGGAAACGCATGACTCTTTAATTTTTTATTTTTTTTTCAATAGGTGGGAGTCCTAAAAGTAGAATCCCCACCTGTCAGATATTTATGGCATATACTTTTAATATGCCATAAATATCCGAGATGGAAATACCTCTTTAAATTTTGTGGCCCTTGTGAGCAATACAATCTGACAAAGTGATTAATATGGTCATAGTATAGGTATAGCAGCAGGTTTGAGAACCCGAAGATATGGAGTTGACAAATATAGCCTATGGCTTAGAATATAAGCAAAGTTTACAGCTGGTATAGAATATAGTCAACTGGTTCATTACTACCTGTATTAATGGAGACCTGAGCCAGGTTTTCACAAATATCTCCTGTTTCATATCATTGAGCTCCAGTACAGTACAGATTGACTGGACAAGACAGAATATTGTGACCACTCATCTGGGTGAGACCGTGAATCATCCAGTGACTCATGTAGATGGTTATTTGGTTTTTAGACCTCTGGATTTAGCAAGTTATTGTGAATGACGGTTTTGTAGATTGTTTAATATATCCATGTTCTGCTACTGGATTAAAAAGAGCAACTGAAGAAAAAGTATATTCATTGGCATCTGTAGAAATAGCAATGTATCCTTTACTTCATATTATAATTTTACATTGGAAATCTGAACCCTTGGAAAGCACCAGGGCAGAGCACTGTAAATATGTTTAATATATAGAGGCAGCAATAAACATTCTGGTCAGATGGCTCTCGAATTCTGGTACTCTCCAGTTATGTGGCACATTTGCATTGCGGCCCAGGTGCTTTAAATTAAGAGGTTGTCCCAAGATTAAATGTAATCCCCAAACAGCAGGTGTTAACATGCTGATCGGTGGGGGTCTGGCCGCTGGAACCACCACCACCACCAATCACGAGAACGGGGGTCCCATTGCTCTGAATGAATAGAGCGGCTGGTCGCGCATGCGCCCTACTGCTCTATTCATTCTCTATGGCACAGCTGAGTACAGTGCTCCTCTGGCAATCTCTGCCAGCCCTATAGACCGTGAATGGAGCAGCAGGGCGCATGCGCGACCTGCCGCTCCATTCATTCGAAGGAACGAGACCCCCATTCTCGTGACCGGTCTTAACACCTATCCTATAGGTAAGGGATAACATTTAATCTTGGGGCAACCCTTTTAAATCTTTCCGAATATACATCGAAGTACATCAGTCATGTATCATTATAGTACTTCTTACTATAATATTTCCCTATATTCTAAAAATGTAATCTCGTTAAGAATGGAAGTTACTATATCTTACAAGAATGGTATTGGTGTGTGTCTCCTGCTATATGGCTTATTAATGGTTATTTATTGATGGAGAACATCCCCAAGGACCATCTGCTTCTTCAGTTAGCATAAGATGAGAGAACTTTTACCATCAAGTCATACATTTTGTGGGGGCCTTGTAGGGAGAGGGCCCAGTCTTGGTTGGTCTTTTCTCCTTTGCAGTTGGGTGGTAAAAACCTGTGAAGGACTGCCTTCTTGATGGGCACTGCAATTGGCATAGGGTAATGGAAAGGAAAAGGGAGGGCAAACAAGGTCAAAGTAAAGTTTATACTGTCAGCAGAGGCAACACTGTCAGCAGAGGCATGTGATGTGCATTATTTGGCAGAGAAAGCATTAGAACCTGGTGAATTAATTGAATACTTTGTTGTGCATATCACATAGTGTTACAAGATACCCGCAGAGTGCAAACAAATTCATCTAGTGCTAACCGTGATCTAACAGGGGACATTGCTGCCTGTAGGTTGTGGATTGTTAAATGTAATTTAAACTGATTTCTTAGAAAAGGTCAGTGTAAAACTCAAAGAAATGTGACATTTGTGGCTAATTTTATAATCTGCTTTAAAGAAACAGGTTGATGTGAAACATAAATCCAAGCTTTTCTTGGAATTGCAAAGCAAGATGTAATTGTACGCTGCAGAAAATAACTTCATGTCTTGCTGTCTGACCATTTGCTTAATTGATCTGATTTAATCAATGTGTAACCGGAAATATTTTTGATCTATGTGATTCCACTGATTTTCTTATTCTGAGATTGAGCAGTGACAGATTATAGTCTAGACCATGTCAAGTATCTATATTAATGTGGTGCCCTTGAGGGAGAGACTGAGAGGTCAAGTCTAGAACAAGGTACAGACAGCTGATTGCTGCCAACGATGTTTCCTCAGCAGCAATATGAGAAGTGGGGCATCTTGTATCTTCGCTATAATGAGTCTGGCATGTGTGGTTCAAATCAGATTAACCTTCCCCATCCTATTTCCTTTTTGCTGAGGAAAGGTTGCAGGTCTAACAATTATGGCAAAGAGCTGTCTGTGGCGACTAGTTATATTTGTTAGAATTCTCCATTCCAATACGGGAAAAAATACTTTTATTGAAACACTTGCCATTTTTATTTTTTTTAGGAGAGAATGGATTGACAAAAATATTTACCAGTTCCTCCAGCATAGTGTAGATATTATGTTGGTTGATCCAGAATTATTAAAATTGTATTACTGCTTTTAAGAATTTGTAAAATTAATGGGGCTGTCCCATCAGGGCAAACTCTGTCCATATGTCCTATTAGGGCATATGGATGATGTCAGAGGGGTGTCCCCAGCGCGAGTCCACCTCTATAAGCCAGAGCCGCTAACAAGCCGCAACTCACTCTGGTACACTTAGGTCTTCGACACTGTATATTACATGGACAGCCATGCATTTGAATAGCCGTGCAGAGAAAATGATCAGCCAATGGCAAATTTTCCCAGCAATATCTTGGGCTCTGTTTTACACTTGCGTTAGTCGTAGTGTCATTGCTTTTTTTAGGTAATATTCTACGCAGGAAAAGTGGATACCTGATAGAAACCCAACTGACCCATTATTCATGAATAGGGTTAAGAAAATCATGGATCCTGTAAAGACGGAAGCCATGACTGGAAGATAGAGAGATATTATTATTATTGAAAGATCTAGCGATCAGTCCAGCAGGTCACGATAAGGTTCCAGTCATCTGGGGCCAAACATTTAATTCATGCAAACATCAATCGTGAAGGTGCTTGTGTTAAGTATTAAAACAATGTGGAGTGCAATGCTTGATCATGAGAGCCCTTGGAGATATGTAAAATTAGTGTCTTGGGTAATAAAGTCAGAATTTATATATACAAAAAAGATTTTTAGAAATTTCATTTAGCAAAAACATCAAGTTTATAGTTCTACAGATAATAGCATGGATACATCTTAGGACTGGAAAATAAAATTGGTATGTGTGTACAATTTGTTTCCATCAGTCATTTCATGCTCAAGAGCCCTCGTCCTTTCAAGGCCTGCCAGCCAAAGATGTAGGAGAAAATTGGAAAACTCAATAGGCTTGAGCAGTCATTCGAATTACTTTATCAGTGCAGTCACGGATGTCATGTCACCAAAACTTTCAGCATTGTTGCTTTTTCAATTGGGTTTTGTCCAGATTTACTATATGTGGTTTCTCTATTCCCAGAGTACTGAGCACACCCCACTTTAATATTTGTTCCATTTCATCAAATCTAATAAAGATGTCTGAACACCTTTTTGTTAAAGATCTTTTTTTTATATGAGCTGATTTCAAGGGACCTTGAGAACCAAGTAACACTCGTGCCCCAAGTGACAACTGCAATGTGTTAATAGGAGGCCTTAAAGAGGCTCTGTCACCAGATTATAAATGCCCCATCTCCTACATAATCTGATCGGCGCTGTAATGTAGATAACAGCAGTGGTTTTTATTTTGAAAAACTGTAATTTTTGAGCAACTTATGAACAATTTTAGATTTATGCTAATTAGTTTCTTAATGCCCAACTGGGCGTGTTTTTACGTTTTACCAACTTGGCGTTGTACAGAAAAGTGTATGACAATGACCAATCAGCATCATACACTTCTCATTGTTCCAGCCCAGCTTCTTTCACTGCACAATCACACTGTGGAACAATGAGTAGTGTATGACGCTGATTGGTCACTGATTGGTCAGCCTCATATACTTCTCTTCACAACGCCCTGTTGGTAAAAAGTAAAAACACGCCCAGCTTGGCATTAAGAAACGAATTGGCATAAATCTAAAATTGCTCATAAGTTGCTCAAAAATGATTGTTTTTCAAAATAAAAACCACTGCTGTTATCTACATTACAGCGCTGATCAAATTATGTAGGAGATAGGGCACTTCTAATCTGGTGACAGAGCCTCTTTAAACTATTTTGGTTGTAATCACTGTACAAATATTGCCCACGTAAACCGAACTGAAATTAACACCGGAGAGCTGGGTTTACACACTATGGTAATGTTCTGTTTGCATTTTACCTTTTTTTGTTAGGTTGTTTTTGAAGGATAAGAGAGGGGTGGTCATTTGGAAAGGAGTCTGGGTACTAATGGGAATTTTAAACTTCTCCCACCTTTGGTGGAATTAAATTAATACATGTCACTTTTATAAATAGTTTTTTATGGTTTCTTGTACTATTTAAAATGCCTAAAGTGCCATGTTAAAATGAGTTGGTGATCACAATGCTATTGTCAGCAAGTATTTAGAATATTCTAAATGATTAACACGATAGAAGCATGCAATATTACAAGAGTGCTGAGTGGGTTATTTCGCTGATAAACAGCCCTAGGCAAACACACAAGTTTATTTTTTTAGCAAATGGTCCTAATAACACATTTTAAGATCTTACATCGATCTGCGAACCTGATTCTGACCACCACACAGGGATTATTGAGTCGAGGTGCCCTTGTGTAACATGGAAGATTTTCTAAACAAAACTGAATAGCCCAATTGTTACACTTGAGGAGGGTTTAATGGTTGACTAGACAAGTGGCAAAAAAACCTGTAAAAAGTCTTTACCCTGTAAGGTACATAAACTGAAGAGTACTGCATTAGAGCACCAGACTGAAATGTTAGAGGAATTACAGTGCAGAACATAGTTGGAAAAGCTATTGCAAATCTTCTGTAAAGAGAAATCCCTATTAGCTGTGGTTGTGTATGAAAGAATGTAAGGTATGCGATGAAAGAATGCAGAGTCGGAACTATGACAATTGAATGTGGAATCCGGCAGTGCAAGTAGGGCTGTATCTAGGCACTTCCTAATACTTTATGGGAGTTCCTCTATAATCTGCAGAAAACCTTAAAGCGTACCTAACTTTTCAGATGTCTTTTCAGAATAAACTGTCAAATGTGTGTACATGAGGAATAACACTATTTTTGGCCATTATGACGTGTATAAGGCACTATTGTACACAAATGCAAATTTGGGGTAGATACACTCTCTAGTGTACTCACACAATCCCCCCCCCCCCCTCCCTTATTCTGGCTAGTGCCAGGAGAAGGAGGGGGTTGAATCTTCAAACCTCCTACACTGTGTGCCGCCATTGTCTGAGCGACTGCACAGTGTAGGAGGATTAGATACAGTGATCAGCAGACCGTATAACACGAACATAACTTACCTGCTCCTGCTGCCTCCGCTCCTATTCCTTGCTCCTTCGCTTCCTTGAACATATGGCTGGAAGCCGCGGCCGGAAGTCGTCATCTTACTGTCCAGCAGTGGCTTCCGCTCCACAAGAAAATGGCGCCGGATTTCGCTCTGCGAACGAGCTTGGTTTTTGTCTGTGTGGGAGCGGCGCGTACGCGGTGACTGGAATGGCTCCCATTCGCTATGGGGTTGTATGTGCCGTATTCCATCTCTGTATGTGTCGTTAATCAACACATACAGAGATGGAAAAAAAATGGCAGCCCCATATAGAAGTAAAAAGTAGAACAAAGTAAAAAGTGGAACACAAGAATATAAATAAATAAAATTTATGTTATCATATTAAAAGCAATATGATAAAAAAAAAATAATAATTTCATGACACCTTCCTGTTAAGGAGGGAATATATACTTTAGATCTATACTGCTGCTACCAAGAATCCCCTGACATGATTTGGCAGTATAATTTTAGAGGGACAGAGATTCTATTTTCCTTTTTTTTATTTTTAAAAATTTCCTCTGCACTGAAACAATTCACCATTGGTCTCAACAATTCATGCACACTGTGTGGCTTTGTCAGAAGTGAGCTGAACATTTCTATTGTGTAGACTGATCACACAGGGTTCCAGAACCATAAAGATGCCTAAAATCCTAAAACTTTGGAGTGAGGCCTGTCTGTGATCCTGTGATTTTGTTTAATGCCCACCAGTCAAAACTGATTTATTTTGAAGTGAAATTAGAAATTTAATTTTAATATGAAAATGAATCTTCATAGTCTATTGCACATGGATATGTCACCTCAGAAGAGCTCAATGGTCCCCAGGCTACTATTGGGCATTGCTACTGTACAGAGATGCTGTATACGTATCACACACGTTCACAAAGCCAATCTATTCATAACTTGTACCTCTAAGTATATTGAAGTTTAGGTGTATATAAATGATAAACTGCTCCTCCACGCAGCCGCTACAAAATAATTTGCCCCTGATGTAAATGACAAGGATGAAAATGTTTTAGAATATCATCTAAAAATTCTAGTAAATCCAGAAACTCCTTGCAACATAACCTGAGGGGTGGGAGGAAGTAGCATTCTTACCTCTACAAGACTAACTCCTGTTCTTGCTTCCATATACGATTAAAAATGCATTTGAGAATAACCTAAAATAAATAATTACTACGAAGATCCGCCTAAAAGGTCATGTTACACCAATGCAATATTTTCATAGGCAAATCCGAGATAGCATTTTGCATAAAATTGTATGAATTTACGAAAATGTAATGGAGTATTTGTTTATTGGAATATGAGGTGGGAGAAGTAGGGGTGGGGCAAGATGGAAAATACCCCACAGGGATGGCACAGCGAAAAATGAAATGAAGCAGGAGTAATATTGCCAAAACTTGATATTTTACTTTCAATTAAAATGATATACCATTCTTGCCAGTGTCAATGGTGCCCACGGCCACAAACAATATTTCCAATTCTTTCCATTTTGGGAGGCACAAACTTAGTTAGGGCTCAGGCTGGCAAGATGGCTGGCTTGTTCTGTATGATCGTCAGACACCGGGTAAAGGGCACCCTTCCTTGATACATGGGATATCTGTTTGGGCATAGTAGGACTCAAGATGGTGGCTGCCCTTTGCGTTATTTCAGGCCTATTGACCCTTGAGACGGCTGTCTGCTCTGTAAAAGTCTCGGCCAGCCTCAAAATGGACGGACTCTCAACCCTTAGTATTTCACTAGTGCTTGGCACTTACCGGTACACCTTTCTTAATGTCTTTGGTCGTGTCTCACACTCACGTGCTCTTCATTGTAATCTGTACGGTGTGGCCACACACACACACACACACACACACACCACCTCTGCTCACTCTTCAGGACCGGTCGTTGCCCCATGCCCAACGCAGGCTCCTCCATTCCAGCTCCTCACTGTCGGTCTCTCTCTCTCCACTTCCCCACGTGCAGCAACGTCTCGCTCTCTTTTGGTAACACAGAGCTCAAGTGATGACAACTTCCTCCCTAATTTAAAAACACAAACAGAAAAAATGGGACATAAATATCAAAACCACAAGAAAGGCCATACTCACTAGGTAGGTGGGTGGGTGAAAACCCGTTCCCATCAGGACGCAGACGGGTCAAAGAATGCTGCAGAAGGAGTGTACATTAAATAGTGATAGCCCCTCCCACTAGTCTTGAGGGGAGTGGCGGACTAAGTGCTCAAAGGTGTGTGATAAATGAGTGTCAGTGTAGTGCTAGGGTGTGAATGGATGGTAAAAAATAAATATGTATGTATGAAAGTGTCAGAACTGTGTAATAATGTAATAAAAATAAATAAATAAAATAAATGTGATGAATAGGGGTCAGTGCTGTGAATAGTACATGGGGTGTCAGTACTATGTGTAATACGTGGAGGGATAATGTGCTGGTCGTCAGGCATGGCGTATCTTGCCGAATAACAGCCTATTTGTAACGCCGCTAGTGTTAGCTAAAGCGGGCTGCTCTGCATTCCAACAACTTCCTCCCAACACTAAACACTGTTTGGCGCACTCACCACGGTTTTATGCTCTGAGCTCCGTGCCCCAGGGGTGATGGAGCACGCTGTTGCATCTGCCATCACCCTATTATAAAGCGTACATGCAGCCTTAAAATGGCATCTGGGTTGTACTTACCAGCGCCCTAAATTTACATGTGAACAAGCCAAGAACTTTGCTTTACCTTATCAAAATGGTGAATAAATACAACAGGATGCAATATGTACAGGACATTTTTAGTGGCCGGCTTAACAAGCAAAAATATATATTCACTTGTCTCCTCGTTCAAGATTTTTTTTATGTAAGCTAATTTGCAGGTTGGTTGCCCATCTAAAGAGATGTTACTGAACCTCAAAGTCCACCAGGGTCCTATAGTGAGTGGACACTGATGGTAAAGGCTCTACAACCTTAGGCATTATTCACACATACGTGTGCGTTTTGCGCGCTGCAGTTCCGTGTGTCATCAGTGAATGCTGCGTGATTTTCACGCATATGCCATCCTTATGACACGCGGTTTTGATGTTTAGAAAAAAATTAAGGAAGTGCTTTTATTTTTGCCTTCATTTCTTTATCTACTGTTCTGCGAATCACGAAAGTGCTTCCGTGTGCTGCGCGTGATTTTCAATGGGTGCGTGTTGCGCAAAAAACGGCCAAGTATAAAATGTGCGTTTTTATGCAGCGGACATACGCTGCGTGAAAATCACGGACTGTCTGAACGGCCCCTTTGACCAACACAGGTCCGTGCAACGCGCGTGATTTTCACGTGCGTATCACGGACGTGAAACTCTTTCGTGCGAATAAGGCCTTATTCACACGAACGTCTCCTTTTTGTGCACGCAAATGTTCCGTGTGGCATCAGTATGTGGTGCGTGCCTGCGTGATTTCCACGCATATGGCAACGTGAAGACACGGTTTTTATGTTTACAAACATAAAAGCAGGAGGTGCTTCTCGTTTCATTCTTTTATTTTACTACTGTAACGCGAATCGCACGGGGAAGTGCTTCCGTGTGCCGTGCCGGATTTTCACGCACCCATTGACTTCAATGGGTGCGTGATGCGCGAAAAATGGCTAAGTATAGGACATGTTGTGAGTTTTACACAGCGCACATACGCTGCGTGAAAATCAGACTGTCTGAACTTACATAGGTCCGTGCGAATCGCGTAGCACGGACGTAATATACGTTCGTGTGTATAAGGCCTTAGTGCATGGTTCCATATTTAGAGCAATCCCTAAAATTCATGCTTCGTTATAATCTACATAAAAGTTGAGTAAGGGTCTTTTTACACTGGCCAATATGAGCCGTAACAATGAGCGCCGATCAACGAGAGCTCGTTGATCGGTGCTCGTTTGCTCCTTCATACGGAGCTATAATCCGTAGTGTATAGGGAAGAACGATCAATACTACGATCGCTCGCCCCCATGCGTTTCCATTGTGTCAGCAGCACATCTCCCTGTTTACACTGGAAGATGTGCTGCCGACAACTTTAATAATTTCTGGTGCATAATCGATACATTCAGCCGATAATTGAGTGTTTTGCTTGTTCATCGGCTGATCACTGCCCTGTTTACACAGGGAAATTATTGGGAAAGAGCATTCATATGAACGCCCGTTTGCCCGCTCATTGGCCTGTGTAAAAGGGCATCAACTTTGTAAATACATTGTATGAATTATCCTTAGTACCAATTCTGAGTTACAGCCAGTATTATTGTGTAGGGCTGCATTCGCAATGCTGCTAGTTCCTATTGGAAACTATTGACAATCTTTTCGTAAGACAAGCACCCCTAACAGCTTAGCAGAGCTCTTACAATGCGGTGGGACTGTTCCCTTTCATTACATTACTAAACAGGACCCTAGTATGAACCGCATATTTCCCAGAATGCAAATCACTAGCACAAGGTTTGTACAGACATTGTGAAAAAGGAATGCTGGGAGATTTCAGCACTGAAGCCTTCGGCATTTTGAATTGCTCTGGACTATAAATACAGGATGTAACTCGGGATCAATGCAAGACTTTACAATACTTTAACGTCTCTCTTTTTCAGGAATAATTTCCACTTTAGAAGAAAATCAAACTGACCATAAAGGCAGACAATTCATGTCAAGTTTTGTATGGTAGTGTATGTGACATGGACAATATACATGCCATGCACTACTTGGTATACAGAGCATGCTCAGGATATGTAGAGGGGAGAAATAAGTTAACATTCTCAGCTTTCCCTTATTTTGCAGCCGTTAGTACTTACTGCTGACAGGTGGATCTGTCAGCAGGCACATTAGTCTACTAGGCGCAAAAGGGACTGACAGCAGAAAAAAAGTGTATAGAACTGAAATACCTATTTTAGAAGTGATCTATACCACAGAGACCACTTTGAACTCCTATTCAATGTCCCAGGAGAGCTTACAAACTAATTTTATCTCCATAAGGCAAAAACCTATCAGAGCAAATTGACCTACCAGTAGGTTGTCTGTATTGCGGAAGGAGCTACAAACTTACAAAGCCCGTGCAGTATGGATGTGACCAGTAATCAAACCCAAGGTCGTAGTTCTGTAAGGGTTTCTGGAGCGGACTTACTATATTTGTAAATTGTCCAACTGCACAGGGGCCCAGTATACAATGGGGCCCACTCATACGTTAAAATAAAAATGTTAGTGATTTCTATGGCAAGATACTAGACTTATGGTTTCCATTGCTCACATGAACTGGTGGATGGGAAAACTAGTGAGCTTTTTCTTTCATTCTCATTACATGATCCGTTAGAAAACACTGGGCCCACATACTATTCCAACACTCTATCTGTCTGCCCCTGAAGAAAGAGCTCATTATGGAGTCCCCATGTTAACAATTTATTTCAATCTTTTCTGTATCACATTTATATTACACTAGAGAGTATCTGACCGAGTTGCGTGTGACAGCTTGGTTAGGATGTGAGACACAGTGAATGTTCGCTTGGCCCAGAACGTGTATGTGATTGCCGTACACCTGAAGGGAATTGGTGTGACTCACGTGTATAGTCTCATGTTTCTGAATAATGCCTTTGGCGCAAGTTTTATTTGGACAAGCAAAAACATTACATAGCGGCAAGTAACATTTGACACCCATAATTTTTAATTTTAGATGTCAGAGATAATAATTACATTGAAACCTGGTAGCATTTTTTTTTAAAGAGAGAACAGGTGAGGTTTTCTATGCCGTACAAAGGACTGCAGCGGTTTCTTGATGTGTAGGGGTTTTCGCTAAGAATGATGAGTCTTTTCTTACAGAACAAGTACCTTCCAACAAGATTCAGATGTGATATCATCTGTCCATGAGATTTGTTTTAATCTTTTGCCAAACCTTTGATTTGGAGTTATTTTGGCCTTTGTATAAAAGCAAGGAAATGCACTCCGGCACAGTGCTAAATCCATGTGGGTTACTTTAATTTTTTCCTTAGGAGACTCATCAGAGAATGACCTATTGTTTAAATCATGTTTTTATGTTAACCAAACAAAAAATTCTTAGAAAATGAACAAAACCAAACATTTTTTTTGATGTCCTTCTCTATATTCCAATTTGAAAAAAAAGACTCCTTTAGAGGTGATTTTATTAACCTGAATAATTGTGTGGTCAATAGAAAGAATAGATTGTAAAGTCCTTACAAAGAACTAGCACATAAAGAACCAGGGGACATTGATTGCGTGTGGAGGAAAAGTTTCAGACATCAATATAGGAAAGGGTTCTTTACAGTTAGAGTAGTCTAACTATGCAATGCCTTACACCAAGAGGTGGTAATGGCAGATATGTCGGCATTTAAAAAAGGCTAGATGATTATTTACTGACAAATGAAATTGAGGGTTATAACTAATTTAGTAATGAAAGATGTGTTATGTATTGGAAAAGGTTGAACTTGATGAACCTGCGTCTATTTTTTTTTCAACCTATATAACTAGACAGCCAATCAGTTCATGCATTTCAGCAATACAGGGGTTTTACCAATAAAATGCTCATGAGTGACTGGATCTTCCAGCCAATTAACTGCAAGCAGATCTGGACTGTCTGTGGCATTGTAGGTAGTGACTGGTTTCAAGATTTGGTTTCGGTGTTAAATCTTGCAGTTTTCATACTAGCCACTGTGCCTCACAATAGACGGACCCTTCCTGTTCTGTATAGATCACTTCTCAGCAGTCATCTCATTATCGCAGAATTACAATGAGAGGTAACATATATAGCTAATACAGGATCCACCATTGACAATAGGTGATGGACACAGCTCCCCTCCTATCCCTGCACAATAGAAACAAAAATTATATTTCACTATCTGGTTTTAATTCGTAAAATATAGGCGCTATATTTCCTTTTTTAAAACCCCAAACTTGGATAGGGGAGAATGGACTCTGAGCTGATCAAAGTGAATGCGCTGCTGGAAATATTGTGCAAGTATCAGCTGTTAATACCTGAACATTGTGCGGGCATTGATACAGTGGGGCCGATTTATCAATACTGTCACAGGTACAAATTCCTTCATATAACCTGTACAATAGCAATGAAGTCCCTACGGTGCCATATTACGAAAATATAACCATTGTTGATTCTCCAATTAAGATGTGACTACATTTAAATTCAATATCCCGCTCCACCCATACCCTACGGGCATAGGTCCAGGAAGCTGTAATATAGCGAGCTGTTTAGTAGGTTCCTCACATTAGAGATGGTGGTTTTCTATCACTGATTGGTAAAAATAGCAAAATAAACCTGGGGCCAGAAACTGGTGAAAATTATAACCGAAATCTACGTCTGCGTATAGCTGGCAGAAATCTCCCTTTTATGGTGTGTGAAACGCTAGTCTTAGTAAATGTACCCCTATGTCTCTGTCCGCGTTGACTGGATTTTGTGTTTGCCAATGATTAAATCAGTGCTGGTAACTCCAAAAGCAGAAGGGAGTGTCACAAACTATGGCGTAGGGCAGACTAAGAAGCTGACTATTAATTTAGAGAAATGCAGAGGGTACCGTGAATCGGCTGATCCGCAGTAGAAACGCTAAAAAGTAGGACACCAGGTACTTTAACTGTACGTACCCCATATTATGGAAGCCTTTTATGGAAAACCGGAGGGTCGCTTTAATAAATTGGGCCCATTTTGTGTTTTTTTTTTTTGTTTTTTTTTTAATCTTTATTACTTTGTGCAAAACAAATTATACGTTATTTAATATTTTCTTCGTTTTAACCTCTATAGTAGGACAAGTGAAACAGATTTCTATTTTTTTTTTTTCCCCTTCCAGACCTTGCTTCATCATTCTAAATCACTGTAGATATCAGATGTGTCCATTTTGGAGACGTCCATGCTGATGCCGCAATGTTCTGTGTTATCGCATCTAATCTAATGTTACTCTTCTCACATTGCACTATTTAGTTCTCATTCCTTTTTTCCCTGAGCTTTTAGTGCTTTTTGTCTTGTTTTTGTCCTAGTGCCAGCGCATTTAACATTCCCCTTGTCCACGTCTCTGGTCTGAGCTCGATTGCTGTTGATATGTACCTTACAAAGGAATGTATTTACACCGTACAATGTAGATGTACTTAGGTGTAAGATACACTGTGGAAGGTGTCGGTAACACAGAAAGCCTGGACAATAGCGCAATTTTCTAGAAATAGTGCACTAACTACATGCAGATTTAGAATCTTCACTTTTACTAGTTACTAGTAGGGATGTCACGATACCAGAATTTGGACTTCGATACCGATACTTAGTTTAGTATTGCGATTTCGATACTTTGCCAACAGTAATAAAAAAAAAAAAAAGTTCTTCCGTTTTCTGATGTGAGAAGCGTGGTGTGATTACTATTAATGTGAAGCACATTCAAAATTCATCAACCCCATCATGTTTCTCAGGCATAATGGGTTAATGTGTAAGGTACATGATGGGGTAAATTACTATTGTGAGGAACATGGAGTTTAAATTCATCACACCTCGCGCCTCACATTAATAAGTGATGGAAAGCTGTTTTTATTTTATTTTTTTACAGCATACACCTCATAAATGATGCAAAAAAATTGTTGTGCAGGTTATTACGGCCGCGCCAATACTGAATGTGTGTGTATTTTATGTATTGAGACTTATTTTAATGTCTATTGCAAAAAAAGGTGTGTGTTTTTATTTTATTTAACATTACTTTTGTTTTTACTTTTTTATTTTTAAACTTTAATGTACTGGCATATATCTAGATACCGAAGTATGCCCTAACAACAAGAAATATGGTAGGACAGCCCTGGGGTCCTTCAATGGACCCTGGGCTGTCTGCCCATATATGGTATGTCCCTAAATCACATCACAGAGATTCCTGGGATGCGATCCAAGGGGCATCCCCTCACCCCCCCCCTCTCACTTCCTCTTGAATGCTGCAGTCAGCTTTGATCGCAGCACTCAGGAGAATAGCGGTGGAGATGAGGTTTCTCTGATCTCCGCCGTTATAGAGCGGTGCTGCGGCTCTGTAATACAGCCACTGCCCCGCTCCTGACCGTAAGTACGCGCGCTGTCAGCATGAGGTGATGCGGCCAGTGCTGCAGTAATGAGCAGCGTTTCGGGCACTGAGGACAGAACATGGGGGTGTTTTGCCATGCGACCGCCATGTTCTGTCTTCAGTGCCGCTGCTCATTAGTGCAGCGCCGGCTGTATTGCGTCATCCTGACCGCGCGCACTTGTTAGGACTCAGGAGCGGGGCAATGGCTGTATTACACAGCCGCAGCCCCGCTCTCATACATTCATTTGTTACAATACTGAGGTGTGTGGCCGCGCAGCTAAGTATCGAAATACATGAAATAGCGGTATCGAACCGTTTGGGGATGCAGAGTATTGAAACCGTATCAGAGTTTCAATGTATCGTGCATGCCTAGTTACTAGTCAGCTGCCCAAATCTATTTGGGTTTTGCCTAGTAACACTGCTCTCAGAACATATTTATTAGAGTCTAAAGTAATTTGTAATGAAACCTTACAATGGGTTTAGAAAGAGGAGGTTGCTTGTTTAGGACATTCATCTTTTACCTGCAGCGAAGAGCGTCACTCTGGAGCACCTGCATTTCACAGCCTTTTGATTTCAATAAGAACTGTGTAATACTTAATTTTACCTGCGGTGGTGCTGTAGGGATATTGAGCACTTATTACTGTGCTTTCCCACAGATTACAGCTGATCACAGGGATTCAAAGCAGTGGGACAACCTGTGATCAATTTATCATCAGAGGACCTTTCTAACAAAGTCATTGAAGTGGTTTGCCTGCTTTGAACAAAGTAATGTTTCAAATTTAGATTTGAAGATTTCTCCCAGGAAAAACCAACTATTGTCTAATATAACCATACATGCAAAATTGAGCATAATTTTTTATTTTATTTGCTCACCCATTTCAGATATGCTTCATTGATACTGAACACATTTAAACATACTTTATCTATCCCTACATCATCTGAGGTCCAAGAAGACTGTGATCCAGACCCTACAACTGTAATTCGTAACTGAATTATGCATTGTATAGGTATTTAACTTCCTAAGGGAGTAGGAAGATGAAATACTATAATTCTATTAATGTCAACTACATGGAAATAAATTGCATGCAGTACTTGGGGATTGGTCTGTAGTATGTCTAAGAAACAATTACCCGTCATAGATAATTGTCATACTGGAGTCTGGAACAGGGATTCCGCTCAAGGAGTAGCCACTGACATCACTGTCCATATATGGACCGTAAACGCTGTGCTCGGCGAAGCACTTAATGGTAAAGTAGCGCTGTGCCCGGGGAGTCCTCTGCTCCTCTGCTATGAACTAATTCTGAAGTAGGGAGCTGATGGTTCCCTACTTCAGAATTAGTGGCTACTCCTTGAGCGGAATCCCAGTTGCCGATCTGGCCGGAGATTCCGCTCCCAGAGGAAACCCCTGAGGTCACTGTCCATATATGGACATTGACGTCAGGGGCTCCTACTGGAGCTGAATCCCCAACCGTGGTGGGCAACGGGGATTCCGCACAAGGAGTAGCCACTGACGTCCCTGTCCATATATGGACAGTGACATCAGGGCTTCCCTCTAGGAGCTGAATCCCCGGCCTATGCTCTGGCTAGGGGTTCCGCTCCTAGAGGGGAGTCCCAATGGCGCTATCTTCAAGGGCGTTGTGGCACTATCTACATGGCCAATGTGGCACTATATAGGGGTACTATCTACAAGGGACTCTGTGGCGCTTTGTACATGGGCACTGGCACTAGATGCAGCTAAGGGGGCATTATGCTGCATTGGGGAATTTGTTTGGGCATTATAATGCATGGGGGCATCTGTGTTTGCTATATACTGTATGGGGGTATTATACAGTATGGTGGCAGCTAGAGGGCATTATACTGTGTGGGGGCAGCTATTTGGTATTCTACAGTCTGGGAGGCACCATGGGAGTATGATACTGTGTGGGCTGAATCGGGTGTTTATGGGCGGGAATTTGGAGGGATTAGAGGCGTGGCTTAAATTTTTATATTGTTTCTTTTGTGAAACTGGAAAGTTTAAGGAGTGTTTTTTGGCCCTAAATGTCCGACACTTTTTATCAATTTTCCACACGTGGTGATTTAACGGCCATAACTTTTTATTTTATTTGGACTACAAAAAAAAATTCTGCATGGTTTTTGCTAGCAACACATAGGGATGTTTTTTCATATATTTTCTATAGTAATGTTTACTTTTATTAGGAATAAACTGTACTAAAATTTTTTTTATATATATCTATAGTGTTCTTAATATATATCACTTTTTATTTCTATTTGCAAATTCACACTACATATTATATACGACCAAAACCATTCTAATACTTTATTCTAAAGTCTAGGGAGAACAGGTGAGTTATGGCGATGGTGTAGGCTGATGCGGGCATAGTGTGTGTGTGTTTTTATTTTTTACTTTATTTGTAGTTTTTGTAAAAAAAATTAACTTTTTGTATAGATTCTCTTCCCCCCCCCCCCCTCATGAGGCCCTAAAAGTTCTCACGCCCCTGGGGTGACATCAATCGATGGCAGAGCTGATCTGATTGTAAACGTACAGAAACTTTAAAACCGTCGCTGTACATTTATAATGACACAGGTTTAAAACCCAGCACCACGCATCATACATTTACGGCACGATGTCCTTCTTGTTAGAAGGGTCCCCCTACAATAAGCCCATCACAGAAGACTCCGTCATAGACACGTCTCTCCTCCCAGGAGTCAACCTAATGCAAATAGTAGTAAGAATTTAAAGACATGTATTTGCTTCATATTAGCCTGTCCAGTGTTGGGGGTCCATTTCCATATACCCAAGGCAAGGCCCTGTTCAGAGTATTTTGCAGGCAGAAAAAATTTGCCTCCAAATTCCTTCAGGAAATTTTTACCTGCCTGCACTCTCTTGCTGCGGTTTTTCGTTGCGGTTTTTGGGCATGGCCATTGAGCACCGCGGACAAAAAATGGTGTGAAAAACGTCTTGTCTGCCTCCCATTGATTTCAATGGGAGGTCAGAGACTGAACCCTGGGAAGAAAGAGCATGTCGCTTTTTTCCCCCCGCAAACTGCTATATGCGTTAGCGGGTAAAAACGCCTCTGCCTTCCATTGAAATCAATGGGAGGCAGTTAAGGGCAACTTTTGGCGCTGATTCTGACGCGGTTTCCGCATCAAAATTAGGGCCAAAAAAAACAGTGTTAACGGGGTTGGACTGTGGCACAACTTTTTTGGGCCCTGCCTTGCAAACATGGTGCATAAAAGAGACTGAAGGACAGCCTAATTATTTACAAGAAGACTGACAATAACCTTCACAAGTGATCAACTTGAGGCTGTGTGTGCAGAACATGTTTCCCTAGTGGGTGCCACAGGTGCAAAAAATGTAAATTCTGCCAACTATGTATTTACATGGGCTAAACATTACAGGTTTCAGTGTGTTACTTGTGTTTGCTTTGCTGTTTGTTGCCTATAATTTTTTTTTACCTCTAACTATATAATGGAGGAATTTATCAATGGCTAAATGCGAGTATTAGGCTGGGTTCACACGACCTATTTTCAGGCGTAAACGAGGCGTATTATGCCTCGCTTTACGCCTGAAAATACGGCTCCAATACGTCGGCAAGCATCTGTCCATTCATTTGAATGGGTTTTTCCAATGTACTGTGCCGACGACCTGTAATTTACGCGTTGTCGTTTGACAGCTGTCAAACGACGACGCGTAAAATGACTGCCTCGTCAAAGAAGTGCAGGACACTTCTTTGGATGTAATTTGAGCCGTTTTTTTCATTGAATTCAATGAACAGCTCTAAATTACGGCCGTCAATGACGCCTCGCAAAATGCGAGGACGAGCAATTACGTCTGAAATTATGGAGCTGTTTTCTCCTGAAAACAGCTCCGTAATTTCAGACGTAAAAGCAGTTTACGTGTGCACATACCCTTATGTTGTAAAAAAAATCTCAAATTATGGGGCATGCCATATTTGAGCAGTCATTTTTTGACTTTGTTTTACGTCAACTTTACCTGGGTTTTTAAAAGTGGGTGGGGCTTAGTACCAGGAGCGGGGCTACCAGTGCCTGGCAAATTCACAGAAACTGGCGTAAGTTATTGTGGAAATTGACACCAGCTCGTAGCACCTCTTAATATATAGCGTACTGGAGTAAAATGCATGCAATTTATTAAGATAAATTCCCTCAATATGTCTTGTTGCTGTCAATCATCTTAGCAGGAGGATTCTAATTAATGATAAAAATTACAGCTATTAAAGTATATAACCTAGCGCAAAAGAGGACCGTGCTGTCGTCCATAGTAACACCGCTCTAAATTAGAAAACTAAGAGACCTCTGGTCGGTTTAGGGAGCACCAGTGTGCAGTCGTTTTAATGAAGATTTTATATGGGTTAAAGCACAACATTAAAAACGTATTTTGACACCCCCCCCCCCCCCCACATTCCATTTCTACCCCTGGAAAGGAAAATTCCATTCTGTTATGGACCTGTATTATCCTGACTAACATGAGTGGAAATGAAATGAAACTGCTGCATTTTCTACATTGACTATCAACTCTTTTATCTTTTGACCTTTTTATATTTTTAGAAAAACATCCATTTTGTATCATTTTAAAGCCGCGGGATGAATGCCGATGCAAATCTGAGCATATCGGCATGAGTTTGACTTTCACAGTACTGCATGGGATATGTAGACCGATCCATTAGTTTACAGTATAAGTATATTGAATACTGAATAGTGCTTTGTAAGGGTATGTTCACACGGCGGGGGTCCGTAACGGCTGAAATGACGGGGATGTTTCAGCCTGAAAACCTCCCCGTAATTTCAGCCGTACCGGCATGTGCAGGCGCTTGAACGCCGCGTCAATTACGGCCGTAATTAGCGCTGCTATTCATTGGAGTCAATGAATAGCGGCTCCAATTACGGCCAAAGAAGTGACAGGTCACTTCTTCTACGCGGGCGTCAATTTACGTGCCGTCATTTGACAGCGGCGCGTAAATATACGCCTCGTGTGAACAGACAAACGTCTGCCCATTGCTTTCAATGGGCAGATGTTTGTCAGCGCTATTGAGGCGCTATTTTCGGGCGTAATTCGGGGCAAAAACGCCCGATTTACGTCCGTAAATAGGCCGTGTGAACATACCCTAAGAAAGGACCAGCAGTTTGTCTGTTAGTTTTATCCTTCTTACATGAACTGCGAAGCCCGGGATTGTTTCAGAAGAAGGCGCCCCACTTACCGCAGCTTGCACAGACTTATTTCAGAAGCTCCATTCATTCTCGAGTGCGAATATCCGTGTTTTATAGCATCGTAGGTGGAACGGCTTGGCAGATTAGCACATTCACACCTATAGGAATGAGTTTGGATTTACTGAGCATTCCCTTTTTTTTTTTTTTTTTTTTTTTTTTTTAACTTATAGATACAACTCATCATTCTAGTAAATTCTATTCCCTTCGTGTAAGGCCTCGTTTACACGAACGTATTATACGCGCGTGCGACGTGCGTGCTTTGCACGCATGTCGTACGCACCTATATTAGTCAATGGGGCTGTTTAGACGATGCGTGAATTGCGCTCAGCGCGTGTGCGCAGAAAAAAAACTCACGACATGTTCTATAATCGTGCGTTTTTCGCGCACTCACGCACCCATTGAAGTCAATGGGTGCGTGAAAACCACGCATGCCGCACGGAAGCACTTCCGTGCGAACTGCGTGATTCGGGCAAGAGCTGTCAAACTCCTGAATGTAAACAGAAAAGCACCACGTGCTTTTCTGTTTACAAACATCCAAACGGAGTGTCAAATTCGAGATGAGCGCACCGAACTTCACCGGGTTCGGCCAAACTCGTTTTGACCGAAACCGGTAAAAAATGTTCGGGTACGCGACGTCAGGAGACAGTCACTGTCCACGGTGCTGAAAGCGTTAAACTGGTTCAGCACCATGGACAGTGACTTCCGCTCCGAAAATCCATGAACCTGTAAAAAAAAAAAGACGTTCTGACTTACCGATAACTCCGGTCCGACCTCCCGGGATGACCGTTCAGTCCAAATGACAGCTGCAGCCAATCACAGGCCAAGCACAGGCTGCAGCCAATCACAGGCTGCAGCGGTCTCATGGACTGCGGCGTCATCCTGGGAGGTGGGGCCGGATGACAAGAGAGGGACGCGTCACCAAGGCAACGGCCGGGAGACCGGACTGGAGGAAGCAGGCAGTTCATGGTAAGTCTGAACGTCTTTTTTTATTCACAGGTTGGTGTATATTGTGATCGGCATTCACTGTCGAGGGTGCTGAAAGAGTTACTGCCGATCAGTTAGCTCTTTCAGCACCTTGGACAGTGACGGGCCTCGACTACCTCATCTCTATGATGGCGGCTGCGTGAAAATCACGCAGCCGCGCATCATGACACACGGAGCTGTCAAATGCCTTTTGCGCGTTTAAAACGCAACAAGGCTGCGTATACGCAGTGCATACGCCATACAAACGCGCGCAAAACGCAGCGTTTTTTGCGCGCGCAAAACGCACACGCTCGTGTAAATGAGGCCTAACACCTGTCTTTTTATATGAAGTTGTTGAGCTATCCATTAAATGTATTTAAAATAATGTGAAATATACTTGTATTACATTTTCTGCAGAAGATCCTGGGTAAAAAAAGGTATTGGAGAGCCCCTTACGTTTTTTGGGAACTAATGAAATGGAGAGATAATAGTGCCCAAGTAATGCCATTCACTACCGAAATACTGCAGAGCAGTACACCGGGTCTGAATAATAGCCTAGACTAGTCATGAAAAGGTAATGAGGCTCATAACCCAATAATAACCTATGGGTGACAATGCCACTGATAGACATAGCACAACCTCTGTTTAAAATATACTTCGGGAGCTTTTCATGGCGTGTACGTAAAAGGTAGGCAAAAAACGTGATGTGAATGGTGCCTTTACGGTGCTTTACTTAGAATGTTGTGTCAGATTTCCGGTTAAGGCAGGTTTCAACAGGTCGGATACGCTGTGTAAAACTGCGCAGTGTATCCAGCCTCGAACCCGCAGTACATTCCGTCCAAAAAAAACGCACCACGTTGTGGTGCAGTTCTTCGGGTGGAGTTTCTGCTGTGTAAAGCAGTAGTAGAAGCAAAAGTTCATACATACACCGGCCGTGGTGATTGTGACACATCCCTCCTTTGACGCCCAGTCCGGTGTCCTTGGATGACACTGCAGCACGTGTGACCGCTGCGGAAAACTGCACATAAAAAATATAGAAAGTTTCATACTTAAGTAGCCATGGCGACGCGTCCCTCCGCCGTCCTGCAGCCCGGTCTCCTGGGATGAAACGTCATCCGAGGAGGCCGGATTGGAGGAAGAAACGGAGTTCTGTGTAAGTAAAAGTGTTTTTTTTTAGTTGCGATTTTTGCAGCACATAATTCCGTTTTGGAAATTCCAGAGCGGGGGAATCCGGCCTAAATGAAATCTCTGTAAGCACAACCGTTCGGGAAATTGCTGGTACTTCTTCTGCCATGTACCTATGTCAGAAGATCGTCGTCTACTGGATTTTTCCTTCAAGAGACAGGGCTGTAGGAATTGTCATGTCACCTATCTCCGCTCTCCTGAATGGCTGGGAGGGCTGACAGCTGGCAGGACGTATGTTTAAAACTAGTTTTCATCCCCCTGATCAGTACTTTGGGGTGAGTAGCAAGAACAATGGCTTCCAACTAGTTTGGTGCTGTCCGTGCATTATGTAATACCTGTAAAGGTGCCTGCCCTGGAAATAATTCTCCTTTAGGGGTATGTTCACACGGCTTATTTTACTTGGACGGTCTTAAACACAGTAAATGAGATCTACGCCAGTTATGAGCCACCATAGATTCACGCTAACATTTGCACCATTTTCTGTCTCGTAATAATAAATATGTTGGAAAGTTGTTGGCCATGCCCCTTACCAGGTTAACTCTGCCCGATTATGAAAACTGGGGAGTGGCGCGAGGTCGGAAATTTTAGCACAGATATAGCGTGTGCAAAATTAGTGGGGTGTTTTTTTTTTTTTTTGTTTTTTTTGGGGGTGTATTGGGAGCCATTTGGTTATTTTGACCGTTAATCTTTTGCGGTCTTTGACTTAAAAAAAAAAAAAATTATCCTGTATTTAAAAGTCTGCGAAGCAGATGTTTCCTCCTAGACTATCGGCGATGACTACTTTTGATGTGCATATTGAAACTACTTGTTCTATATTTAGTCTTCTGCCTGCAACATATATTTTTTTTAATGATAAAAATGCTTGCATAATGGCTCGGTGCCACTGCACATTGGATTATGATTATGAAATCTCTGTAGAGTTAGGGTAAGGCCACAGGTAGCATCCCCCCCCCCCCCCCCAGCCAGATGAGACGCGGTGGTGATGCAGCTGGAAACCACACTGACATACGGTATAATCGCAAATACGGCTTTCAAAATGATTGGAAATGAGTGCGCGGTTTTAGGTAAAACCGCTAATTACCTGCCAAATTGCACGGCCATTAACAATCAATTGGAGTTTTTGGACTCGTCTTGGCCACCTTGGTTAACTCCTTAACGCCGAAGGACGGATATATCCGTCCTCTGCAGCTGCTAGTTCGCGCAGGAGGACGGATATATCCGTCCTGTGATGGCGCGGGTACTGCCACTGAATAGCTCTTATGTCTTTTTCATTTTGCATTTTAGAGATGTATAAATACTGGTGAATGTATTTACATGATATTCTCCTGTGCTTAAGGGGGAGTTCACACTGAGGTTTTTTTTTTTTTACGTGGAAATCGTGCCAAAAAACGGCCGAAAATGCCTCCCATTGATTTCAATGGGAGCCTGAGGAGTTTTTTTCCCGTGAGCGGAAAAACTGGCTTGTGGGGAAAAAGGGACATGCCCTATCTTTGGGCGTTTACGCCTCTGAACTCCCATTGATATCAATGGGAGGCAGAGAAATTGTATTTCGCAATGGCCGCGGGCGAAAATCTGCGTACAGGCAGAGGAAAAGCTGCCTCAAAATTCCAAATGGAATTTTGAGGCAGATTTTCCTCCTGCAAAGAAAGCCTAAGGGTGAGTTCACACTGAGTTTATGTTCACACGGAGTATTTTGCCGAGTTTTTTGACGCGGAAACCGCGTCGCAAAACTCGGCAAAAACGGCCCGAGAACGCCTCCCATTGATTTCAATGGGAGGTGTCGGCGTCTTTTTCCCGCGAGCAGTAAAACTGCCTCGCGGGAAAAAGAAGCGACATGCCCGATCTTCGGGCGCTTCCGCCTCTGACCTCCCATTGACTTCAATGGGAGGCAGAGAAAGCGTATTTCGCGCTGTTTTATGCCCGCGGTTCTCAATGGCCGCGGGCGAAAAACGGCGCGAAAATCGGCGTGCAGGGAGAGGAAAATCTGCCCCAAAGTTCCAAACGGAATTTTGAGGCAGATATTCCTCCCCCAAAATACTACGTGTGAACATAGCCTTAGACTTTTTTTTTTGTTACGTACTAGTCTTTTATAAACATAGAAGAGATATATAGATATATAGAGTTTGGAAATGGGAACAATAACTGTAAAATAATAAATGCGTATCAAAAGGTTATAAAAGTCAAACTTTTTATTTAGATAGACAACACGTCCTAATGTAGCCCTTTTAAAAAATAAAAAATAAATCCTTGTAATGTGTGGGAGCTCCATTCCAAGCATTGCAGCAGAATGAGATAATGTGGATCCAGGTGTTCTGTAATTCTTGTCTTCCCTTTAACTAAACTCAGTCGGTAAAGACTGTAAAATGGAGCACCATAAAATTCCTATTTAACCGGGTTTATAATGCTGTTCATCCTGAGCCTTCTGGTTCACGAACATAGTATCAAAAACTGCAGATCGGCCACAAACCCTGTGACCTATAGATGGAACATTATGGACTCTGTGTTGTTGTACAGGTTCTGTTCCGTAGAACATTTGATATTTGAACCTATAGAAAAAAACAGGTTGTGTTTTTAAACATTTGAGTTGTTGCACATGTAATATCTCCGGATTATCGTGGTGAATAGTCTGTTATCCGTTGTGTTGTAGACGACAGTGTCACGACACACCCCAAAATGGCGTTTTGCCTTTTAAGTTCCTGTTCTTCCCAGATCTTGGTGTCAGAGGAGCCAGAAGGCACTACACATTTATTATAATATTTTTTCCCGAAGGCGTCTAATCATTAAGACGAGCACATTAGACAGTGATCTTGAAACTTTCCTCCAGTGCTCTTAGGACTCCGTCTTAACACAAGTACAGCTTCTCTCTGACACATTGGCGCAGCCGGTGCCAAGAGCCCATGAATACTCTGAGCAGAATTGTGTAACCTTGCATAAAACACATCATTCTCCTACAACAAGCAAACTATGTGAAACCACATTCTCTGCCAGAGATCTTGACAATATTTTGCCAGCCCACTTGGCACCGAGCAGTCTCGGAGGTGCATTAGTTAAGTTGTGACGGGTCTTTGCAACTTCTGCTTTTCCTTATAAGAATATTATTCTGAAATGTAGCTCTGCCGACTGGAATGTGTGAGCATGCAGCCAATGAGTTACTTAAAGGTGCGACACCATGTAAAATACGTATCGTCCCACGACCTGTATGTATCACATAAACCAATTATATAGGTTGTACTATAGACCCATGATTTCAGGAATAGATATTTATCTATTCGGTGACTCCCAGTAATGGGCATTACATCGTATAGTACTTCTTAAAGGGGTTATCAGTTTTATATAAATTAAGCTAATTAGTTTCAAATTATCATCCATTTTAAAACTTCTGATTGCTGTAAGTGAATGGAGACATTATTGTTTACATCCAGAAGCTGGAAACTCGGACTGATCATGTCTAGCTGATATCTGTGCATGGTTCCTTATCTAGTCCTGTTCACACAAGTGTACGGCTTAGGCTGTGTTCACATCACCGTCTGTGTTTTCCGTTGAGGGGTTCTGTCTGAGGTTTCTGTCGGGTTAACCCCTCAGCGGAAAGGCAAACGCAAACCTCAGTTTGTTTCCCTTACCATTGAACTCAATGGTGACTGAAACCTAGCTAATGGTTTCCGTCTGCCACCGTTGTGATGGGGTCCATCGGTTTGACGGGATCAATAGCGCAGTCGACTGCGCTATTTGTGCCGTCAAGAACGGAAACCTGTCACAACGGTGACAGACGGAAACCATTAGCTAGGTTTCCGTCACCATTGAGTTCAATGGTAAGGGAAACAGAAGCTGAGGTTTGCGTTTGCCTTTTTTTTTTTTTTTTTTTTTTTTTTTTTTTGGGCACAATTTTGTAATAAGCACTGCAAAAAAAGGCCACAGAACCCTGCAAGTGTAAATACACCCTCAAGCCCATGCACACGACCATAATTTTTATCTGCAGTTACAGACCCGTAATTGCGGATCAAAGTATGGATCCATCATTTCTATTGCCCACAGTCACTTTTCCGTATGTTTACTTGAAGGCGTCCAGGTCGTAGAAAGCATCTGCAAAAAATAGGACAGGTCCTATTTTTAATTTTTGTATTTTACGGACCGTGCTACTATATTTTATAATGGGAGCACGGCCCACAAATGCGGGTGACTGTCCGCAGCCAGCCGTGCCCATAATCACGGACCGTGATTACAGCTACGGACGTGCATCTCTGCCACTTGAACACTTAGGCCTGATTTTACAAGAGCGTGTGCGTTTTGCGCACGCTAAAAACGCTGCGTTTTGCGTGCGCAAAAGACACTTAACAGCTGCGTGTGTCATCAGTGTATGATGCGCGGCTGCGTGATTTTCGCGCAGCCGCCATCATTATGACACTCAGTTTGGATGTTTGTAAACAGAAAAGCACGTGGTGCTTTTCTGTTTACATTCAGTTTGACAGCTGTTGCGCGAACCACGCAGTTCGCACAGAAGTGCTTCCGTGCAACCTGCGTGGTTTTCACGCACCCAATGGGTGCGTGATACGCGAACAGCGCACAAAGAAAGGACATGTCGTGAGTTTTGCGCAACGCACTCGCGCTGCGCAAAATTCACGGACTGTCTGCACTGCCCCATAGCCTAATGTAAGTGCGTACGACATGTGTGAAAAGCACGCGCGTATTACGCTCGTGTAAATGATGCCTTAGGATGGATTTTTAATCTTTAGATGTAAACAAGAAAGTTCCTATTCACTGACATGCAGAGATCTTGAAAATGGTGAGTTTAAACACCTGTATCCTTATTAATAAAATGATCTCGGCTTTCATGTCCTAAACTGCTCTAGAACAATGTTTAGTCAGGGATGAGCATCTTTTAATAAGACGCCTCTAAATCTCACATTTATTGCCAGCTTCAAATGGGTTTTACATAAGAACCTCATGGCTGCAAACAGCGCCACAACTGTCCACAGGTTGTGTCTGGTATTGCAGCTCCATTCTATTCACTTCAATGGCACTAAACTGTAATGTCAGACACAGACCATAAACAGGTGTGTTTGTGAAAGAGCAGCCAGGTTTTTTTCAAAATTCTGTGCAACCCCTTTAAACCAGCCGTCAAACACATAACTGTTCGGTTGTGTGACTGTTCCCTTGGCCAATAGTATTTAGAACCATAAATAGATAAAAATGAATGTCCGATGCTTTAGGGAGGGAAAAATATGTTGGGTTATGGCCAAATAACAGCAGAAAAACGACATATAAAGATTGTTAATTATCAGTCTTTTGCATGTAAGAACATGATCACTTTGGCTTACAGCTTTGGTCTGGCTAAGAGGAAATGCCTGACGGCAGGACCCCCTGTAAGTGTGGTACCCCTTCTGTATTTGCAATTATTTTCTATTGTCCAATAGTAAAATTGAGCGTTCTATAAAATTCCTCTACTGGATTAAACAGGGTTAATGTCTGTCCAGTGCTGCCGTTCCCACGTCTGGTCTTCCCCCCCCCCCCCATCCTGTGGCATTGAGCCACCAGCCGAAATTTAGACTTTGCTCAGGCAACACTTGTGTATTGTCATAGCCTTTGCCCGTCTACCATGTATAGCAGAATATCGCTTCTTGGTGGCAGTCATTTATTTAAATGATTCTGTAGAAAACAACCATAGCACATGTCGGACACCAGGCGTTCTGAGAAAAAGACTCTCCTGCCAAATAGATTACTATGAACTGAACGTAGCTATTGGGCGGCAGCCCAGACCCCTGAGCTACAGACACTGTCATTGGTTCCTTCTTTTCTCCACCATGCGCAGATTTGGGTAGGAAATTCCCTGTTTCAGTCTACAATGGCTGACTGCACTTTGCCGTAGTGTCAGTATCTTGGAGGTTTTCCTAAAGCTAAGACTTTGCGAGTGTTTTATATGATATACATGCGATAAAACTGTGAGCTCCTGCCATTTTTCTGAATTTTGTCTTTCTCTTTTACAGGTCGCTGAAACGTGCCTTTTTTTCCGAAGCTAACGCTGCTTGGACTTCTGTCTAGTGCTGCCTCTCTCTGCTTTTGTGTTTTTTTTGTCTTTTTTCCTTTTTTGTGTTTTTGTTTTTTTTTCATTTTTTTTATTTTATTTGCCGTTGCTTGCAGGCCAAACCTATACGGCAACTAATCTTCTTCAAATTTCAGCAGTCAAAAGAAAGGATTATCATTACTTGTCACACCCGTGCCCATCTTGACCATCATTTTAATCATCAGAACAAAGAAAAAAAAGTTATCAGACTATAAGAAAAACTGAAATTTCACCAATCGCTGAAGCGTTTTCACAACCATAACTATCGCCAAGAAGCTGAGAGCACAGAATTGTTTTCGCAGTTTGCATAGGCTACTTACCCCCCTCCCCCTGCAAGTCCAGAAGTGGCATAAAGCCGACACGTTAAGACTTTGAAATTTGCACTTTGAAAGAGCTGGCCTCTAGTTAGATTTATTTTTATTTTCAATTTATCTGCTAAAACTTCTATTTTAGGGTTTGATTTTTATGTTTTATTCGTGTCTCTAAAACGGATACAAATTGACTTGAAAAAAAAAAAAAAAAGAAACCTTAAGTGCTGACAATTTTTTTTTTTTTTTTTTTTTTTTACCAAAGTGATAAAATAGTTCTTTTATTCGTTTAAACTTGAATTCCACTTTCCCCCATCCCCTTGTAATAAGAAGAAAACGATTGTAGAACAACGGAAGTATTTGCTTAGGCCTCTGCAACCTGACTTTACTATGGCCGTCAACGTCTCCTTGGTGCGTGACACAAAATGGCTGACGCTGGAAGTATGTCGTGAATTCCAGAGAGGCACTTGTTCAAGGTCTGATGCCGAGTGCAAGTTTGCACATCCGTCACGGAGTTGCCACGTGGAAAACGGGAGAGTTATTGCCTGCTTTGATTCATTAAAGGTAAGAGAACTTTGATTCTCTTTATTTGAGTCTCCGTAATCCAGATAATCGCCCTTTTGCAAGGGAGCACAGTTTACACTTACAACAAATTATAGTATAAATAGTGTAGAAAACCCGTTACACAGGTTTGCTAGCAAAGGGAATGGTAATAAGTATTTGTAAAAATATTATAAAAAAATATTTGTATTTTTAAACCTAATTTCCAAAATTTTAAACCTAAACAACGTGGAAGCGTTTGCTGAATAATAGATTATTCACCTAGGGTAAAGGTATAATGTAGGAGATGTTACCTGCAGTCCTATGTAACGCCACAGATAAAACAGTGATAACTGATCACTTCTCCTGGATCGGTAATAACCGCCCACAGCGCTGGAGATTCCGCTTCAGAAGTCCCGGACTTCACTGAAGTTAGGGACTTCACTGAAGTTAGGGACTTCACTGAAGTTAGGGACTTCACTGAAGTTAGGGACTTCAGCTGTTGCCGGTGATTCTGCTCCTACAGGGAGCAACAAAATACCCTCCTCCTCCACTTCGCACTGTAAGGAGAAGAGAGCGATCGATCACATCAGAGTGACAGACGTACTTTACACGGCCCCATAGACTTGTATGGGACCCGTGCGGCCGGGAGAATGGCCTAAAATAGGGCATGTTCCATTTTTTGGACGTCCAGGTTTACCGGGTCGTCAAAAGATTGGCCGTGTGAATAGCCCCATTTGCAGTCTATTGTTCCTACTGCGGCCATGTGACTGACGGGAATCCCTGTCGTGTGAATAGGTCCTAACACCACAGATAACACACAGTGATAATTCTGAGTACGGATGATATAGTAGATGCACACATAGAACTATATACAGATACATATATAGTCACTTAGACACACATACTGGAACTTATACACAGACACCGACAAATAGAGGCACAAACAGACAGACTGAGCACTCACATCTCCTTCCTCACAGGGTTCTTGCAGGTGTGGGCGGAGCTAACTGTACCTCAGACACCACGTCCTTGCCGAATATATGATTCCTTTTAGTCAATGGAGCCTGATGGGTACCGGATTATCAAATATACTGAATTGTTGGTTAAAAACAAAAAGAGAACCTGGAGTCAAAATATGCTACTTTTAAACTTGTATTAGGAATTGACAAGTGTCAGATTCTCTGACTTTCTGGATCATTGGATGTCGGATTAAAGGAATTTGACTGTAATTGTGTCCAACCATAAAATGGCTGCTACATTTAAAGAAACCCTTCAGGCTAAACTGATACATTGTATTATGCTTAGTGCCAAGTCTTAGGGGGCAGAGCATGACAAAGGGATTCTGTCTTTGGTGTTTGAACCAGTCATGCTCCGCCCCCTCTAACCCTACTCTAGGCATTACACAGTGTATCCGCTTTGCCTAGAGTATTCCTTTAAACAAATTCTTTAATATGTCATCCAATAGTCCAGAAATTGTAATGGTCCATCAATTATTTCTGCAGAATATTGCGCAGAGATATCAGAGAATTTATATATGGTAGTATATTTTATGATGGCGTTTTATTTTGTGCTATTCTTCTGGAGGATCTCTTCCTTTTTTAAAAGTACGCTTTTTTTATATCTCCAGAATATGGTGCCATACCAGGGCACGATAAGTGCCTACAGCTCTGCTATGGAGCCATAGGGACTCTGATGACCGATCCGGCACTGCGTCATGGTTTTTATTCTATATGGAAACCACAAAGTAGATGTGAACAGAGCTAAAGAGCTCTACATGTACTGTAACTTTGAATAAAAACAAACAATACAGCATGTACACATTAGTTTCCCCAAAGTACAGAACATTTTTAAATTCCACCTGCATGCCCGCTCCTTACTTCCCCTTCCCGGCTATGATGAAACCCTACATCAAATGTCGGCAAAAGGTTAAGACAAAACCAAAACTGAATACAAAAGAGGAGACCCTATAAGGCCTCCCTTTATATATTTCTTCTGTTTAGGTTCTGTTATTTGTTTTTGCTTAAAATATGCTGAGAGGGGAGTCCTGCTGTTGGGACCCTCAGATCAGCTGTAATCTGTGTGGCTGCATTGTAACACTCCCGCATGGAAAATCATCTGTGTGATGCTTGGGCATGCTGGGTCATCCAGAGTGATTTTGTAGCCAATCTTCACCCTGGCTAATTGATGGAGACACAAATACCCTATTAGGGTGTTCTGAATTGAGTTTTTAGGTTTAAAAAGTTGATGTGATTTATAGACTACAATATAGGAAAACCTCTCTTCTAGACAGCCATATACAGTGAAGGAAATAAGTATTTGATCCCTTGCTGATTTTGTAAGTTTGCCCACTGTCAAAGACATGAACAGTCTAGAATTTTTAGGCTAGGTTAATTTTACCAGTGAGAGATAGATTATCTAAAAAAAAAAAAGAAAATCATTGTCAAAATTATATATATTTATTTGCATTGTGCACAGAGAAATAAGTATTTGATCCCTTTGGCAAACCAGAATTAATACTTGGTGGCAAAACCCTTATTGGCAAGCACAGCAGTCAGACGTTTTTTGTAGTTGATGATGAGGTTTGCACACATGTTAGATGGACTTTTGGCCCACTCCTCTTTGCAGATCATCTGTAAATCATTAAGATTTCGAGGCTGTCGCTTGGCAACACGGATCTTCAGCTCCCTCCTATAAGGTTTCGATGGGATTAAGGTCTGGAGACTGGCTAGGCCACGCCATGACCTTAATGTGCTTCTTTTTGAGCCACTCCTTTGTTGCCTTGGTTGTATGTTTCGGGTCATTGTCATGCTGGAAGACCCAGCCATGAACCATTTTTAATGTCCTGGTGGAGGGAAGGAGGTTGTCACTCAGGATTTGACGGTACATGGCTCCATCCATTCTCCCATTGATGCGGTGAAGTAGTCCTGTGCCCTTAGCAGAGAAACACCCCCTTAACATAATGTTTCCACCTCCATGCGTGACAGTGGGGACGGTGTTCTGTGGGTCATAGGCAGCATTTTTCTCCCTCCAAAAACGGCGAGTTGAGTAAATGCCAAAGAGCTCAATTTTAGTCTCATCTGACCACAGCACCTTCTCCCAATCACTCTCAGAATCATCCAGATGTTCATTTGCAAACTTCAGACGGGCCTGAACATTTGCCTTCTTGAGCAGGGGGACCTTGTGGGCACTGCAGGGTTTTAATCCATTACGGTGTAATGTGTTACCAGTGGTTTTCTTGGTGACTGTGGTCCCAGTTGCCTTGAGATCATTAACAAGTTCCCCCCTGTAGTTTTCGGCTGAGCTCTCACCTACCTCAGGAACAAGGATACCCCACGAGGTGAGATTTTGCATGGAGCCCCAGATCGATGTCGATTGACAGTCATTTTGTATGTCTTCCATTTTCTTACTATTGCACCAATAGTTGTCTCCTTCTCACCCAGTGTCTTACTTATGGTTTTGTAGCCCATTCCAACCTTGTGCAGGTCTATGATCTTGTCCCTGACATCCTTAGAAAGCTCTTTGGTCTTGCCCATGTTGTAGAGGTTAGAGTCAGACTGATTAATTGAGTCTGTGGACAGGAGTCTTTTATACAGGTGACCATGTAAGACAGCTGTCTTTAATGCAGGCACCAAGTTGATTTGGAGCGTGTAACTGGTCTGGAGGAGGCTGAACTCTTAAAGCTTGGTAGGGGATCAAATACTTATTTCTCTGTGCACAATGCAAATAAATATATATAATTTTGACAATGTGAGTTTCAGGTTTTTTTAAAATATAATCTATCTCTCACTGGTAAAATTAACCTAGCCTAAAAATTCTAGACTATTCATGTCTTTGACAGTGGGCAAGCTTACAAAATCAGCAAGGGATCAAATACTTATTTCCTTCACTGTAGAAGGTTGAAGGGTTTTTCCCAAAATAATAAATCACCTATCCACAGGACAGGTGATAACTTTCTGATCGCTGGGGGTCCCGACCGATCGCGAAAACTGGGGTCCCGAAGCAACTGTTTGTCTCCACTGCTTGACTTCAGTAAGGAGGACATTGAATGGAGCTGTGGTTAAGCTAGTGTGCTCCCGCTCCATTTAATGTTTATGGGAATGACAAACAGCCGAGTACAGCGCTCGGCTGTTTCCATCATTCTCAGACATTGAATGGTGCACCAGACACATGCGCGACCACTGCTTTATTCAAGCGCCTCTTCACTGGGAGTCCCAGGGGTGCGCCCCAGCGATCAGAAAATTATTACCTATCCTGTGGATGTGATAATTTGATTCTAGGAAAATCTCTAAACGAGTCTGGCATCTATAGCCACAGTTTCTGTGCAGGTTCTGTCATGCTGTTACACTTGGAGGCTAGCCGACCTGCTTGACTGGATCTTCTGCAAATGTAGGAGAATTTTCGGTTGCTTGAATTTGTCAGGTCAGGCTTACACTTGTTGTCCCACAAAATTTTAACTCGCTTAAAAGGGTAGGAAGGATGTAAAGGCTCATAATGGTTTATTGAGACATTTTCCATCTCTCCACACGATCGGTATGTTCATAAATTTGTAGGGTTGTGTTTAGGACAGGACATCATTTTTTTTTTTTTTTCCCCCTTCTCATCAAGGCTTTGGGATTAAATTGAAATAAATATAGTATAAGGTGAGTAAAATACTATATCCAAATCTGAGATTTGCCTGGACTCCCGGCGGGTTGCATCATTGAGGCAGCATTGCTTCTTTAGGCTCCTTCACAACACGTACATTCACTACTAGATCGTACATCGGAAAAGCTTCCTGGAAGCTAAATGGATACAACGGAGGCCAAAAGCCTTTCCATTTGGCCTCTGTTGGACTGATGTACAGCAGTATACCTTTTCATTTTCTTTCCAAGTATGGAGTAGCCTAGTAGACTACGCTATTCCATCCCGCAAAAATGCACACCGCTCAGTATACTTTTTTTAATTTTTTTTATTATGGTAGACTCTGGGTTGATGTATGGCATACGTTTAACAGATACCCCATGGGCTTTTTAGTAGCTTTTCATGATGTATTTGTTAAACAGACTTTAACATATCCATCACCCATGGACTATAATAAACTGATGCCTAATAGTGGCATCTGTCACCCATTGACTAGAATAGTATCCGTTTAAAGGATACTTTATGAACTCTCATGACCACAGTTCATGACTTATCTGTTTAACGGATACCACTGTAGTGTATAGTGATTGATTCCACTGTCAGGACATCCTACTTATAATGAATACTTCAGGGGTTTTTCCCAGTCTATATGTCAAAAGTAATGCTGTGATGTGGTGTGCCCTACTGTCCTGGCACTGTTGGGATGGGCTTGGGATGAGCATGTGAATGACTGGCTCGCTTAGTCTAAGTAAAATGACCTTGGTGGCGGAGCTGTCCATTACAGCTGGAAGAGGTGCTGTGAATAAGCAGGATTGTCCTAGTGGTGAAGCCACCATGACGTGTGGTACTTCTGGGGTGGAAAACACGTCCTGAGTTTTGTGATAGACCAGCCTATAGCCCATCAGACTATGGGAATGATCACATAAACTGGAGTGGATTGTGCTGCATTGTTTGAGGCAGTGACTTGTCCACATTATTTTAGCGAGAAAAAGGTGTAATAGGGCAGCACAGGGGCGGCTGTGAAGGTAAAGTTGTGTGGGGCTCCGATCCATTTTTTCAGAAAGTGAAAAACTGTAATTTGATTGATATATACCAGTGCAATACAGTCCCAAAATACAGTGCTTAAATGATACCACAGCATGCACCATGAAATTAGTGACAAACCACCAGGTCAGATATATCAAACAGGCTATACATGGTTGGAAGGCGGTTGTAGAGGCCTCTAAGTGGTGGAGTCATTGGGCCCGTTGCCTCTTTCTCTCTCTTGCCATGTTATATGTCCTGTGTCCACCTATAGTGCTACCCTACACGTTGGCATCCCAAACAATCATTGATCATGTGAAAACATTTTTTTTGTATTTCTCATAACTGAAAAGTGGGACAGGTAGTAATCTTTAAAGAAGGCAATTCGTTGTCCTCTAAAGTCTTGACTTACCAACAGTTTACAATTTGCGTAATTTGATGCATAAAATCCACATCAAAATCACCGGTAATTCCACAGGAAAAAAAAATCTGCAACGTGTAGAGAAGATTACTTGAAATCTTATTTACTTTGCTGGTACTGTATTACACTGCGGATTTGCCACAGGAAAATCCATGCAACAAATCCACACCTAATACGCATCATGTACATGTGGCTTAACGCATTTCTGCCCAACCCGGGTACATACAGACACAGTAGGTTGAGTGAAGGCTGTGAGATTGTGGTGACCTTTATTGGCTGGGCCACATGTTGGTGGCTAGGTGGTCTGCCTAATATTACATTATACATACAATAAGTACGGTTCTATAGGTCTGTAACTCTGCAGGTCTCTAGACCGCGTCCTTCAAGAACGAAGTTCTGTGCGAGTAGTTGAAACCCGGATGATGAACGAAGTGTTAATTATCATGACCTGCCTAAGTAGAGTCGTGTGTTAGTGAACCTTCACTTATCCCTTCCTATCCCTCCACCCCCACCATTCAGAAAAAACACGTGACACCGAGGTTGGATGTGAAATGGCCACAGCAGCCGTTTATTAATTTCAGTTTATAAAATACCATTTAAATCCGAAACATTCGGATAACTAATTAGGAATCCAACCAGAGAATTCCTTCTAATAATCCACATGACCCAACATGGGTCAGAATCATAAATAACAATTTTAACGTTAACATTAATCCGAGCAGGGGAAGTCCTTGAAGCCATTTTTGATATTACTTTTTAAACACCCGAGTTAGCCATCTGCAACCACCACCAACCAATTACCTCCAGCCGTAAACCAGCTCGGAGGCACCGCTCACCTCTGCAGATGACTCCAACCACCAGAAGACCTCTTCAAAGGGATAACACCCGATGAAGTCTTCAACCTTTTACCTTTTTTGGGGGACGCATACCCCCGATGCGACTTCCCCCCCCCCCCCCCCCACCATTTTGTACTCACTGACCTCAAGGACTCCCCCCGCCACAGCGAAACAGGCCTTGACCACCTTAAGCCTGTGAGTTCCGCCACACCACCACCGCCCTTTCAATTCCCTCTGCTATTGCCAGGCTCCACAGATCGATCCCAACCTCGGTCAAATGAACCCCATCACTCCTCCAGTAGTTCCCCAATCCTGACTCCAAATCCCGGTTGACTTTAATGCGAGCCTTATTGACTCTTTCCACTGACCTAGCCAGTCGCCAATGTTTCCTTGGGACGATGTCCGACCACACTATTACCAACCTGGGATAAGAAACCCACAAACACAACATATCATGTTTGATATCCCACACCAACTCACGAAAGGGGCGGACCCCCAAATCATTCCCACCCACGTGCAAAACCAAGACCTCTGGAACCCTATCCAGCCGGGAATATGTCTGGAATTCTGCTAACACCCTGCTCCATGACATACCTCTAAATCCCAGCAAATGCAAAACAGCATCCTGCCGCGGAATGCGCAACTGGCGACCGTCCGGGCGGACGTCCGCCCTCAGAGCCCCCCAATGCACGTAAGAGTGGCCCAACAACCACACCAGACACGGAGGCGGATCTGAAACGGAAAAGAAAGTTAGATACCAACACACAAACATTTTTTTAAATTGCCAACAACATGACTCATAACAGATGGGGGCGGACATAAGACCTAAATCTGTTGGACTCCCAACGACAGATGCGCCGCACCCCTTCATCATCCAACCCCCAGCGCCCTGCTTCTGTTGCTGCGCCAATCCTGAAGGAATGAGATTAATACGGGCCCGCCGCGACACCGACCGCCGCCAAACATTTTTTAAATACAGCTCAAAATTGAAATCTGGACAAAAATGACCCATCCTCGTGACATAGCAATGGCAACTCTGGAGACCCCCCTCGTGTCTCAAAACCCCGCATGCAAGCGACCGGGCACATAGCCGAACCCGGGAGGGCGAACAAAACTATCAGCTTACCCTTTCCTAATTGGTCAGTTTTTGACCTCAGCAACCATACCTCGAGCCGGTCCGCATATAGGCTCACCTCCCCCAGTCTCAACCCCCCTGCCCGCTTGGTACTAGGCGACACCAGTTCGGCAATTCTAAATGCCCCAAAGAACGCCAAAGAAAAAGCGAACCGAAACAACTCCATCTCGGCCGAAGAACGACAGACTGATGCTAATGATCCGCCCAAAAAGCTAAGCAGAGAAAACGACACCGGCCTTCTACAATCCGCCTCGACCCTACCTCGGCGCAGACCCTTCAAAGCCTGTCCCACTAAAAATTCCTTGGATATATCCCCGAAAGCCCCGCAACTTAAAACCAAACGCTACCGCAGACATGAAACGATTAACCTTTGCCACTGAAAACCCCGCCTCCCAGGCGTCCCCTAACCAGTACAAAAGTGCCACCAACCTGTCTCTATCCGTGTTGACGTCACCCAACTCTCTTACCCACTCCTCCCACTGCCTCCAACAAGCAGAATAAGCACTCCACGTTGTGCGCGCCAAGGACCTCTCCACCAATCGTTCTACGGGACCAAGACCAGATCCCAGAGATGTTCCGGACAAGCCAAACCGAGACGGTCCGCTCCCGGTGCCAATTGCCGAAACCGATCCCACTGCGAGCGAGAGAGAGCATCAGCGATACAATTCCGTACCCCCGGCACATGAACCGCCACCACCCACGCGTTCAATGACCAGCACACCAACACTAAATGTCGCAACAACTGAACTACCGGCGGAGATGATGCCGTGATGTTATTAATGGCCAGCACCACCCCCATGTCGCAGTAGAAACGAACCTTATCCCTGAGCCTGTCCCCCCAAATGGTCGCCGCAACCACGATGGGGAACAGCTCGAGCAGGGCCAGATTCCGCGTGAGTCCACTGGACACCCAGCTAGCCGGCCATTGACCTGCACACCACGGACCTCCCCCGTACGCTCCAAAACCGCCCGCCCCAGCCGCATCCGTAAAAATATTTAAATCACTCGTATCCTGTGCCGGAGCCATCCATAGCGAGCGACCGTTATACTGGCCCAAGAAGTCATCCCATACCTGCAGGTCAGCTCGATGCTCCTCCTTGAGCCTCACAAAATGATGTGGCGCGCGCACCCCCGCCGTTGCCGCCGCTAAACGTCTACCAAATACCCTCCCCATTGGCATAATCCGGCAAGCGAAATTCAACTTCCCCAGCAACGACTGAAGCTCACGCAGCGTAATTTTCTTTAACCTACAAGCCCGGCGTACCTCCTGAATCAAAGCCCCCAACTTATCCGCAGGAAGACGACACTCCATTGCCACCGAGTCAATTTAGATACCCAAAAAGCAAATAGTCGATACCGGGCCCTCAGTCTTTTCTGGCGCCAAAGGGATCCCAAAATCCCCCGCCACCTTCTGCAGTGCATGAAGCAAATTACCGCAAACCGGCGAACCCCCCCGGGCCGACGCACAAGAAATCGTCCAAGTAATGTATCAACGAGTCGACCCCAGCTACTCCCTTCGTCACCCACTCAACGAAACTACTAAACGCCTCGAAGTATGCGCAAGAAAGGGAACATCCCATCGGAAGGCACCTATCCACGTAAAAGGCCCCCTTCCAAAAACAACCCAACAGCCGTTGGCTCTTTGGATGAACTGGCAACAACCTGAAAGCCGCCTCGATGTCGGTTTTTGCTAACAGCGCACCGGGACCCGAAGCCCGAACTAACCCCACCGCCTTATCGAATGAGGTATACACTACGGAGCACAACTCGTGATCAATACCGTCATTCACCGACGAACCCCTGGGAAACGATAAATGCTGAATCAAACTAAATTTCCGAGGCTCGCGCTTTGGAACAATACCCAACGGGGACACCACTAAATCTTTTGTTGGCGGATCAACAAAAAGCCCCGCCATACGGCCCAACGAAACTTCTTTAAACAATTTTTCCGACACGACCTGAGCATGCAAATAGGCCGACTTAAGGTTCCTCCGCGTAACCGGGACCTCATAAGGAGGCGGAGGAATAATAAAACCAACAGAAAACCCTTCGTAAAGTAACTTGGCCGCCGCCCTATCCGGATACTCATTTAGATAAGGGACGATCCTTTCCACCCTCACCGGTGACGACCCCTTGACTAACCGAGGAGGACTGGTTCCCTGACCTCTTCTTTCGCATACATTTTGCAGACCCGTGGGATGCACCGTTACACTCTGAACAAACGTGCTTGAACTTGCACGTGGCCCCGATCGTTGAATTGCCAGCAGAATCCCAGCTTTGCCCCGACTCCCTGGCCGCCGCTCCCGGGAAAGGACTGCCTAATCGGAGCCGTAACCCTTAACCATAGAGCAATATCCTTCTGGTCCCACCGAATCGCCGGCCGAACCGCTTTTCGCTGACGGAATTGCTCGTCGTATCTTAGCCACGCCTGCCCCCCGTACACCCTATGAGCCTCCCCAATGGCATCAAAATAGCAAAACAACGCCGAACAATTTTCCGGCGCCTTTTCCCCTATCACACTGGCTAATATGGCAAATGCCTGCGACCAATTGACAAACGTCTGCGGGATAAGACTATACCGCCGACGTTCCTCCTCATCCTTCTTACTCTCGTCCCGCTTGCTCTTATCCAAATTGAATTTAGCAAGCGGCAGGAGAGAAAAAATCTCGACGTATTCGTCCTTCCATATTCGCTCACGCACCTCCTGCTTTAAATGCGCCCCCAACGGACCCTCGAAGCAAACATACACCTCCCCACGAGCACGATCATCAATACGCACCCTATCGCCTTCCTTTTGTGCCTCTGTCTGTACTGACACCGCGACCGCCTCTTTCGCCGCCATCCCTTGCCGCGCCTGTAACGATCCCCCTTCCCGGGGGCCTTCCCAAACTACCGCCGGGGACACCTCCGTAACTACTGGAGCCGCCGCCTTATCTAAACGCCCGACCAGCTCCCGCAAGCAACCCACTAATTCCGCTAGACCCGCGCCGCTACCGGCCGCCGACGCTACGCTAGCAGCCCCCCCGCCGAGACCCGACATAAAAATCGCAGGATATGGCCAAGACGGAGTTATGCACTCACCGGGCTGCACAGGCACTGTGTTCCCGTCAGCCGGACCATCCTGACCTCGCCGATAAACGTCCAGTTCACCTTCCTCCAGCTCCTCTCTCGCAGACGACTGGCCATCCCACCGACATCCCCTACACGGTGACGACGACGCGCTGACAGATGGGCCGGCAACCTGCCGCCCGACCGCTGGGACCCAGACTTCCGACCGGACCTGTTGCCTAGTCGTCGCTGCAGCTCTAGGCGTCCGTCTAGACGATCCCGATGAAGCCTGCCCCCTGGCCGGAGCATCACCAGGCGGGGCGGCCGTAGATTGTCCTCCAAATCTTCCATCCGATGGGGGAGGGGTGACAGGGAGCCCGGCCTGCGACTCCTTGATTGCCGCCGGACCCCGTCGCGGCCGGGGATTCCTGCCAGGACGCAGGGCCTGGGAAGAGGCGGCCCCCCCCAGCTGCCTGGCCTGCAGCGTCCTTTGTAGGGCTCCCTCTGCGACGCCGCCCCCCCCCCCCTCCGCTGCCATATTACAGCTAGGAAGGGCGCCGGGGGAGGGGAGCCTGTCCCCTTCAGCCACAGACCTCGGGTGCCGTGCCTGACGTGGCGACGATTCGGCGTCCGGGATCGCGGTGAGTGCCGCCACGGTCTCCTCCAACCATCCGGGACCGTGGTGCACAGCTGCGGCTCGCAGCCGCGCAAGTATGTCGGCCTCCGACATAGACCGAGTGGGACAGCGGAGGAGCTTATACTGTTGTGTGTTACTCCTCCCGCTGCTTCCGGCTCAATGCCGAAAGCAGCGGGAAGCCTGGTAACGGCCCCCTAACTCCTCCCTCCTCTCGTCCTCCACCCCCTACCTCTCCCTCACCGTTAACACTTTCCCTACTAGGTCTGTCATGGAGGCTTCCCTCCTAAGCCTTGCAGGCTGCGTCCAGCCTCTTCTTTATTATAAACTGGTACTTGTGCCCTGCCCCCTAAGATCTGTTTTACCAAGTAGAAGCATGAAATATAGCACAATTACCACATTGTAACCATTTTTAGTTATTTCCCTCTTGACTTTCTCAAGTTTTTTTTTTTTTATATCCTCTGCGTTCCTATCGCTATTAATCTGAGGCCTCCGTCTATGTTGATGTGGATTAGTCATAGCACAGGAGATCTCCTCTGTTATTCTTCCTACAAATTTACAAAAAATTGACAACTGTCAGACATAGTCTGACACTGTCCAATCAGGGCTCACCATGTATGGATACACCCCTTTGACAACTGGGTGTAACCATTCCCCTTGTCAATTTATTCATAAACTTCTAGGAGGAACAACTGAGGAACATCTTAACGCATAGTTCTAAAAAGATGCTCCAGAATTGTGATTTTTATGGGGAATCTGAGTCTTAAACGACTAAAATAGATATGTCAGGAGAGATGACAGGTCCTCTTTACCACCGCGCCTACCAAAAATATAATCACGGAAGAGTTTGCCCACCTAACACCTTTTCCTAAACCACCAATAGTACACCATGCCTTTTATATGAGATGAATTCCCTTGTATGAGCAAACATGGTGTCCTGCCAGCGAATTGATTGCAAAACAAGAGCAGAGGTTCCGTCCTTGAGACTCGAGCTCTGCACAAGCTCAAATATTTCCAATGAAAGGACCGATGTGTTTACTTAAGGGTTTACCAATAAATTCTAGACATAAAGGAAAATCAGAATCTAATCCAGTTAACCCCAGGGCTTTTAAAAAAAAAAAAAAAAAGGATCTGATTCAGTTTAATTGTGGCTGTATCTCCGTACCGGTTGGTGTTTTTGGAAAAACATCGTTAGGGCACGGTCCGACGTGGCGGAATTGCTGTTGACTTCCGCTGTGGACAGTCCGAAGTGGAATTCTGCAGCAGCCGTTTCTTACATTCGTTCCTATACATTTTTAGGTAACTTAGTTCAGACATTACGGAAAATGACTGTGCGGAAATTAGGCTGCGGTGCAGAATTTTCACTCCGCAGCATGCACATTTTTTTTGGGTGTAGAAGCTGCGGAATTTCACTGTGGATTTCAGCCTTTGCAAGTCCGCTGTGCTATCCGTAACGTCTGAATTACCTGTCAAATATGCAAATGTTGCTGCAGATTAGTTGCGCAATTGCAGCAAATCTGCAGCAACTATTGCAGTGGAAAAATTCTGCCACATCTAAATGTGCCCTAATAGTACTAAGCATGTAAGGGTACAAAAGCTCTAAAGTCTAAAAGTTCTGCAACTTTTTAGAAAGCCTTTTCGTTTTTCAATCCCTCACCATCTGCAAGATCTGTTTACTGTCATATAATGAAACATACTTATTTACATCCAGAGGCTAAAAACCTGTACAGAACTACTTGTTGCAGCTGAGAGTTTGTTCCAATGCATCAGTGCAGTCAATACTCCCTGAGCCAAATACAACAGCCATGCAACAAATCCTTATGGGTAAAATGTATCCATGTGGAGACCAGGCTTTTTTTTTAGCTCAAATAGGATTGCCTAGACTGGATAGAATATTAACAAACTCTCAGCTGTGTGAGCAGGACCAGATCAGAATGAGTTTTCCGCTTCTGGACATAAACCAGAATGATTCCAGTCACTGACAGCAAGCATAAATCTTGAAAATGGTAACCTGTATATCAGAAAGTGGCAATCTTTCAGTATACAATTGTTGAGCTTCATTTAAACAAGACTGGAGGACTGAATGACCACCTATTATGACTTTGCTTTAAGGCCAATTCACACGTGTCCAATTTGCGTCCACAAAAAAACGTTTTTCATGCATATGACTTTCCGTGTTGCGTCAGTGTCATTCGTTTTTCTCCTCCGTGTTTCTCCTATGTGAGCACTTCCAGGCTGAACTTTTTTTTTTTTATGCATTTCTTTAGCAACTGAATGTCGTCCGTGTGCTGTCTGTGTTTTTAATGCACTCAAAGACTTCAATGGGCAAGTCTGTGATCCGCAAAAACGGACCAGAATAGGACATGCGCTGAGTTTCACGCAACAGTCAGACTTCGTGAAAAAACATTCATGTGTGAATAGCCTCATTGGATTGCATTGGTCCTGGTGCTGTCAGTTATTTAGTGAAATACGTTCGTGTGAAGAAGGCCTTACTGGTGTAGTATGTTTTTTTTGTTTTAGTTGAAACAAATGGTACTGTTCTACGGTTATCACAGGTATCTATTAAAGTTAACTCCGTGCACGTCTAAATGGTGTTAACACATTGTGAAGTTGAACAGTTTCCTCACCGCGAATTGCAAGACATGGTGGCTGCATTTTTATTCTACATGTATGGATTTAAATTTTTGTGGTGCATGTTCATGATCTATTCTCAGCACTTTAGAATATTTTAGAATAGATGTTGCTATTGCACTGCATTGTGCACTTGTAGTGCCCTCCCCGCTTTATAGATCTATATTTGTCACAGTATTGTAAGTGCCTCCATTAAAAAGTCAATATAGTTGGCGGTCGATTATGTTTGGCTTTGTTTTTAGATTGCCATTAATACAAAGTAACTTCTTGAATCTGATGGGAGTTGTATCATGTAAATACAGATTCTTTTTTTTTTTTTTTTTTGCATAATTCATAAAAGATAAAAAACACAAAGTATTGTGCTTTGTATTAGAAATACAGCTACTAATTTAAAGGGGTTATTCCACCATGGTAAATTATCATGGTAGGTCTGCCTGAACCTCCACCGATCCTTAGGCCTGAACCTCCACCGATCCTTAGGCCTGAACCCCCACCGATCCTTAGGCTACATTCACACGAGCGTGTCCTATTTACATGCGTAAAAATGCAGCGAATTTAGTGCATTTCATGTCTGATGCCACACGCCACTCACACTATATGGCACACGGTGTGCTTTGTGTGGCGTGCGGTTTCACATCCGTGCAAGGAATTCTTTTTTTTTTTTTTTTTTTTTGTTCTTTGCATTTCCTTACCAACTGATGTGTGAAACACTGACTGCACACAGATGTTGTCCGTGTGCTGTCCCTGCTTTTCACGCATCCATAGACTTCGATCGGCGACAAGGTGCGCAAAAACGCATCACTATAGGACATGCAGTGAGTTTTAGGCAGTGGATACTCGCTGCGTGAAAACTCACATGTGAGTAACCCCATTGAAATCGTTTGGGTCCGTGTGCTGTCAGTTATTTCAACAGACATAACACAGATGGGTATTACCCTAAGGGCTCATTCAGACGAGCATATGTTCACACGGCTTATTTGAAAAACGGCCGTGAAAAGTGCATGTCACTTCTTGGGATGGTTTTTGGAGCAGTTTTTTCAAGGACTATAGAAAAAGCTGCTCGCGTTTCGCTATAGGTGCTTCCTCAAACCCCTGGAGGAAGCACCTATAGCGAAACGTGCATTGGGGTTCATGTGGATGAGCGAGAATTGACCATTACTTTCTTTTGCTGCTATGGGTAAGGCTGTTCTAAACTATATATTGATGCACTGACACACTATCCCATTTCCCCTTCTTCCACCAATGAAATATATTTACAGGGTTTATGGACAAGGAATAGGGAACCCTTTCTGGGTCTAAATATATATCTTTTAAATTATATAATATAGCCTACATATCTATACACGTTATCCAGCAATTGTCATTATTTGCTCCGTTTTCACTAGGGTCTTGTCCTTATATGTATTTTAATACATTGTCTGTTTATGTGTTCAATAAAAATAGTTTTTAACTTTTATATAAAATTGACTATAATCTGTGTGTATGGTTCATATATCTATGGAGCTGCCTGCATGGTAAATCATGGGGGGATGTTTTTGTTATAATGAAGGCTGGGTGCTGTTTACAACTGCTTTAGGAGTTTATATATTGATTTTCAAGGATGTACATAGCTTTTAAAGAGTAACTAAACGTTCAAACTTCTGACATGTCATAGTGACATGTCAGAAGATTTGACTGGTGAGGGTCTGAGCACTGTGACCCCCACCAATCGCTAATGTCAGAAGTTTGTTGAACGTTTAGTTACCCTTTTAAAGTAGAATTTCAAGCAAAAGTGAAAATTCTATTTTTGCCAGGTTTTTGATCAAACTTTGACCTATACAAGTGGGTCCCTACCAGTCATGAGATTTCCACCATTGGGGACTTTCCTCGCTACTGGATTAATAACTCCCAGCTCTGGATCCTGTAATATCTAGCTGAATGTTTCCAATTCATTTGACTGGATGCCATGTTACACTGCACTCACCTGTAGTGGCCGCTACATGGCAAACTTCCCGTGGAGATATAGGTTGACCATCTATTTAATCGCTGATCTTTTCTAAAGCCGGATTCACGGTGATCAGCTGGCTTCCTTTTTCTATGGGGAATTTTTGTATCTCTCATAGACTTTTGTATAGGAGATACAGAAACCGCAAACAATACCTCGTAGACTATAATGAAGAGCGATGGACTCTCCTAGAAAAAATAAATTTTATATATATATATATATATATATATATATATATATATATATATATTTTAGAAGGTGCCTAAAAAAAACGGACACAGGACGCCTGTTTTTGTGATCAGCGTATGTGTCCTATGGATATGTCATTTGTCCAAATAGTTTTAGAAAATCCATGCACATATTCCAACTTGCAGTTCAGTGAATTATTCAAGGAAAGTGGAGTATATTGATTTCAGCTAAAAGGTACCATTCCATTGTTTTACCAGGAAAAAATACTATGCTCTTGTTTCATTTCCTTGGCAGGTCTGTCTGCATGATACCTCTACAACAGGTAGACACAAGCAGTACACCCAGGGAACTGGGGTTACTTGGCACTGCTACTGAGCTCTGCTCTGGCACAAACAATGGGAATGACGCATGGTTGCTACTTCACATCCCCTGAGTTAGAAGCTCTACTAGCAGGGCAAATCTCTCAGGATTGCCCGTCTTGGGAGCCCGATGCTAGGTAAGGAGAAAGAGGAATCCTTGCATGACCAAGCAATCGCAGGAGCAGTGCAATATCAACTGGGACTAGCTGTAGTTTGTATCACTGCATTGCACCAGCTCCTTCCCTGCTCAGTTGCACGTCTTTTGGGACAAGCCTCTAGAATGATCTGGTTATCACATGGTCCGATCATCAAATATTCTGTAATATAGATAAGAACATGAAAGAACCTCCAGGAGGACAATTACAATTTTTAGGATATTCTAATGGGGTATTATCCTCTCGGACATTAAAAGCCTATCTAAATGCGTTTTTCACATCCATTCAACCACTTCCTGAGCTGATGACGGATAATAATTTTGTCAGGTTGTTAATCTATATTTTCACTCTAACTTCTACAGAACTTTTCTAACATGCCGTACGGTGTGTTTTTAATTCCACGACATTTTAAAAATCTCTACTTGCTGTTGGTGAATGAAAGCAGGCTGGAAAACAACCTTGGATTCCTGGCACTGTACCAATATACAACACATAGGTAATCTTTCCTGTCGTTAAACTGATTTCTTACCACAGGGATTCACACAAAGACATAGCTACGTTCAAGTGGGTGAGAAGTGGCTGCTTGCACGTTAGCTAGGGGCACAAGAGTAGAGTGGTACAAGATGGAGTAGATAAGTTTATTAAAGGAGCACTATAGCTGTGACATTTGCATTTGCACTGTTATACTAGTAACTACTCTGGGCACCGCTATGTGATCAGAAAGACTTTTGTGCATTATTTGACTGGCACAATATAATGGGTAATTTTACAGAGCAGGCGCAGTGGTATTCTCTTTTTTTTATTTTTTTTATTTGATTTCTGTGATAACTATTTGGCCTACACTTCTTCATGAGGTTAACGGTGGGGAAAGAGTCCAAGGTGGAATATATCTGAAAAAAATCTGCTCCGGCACTTTCCTCTATGCTTCCATGATTGAGGCTACCAAATGGCAGCTAGCCATTATTGTGGATCCGAAAATACGGTTAGCCAACTACCCCTGTAATATGACAAGCCGTGCCCAGCACAGGCTGCCGTCATGTTTTTCACTTGTCCATCTCACGACCGCTCTCCATTGTATACTCTCGTGAGCTGACGTGTACCTAAAATGTGGCACCAGTGTCTATTGGCCCTATGTTTGCCTACTTATGCACGACTGCTGTTAGGACTTCTATAGGATCAGCGCGGGTTACCATGCCTAATGTGAACTTGCATCTACTTGTTTGAATGATTCCATAGTTCTGGAGTCAGTCGTACATCAGCTAAGAGAGAGGTTTCCCTGCTGACAATTTTTAAGTGATGTTTCTTCTGAACGTCATTGGGTAAACAGTGGAGACACTATCAGAGGCCAGGTAGCACTTCTACTGCTTTAGTACGTGGGTTCACGTCGGGAGGGATGAAAACCACTTTTCATTTAAGCATGAACACAGAGTAGAGATGGGACAGCCCTCCAGTCGTAGGGTATGCTTCAAATGAATTTTAACACATCATAATCCAATCCATAAAACACCGCTGGTGAGTTATCTAGTAACACAGTTTATGACGATGCAGCAATTTACGGATAAAGTGTAACAACCACTGCTTTCCCTCGCTATTCTGCCAGCAGCCTCGTGAAGAGTAACACTTAATCCGAAACTTTGCTGTTTTGTCATAAACTATGTGTTTACTCACCAGCAGTGTTTTGTGGATCGGATTGTGAAGTGTTAAATAAAATTCACTTGAAACCTACCCAACCCCTGGGGCGCAGTTCCATCTGTTTACTCTTTGAGTAAGCGATGAGACAGCAAAATATACCTTAAAAAGAAATGTTAAATATTGCATTATTCCTCTACTTGTACCCCTTATATCTCACATTGTAATTGTAGCAGTCAGTATTTTCCAATGTTGACATTTTGCCCATTAATTGTATAGTTGATTGTGATTTGAGGGGATGTTGCATTTGCATAGGGTTGAATGATATCACTACTTCTAAATAGTAAAGTCTATTTGGATCAATACATCAAGATAATGGGTTAATCCCAAGGAAGACTAAACAAACACTTATCCCCAAAGTGAATGTCCATCCTTGGATACCATTATTTTGGTTTAAGTAGGTCCAGAATTCTGTGCTGATTCATTTCCTAATATATATGTATAGCAATTAGAGCTCCAAATTCCCTGCATATACATGGTTACAATTTATGAATCTAGCTATCTGCAACCACCACTAGAGGGAGCCTAGGTTATTACTGCATACTATTTTATCATTTAAGGGTATACCCAATTTCGACATTTATGGCATATTCAGAGCATATGTCGTTAATGTCTGACAGATGTTGGTCCCAGCTCGAAGATCCGCACCTATATCATGAACACGTCTAGTGCCGTGGCAGAAAGCTGCAGAGAATAGTGGAGATTCACCATTCTGTTCAATTGTAGTTACGGAAACAGCTGAGCGAGTGCTGCTTGGCTGTTTCCCACAAAACAGAATTGAGAGGGCCGCATTCTGCCCCCTCTCCGCAGTCCCCGCCTGGATTGGGCAGCTTGCGGCAGCCACGCCAGGCAAAACGGAGGTCATAGCTCCAAGAGCTGGGACCCGCGTCTTTCAGACGTTTATGGTATATTCTGTGGATATTTTTGATTTATCAAATTTGTCATGTTATCTACGTTTTTAAAATGGTCCTGAAATCTTGCAGTTTTCACTCTGGCCACTGAGACTCAAAATAGACTGACCATTCCTGTTCTGTAAAGATCACTGCTCAGCAGTCCTCATTTATCACTGGATTACAATGACCGGTAAGGCTTCGTTCACCTCTGCGCTAGGGCCCTGTTCCGACGTTCCGTCAGAACTTTCCATCGGAACGGAGCCCTGACAGACACAAATGGAAACCATAAGTTTCCGTTTCCATCACTGTTGATTTCAATGGTGACGAATCCGGTTCAAATTGTTTACGTTTGTCTCTGTTGTACAAGGGTTCCGTCGTTTTGATGGAATCAATAGCGTTGTCGATTACGGTATTGATTCCGTCAACACGACGGAACCCTTGCACAACATAGACAAATGGAAATCATTGGCACCGTATCCGTCACCATTGAAATCAACGGTGATGGAAACGGAAACTTATGGTTACCATTTGTGTCAGTCAGTCGGTCCTGTTCTGACGGAAAGCTCCGTCGGAACGGGACCCTGGCGCAGATGTGAACGGAGCCTTACACATCGATGTAGATAACACAGGATCCACAATTAACAATAAGTGATGGACACAGCTCACCCCCTGAACAGGTCACAGAGCATACCTAAAGGACTCTCCCATAGAAGTCAATGGGTAATCTCCAGATGATTGTTTCATATGGTCCATGTGGCTGCTATAAAGCATATCTCTGAACTGCTGTTAACAGCAGCTCAGGCAAGATGGCTGCACCCATTATGTACAGAATATAAAATTTAAAAACTACAATCAGAAAATAAAAACAAATTAGAAAAAAAAGATTTTCACTATTTGGTTCTAATTGGTAATAAAATGTAGGCGACACATTCCCTAGGTAGTAAGCTCCAAGGCTCCCATTAGTGGTGGCTGTAGACCATGGGAATATAAGTGGAAAAAAGTTTAGGGGGAAAAATTCCTTCTTGGCTCCAAACCTGGAAAAATCCCTAGATTAATGCAATGTAATATAATACAAATAATTCTCCGTATTCTGTTTTATTCACAAAATTATCCAAACTCCTTTTGAAAATAATTTAACCATTAGCGGGTAGAAAGTTATAGTCATACAGCTTTTGCGGTAGAACCCTGACTGGGGAGCTGCTGCCCTTACCCACACGTCCACACCTAGGTATCGACTAAATGGAAAATCCATCTTTGATAATGGCCTAATATCTGTCATTATTGGAAGGTTTGTTCACCCTGTGTTTGGTATGTAGTTTGGAAATGCTCCCAGTTTATACGACAAATGTTTCCATAATCTTTACAGGATCGGACAATGGACCTTTTGGTGTAGGTCTAGCCGGTGTGTGCTTTTCAATAAAAGAGCAGTCTGTATAAAAAAAATATGCCGCTCGTATATACTGAATGCAGTGTGAACAGAGCCTGAAATGCGTACAAGCCGAGAATTGTTGCTTTGATGCGATTTATTATACCAAAAAAAGAACACTACCGTCCGCATGACAGCCCTTAGCTCCAACCCCCCCCCCCCCACCCTCCATTAGCATGCAGAGGTGTTTGTTACTTTTTTACTCTCCAGCACGAAGGCTGGGTTCAGATTTTGCTTTTTTTTTTTGTTCCATGCGTTTTTTGCTTTTGTTTATCTTCCGTTGCAAGACATTACAGTAGGACTTTGTCAACCGAAGCAAAAAAATGCACAATAGAAGCTAATCAATGCCGGGGCTGTATCTTCATAGGTCAGTGTAGATAAGACCAGAGCACATAACTGAAAAAATGACAGAATAAGTCTCCATAAAGACGCTCTGTTCATATCTGCGTTGGAGACTCATTTCGGAGCCTCCGTCGCCGTTTCTGTCCTATTTTTCCAGAAAAGTAGCGCCGCATGCAGCTTTCTTTTTCCCTCCAAAATGAGACACCACGTTGGAACCCGATGGGCCCCATTATAAGTAAAACTGGTCTGTCAGTGAAACACGTACTATGACCGATCCAGCACTTCGTCCTGGTTTAGTTATAAACGGGAACCAGGATGCAGATGTGAATGGTATCTTTTGGAGTTTCTCATTGGCTATAACATCAGCATTTCTGTAAGGCCCTGTTCACACTGGGGTTTTTTTGTTTTTTACGCGGGAAAATGCGCCTAAAACGGCCGAAAATGCCTCCCATTGATTTCAATGGGAGGCGGAGGCTTTTTTTTTTTTTTTTTCCCCCCAGGAGCGTAAAAACCGTCTCGTGGGAAAAAGAAGCGACATGCCCTATCTTTGGGCGTGTATGTCTCGGAACTCCCCATTGACATCAATGGGAGGCAGAGAAAGCATATTTCGCTGTTTTTGCCCGCAACGCTTAATGGCCACGGGCGAAAAACGCCACAAATCACGGCAAACAGCGTGCAGGCAGATCAAAATTTTCTGCCTGCAAAAGAACTCTGTGAACAGGGCCTGAGTGTAACATGTTTAGTGAATATATTATTTATTGCTTATGTAGAGCCCTAATACCGGCAGTATGTAGAAATTTTATAAGTGTATATGCTTTGTGCCTTTTTTCACTATACCGCCCTGTAGAAACTATAACGTATCAAGCCTTGAACATTCGTGAAAGATCACGCTGTTCAGATTTAGATAAGATTTTGGAGGAACCGTCATTTTAGCGGTGGTCCTGCGTGCAGTTCGTGTTTTTCCTTGACATTTATCATGCAGAAATATTCTTTGCCTTTATCCCTCAGTCGCCAAGTGTATATATTAAACTCTGTATGACCTTATTAGTACTAATAGTCTATGTAATAATAACTTGCAGTGTAAGCAGGCCATCTGCTCCAATATCATGTGGAAAATGCAGCTGTTTTATTCATATTACTTTCTGACCAGGTAATGGATGTGCTTTCTCCTTCAGTTCAGAGTCGTATGGGGCATGCTAAAACTTCAAATCCAGGAGAGGCATTGAGGCCTACATATCAAGTATATGCGTTGTCTCCAGAAATACTAAATGAGCAAAGTCCTCAAAGTCCAAATATGTTGAGGTGCCTACTTTGCAAGGTCATGGCTGGATTATTGCAGAGTAAATACATGCAGTCTCCATCCAACCTATAGTGTGTGTGTGTGTGTGTGTGTGTGTGTATGTGTATATATAATGTAGCTTTTACTGTACTCCACCATCTTTGATAAAAGTTCAGGTATCCATAGAGTATAAGCCCTGTCCCATGTGCACAGACCCTGTACGACAGTACACAAAGTCCCATTGGGCCATTATTATGGACCCCTAGGCATTCCATGTGTGCCGCAAAACCAAGCTTGAATGCCAAGATTTTGTGTACTTCCATATAAAATCAGAGGAACGTGATGGTACCGTATGGGCATCGTATTGCAGATCCATTAAGCACGGAATCCTTATACGGCTACTGTATGTGTGTGAGCTCTTACAATGTCTGATTAGAATCCTACATGAGAGCATTTTGTACCTTCAGACTCTGTAATATGCGCTAGTCCATTTAACACATGATGAAGTCTTAGGGTATGTGCACACACACTAATTACGTCCGTAATTGACGGACGTATTTCGGCCGCAAGTACCGGACCGAACACAGTGCATGGAGCCGGGCTCCTAGCATCATACTTATGTACGATGCTAGGAGTCCCTGCCTCGCTGCAGGACAACTGTCCCGTACTGTAATCATGTTTTCAGTACGGGACAGTTGTCCTGCAGCGAGGCAGGGACTCCTAGCATCGTACATAAGTATGATGCTAGGAGCCCGGCTCCCTGCACTGTGTTCGATCCGGTACTTGCGGCCGAAATACGTCCGTCAATTATGGACGTAATTAGTGTGTGTGCACATACCCTTAGGCTGGCCATACACATTAGATGTATGACGGCCGAACACGGCAATTTCGGAGGGACTGGCCGACCATCTTATGTATGTGGTGGTGTCCCAAATCTCTCGATTAGGGGAGAAGATTGGGCATGTTGGATTTCAACATACCCGATCCTTTTGTTTGCAAGACTCCTATGGCAGCGGTTTTCTCTCTTCTCCTTGTTGAAAACACATGAACGCTCTGCGAATAGTCAGGAGGGATAGCTGTCGGACGAACTAACATATAATGCTGTTTGGCCAGCATTAGGGTATGTGCACATGAGATGTGCTTTCAGGAGAAAACAGCTCCTGAATTTCAAACGTTTTTGCAAGTGCACGCGTTTTTTCGCGGCGTCCATTACGGACGTAATTGGAGCTGTTTTTCAATGGGGTCAATGAAAAACTGCTCCAATTCCGTCCCAAGAAGTGTCCTGCACTTCTTTGACGCGGGCGTAATTTTACGTGCCGTCTTTTGACACCGACGAGTAAAATTACAGCTCGTCTGAACATTGCAAGCAATGGGCAGATGTTTGCCGACCTACTGGAGCCGTCTTTTCAGGCGTAATTCAAGGCGTAAAACGACTCCATTACGTCTGAAAATTGGTCGTGTGCATATACCCTTAGCGTGGTCCATGTGATCCACAGACTTCAGTAAGTGAAGATATTGTCTACAGCGCAGGCTTTTTTTTTTTTCTCTTCCATGAAGCCACATTGGTGGATGTGTATACAATTCTTATTCGCATAGTAAGCAACAGGTATATTTTCTTGACTTTATTGACCATCATCATTAGGTGTTTTTTGGTTGCTTACCCAGTCAGTCAACTTTACCAGCCTGAGCTCTTGAAATAATGAAGACCGATAAGTGTACATGTCAGGGTGGCAGTCTAAACGGGAAATGTATTCTTGACCGTTTCATAAACCACAGTAATGTAGTGATTTTGAGAACATTTTAGCCCTTTAAAGAAAAAAAATACTTGAAAATTACACTTAAGGGCATTTTTGTATCAAGAACAGTCCCATTTAGGAAAAATTATTTGACCTATCAAAACTGAACTAGTGTGTATCTACAATCACTAAATGTTGCCAAAGTGCTAATAAATTGCCTGAAAGAGGGAACACTATTTACTTTTGGTAATGGTAAAGACTCACTGCACTTGTGACCCAACACAGGAAATGGCATGAAATATAGTGGAAATTTAGGCCCATCTCTTAGATGACATAGATTTCCATTTCCCTTTCTGGCAAATTTATTAAGAGGCATGCACCTCTTAAAAAGAATTTGCCACAACGTTGTCCTGTGGGCTTCATTCTAAGGGTATGTTCACACGCCCTATTTACGGATGTAATTCGGGCGTTTTACGCCTCGAATTACGTTCGAAAATATGGCTCCAAACCGCCGGCAAACATCTGCCCATTGAAATCAATGGGGTTACTATGTTCTGTGCACGCTGGCTTTCTTTTTTTTTTTTTTTACGCGCCGTGGTCAAGAGTGCGCGTAAAAAGACGCCCGCGTCAAAGAAGTGCATGTCACTTCTTGAGACGTAATTGGAGCTGTTTTTCATTGACTCCATTGAAAAACCGCTCCAATTACGTCCGTAATTGACGCCGCGTAAGACGCGAGTACGAGCCATTACTTCTGAAATTCAGGAGCTGGTTTCACCTGAAAACTGCTCCGTAATTTCAGGCGTATTGGACGCTGCTGTGTGAACATACCCTTAGACTTACAAATACTAGCATTTCATATGCCAATCTGCCCCCAAGACTTCACGTGGCATATTCTTTAACATTTTGCTATAATGATACCTCAGAGGGTGGGCGAGATTGCCCACAAAACACCTCATCATTCAAAGATTTTTTTTTCTACAAAGTTTGTTGCACAGAATAGAGGTCACCAAAGGGAAGATCTCCAGCAATTTGTCCTTCTGTTCCTCATCTGTATTATTCATCGTGGTAGATCTCGTATACTTCTGCAACAAAAGCTGAAACTTCGAAGAAAAGAGACTGAGAAGGATGTGACGGAGAAATGTGACCTTGAGACGTATGAGAATGAACTCCTCGATGTTGTTCTCACAGCTACGTTTACTTCTCACCAGCGTCGGGCCTTGTTTTTGTCATCCGACAGGACATTTCGGATGTTTACGTTCAGTGGCGATTACCCGGACTGAGTGTTACCTGGTGAACAGCGCTGATCTGCTGTTATCAAGTTGGTGTGTGGCCATGATGAGTCTCTCAGCAAACATAAATGTATTTCTTTTTATATTTGCAGTATTGACTATCTTCTTCATCACACAAACGGGTTATCACCCTAAGGGCAGATTCAGACAAACGTTGCGTTTTTGCGCGCGCAAACAACGCTGCGTTTTGCGCGCGCAAAAACCATTTGACAGCTGCGTGTGTCATCCGTGTATGATGCGCGGCTGCGTGATTTTCGCGCAGCCGCCATCATAGAGATGAGGCTAGTCGACGCCCGTCACTGTCCAAGGTGCTGAAAGAGCTAACTGATCGGCAGTAACTCTTTCAGCACCCTCGACAGTGAATGCCGAACACTATATACAGCAACCTGTTAAAAAAAAAAGAAAAAGTTCGTACTTACCGAGAACTTCCCGGCTGTTGCCTTGGTGACGCGTCCTTGGTGACGCGCCTCTCTTGACATCGGGCCCCACCTCCCTGGATGACGCGGCAGTCCATGTGACCGCTGCAGCCTGTGCTTGGCCTGTGATTGGCTGGAGCTGTCACTTGGACTGAATTCTCATCCCGGGAGGTCAGACTGGAGGAAGAAGCCGGGAGTTAGCGGTAAGGCAGAACTTCGTTTTTTTTTTTTACAGGTTCATGTTTATTGGGATCGGTAGTCACTGTCCATGGTGCTGAAACAGTTTAACTCTTTCAGCACCCTGGACAGTGACTATCTCCTGACGTCGCGTACCGGAAATTTTTTTTGCCGGGTTCGGCCAAAACGAGTTCGGCCGTGCCCGGTGAAGTTCGGTTCGATTGTCCGGGTTCGCTCATCTCAAAGACACTCCATTTGGAAGTTTTGGAAACAAAAGCACGTGGTGCTTTTCTGTTTACATTCATCCTTTTGACAGCTGGTGCGCTGTTTGTCGGTTCGCACGGAAGTGCTTCCGTGCGACCTGCGTGGTTTTCACGCACCCATTGACTTCAATGGGTGCGTGATGCGCGAAATACGCGGAGATATTGAACATGTCGCTCTTTTTGCGCAGCTGACAAATGCTGCGCAAAAAGCACGGACTGTCTGTACTGCCCCATAGACTTGTATTGGTCTGTGCGTGGCGCGTGAAAGCCACGCGGCCCGCGCGGACCGAATACACGTTCGTGTGAATCCCCCCTAAAGAATAGTCATGTGCTGTGTCATTAACTTTTCTAAAACACGCTAACCCTTTGGAGACACGGCCAATTTAAGTTTTTTTTCATTTTCGTTTTTTTCCTCCCCGCTTTCCATAAGCCATATCAAGTCATTTTTTTTATTTGTTTACATCGCCATATGAGGGCATGTTTTTTGCGAGACAAGTTGTAGTTTTTCATGGCACCATTTATTCTACCACATAATGTACTGGGAAGCTGAAAAAAAATGATTTGTGGGGTGAAATAGGAAAAAAAAAACGGCGATTACGCCATTTTGTGGGGGCTTTTATTTTTACGGTGTCTATCAGGCGGTAAAAACGACATATTCACCTTATTCTACAGGTTGATACGATTATGGCGATACCAAATTTTGTTTTTTCTATTACCACTTTTTAAAAAAAAAAAAAATGTTTTGTTGCCATGTTCTGAGAGCCATAACTTTTTATATTTTTCAGTCAATTTAGCGATGTGAGGGCTTGGTATAGGTGAAAACTACAGATCGTCCCGCAAAAACTATTTTGGGGCATATGCGACTTTTTGCTTACTTTTTTTTTTTTTTGGAGAGCTAAGGTGACCAAAAAACAGCAATTTGCGTGTTTTATTTATTTATATATATATATCTCCAGCAATCTTTGGATCGCTTGCATGATATACTGCAATACTAATGTATTGCAGTATATCGTCCGACACCCGGACCCCGCAACGATCAGCTGCCTCCGTGCGCCAGAAGTTGCAGTGGTCGAAGGCTCCGACCGCTGTATAGTGGGCGTGCTGGGTTGCTGCAACTCTACTCCTATTCAATATATACTGTACATCCTTTCCTATTATACAGTATATAGCGTGTCCACTCTCCATACCAGATATTGAGTCCTCTGAAACATTTGCACCCTTTTTTACCCATGGTGCCAATGTCTGTTTTACGCTCAATCACTATAAAGTAGAAGGGTTCAGATATTTAAGGGGTTACGCAGTTACTCCTGTGTCTTTTCCAGGACACTGACATATATAACATGTGCCATTGTGTGCCCAAGTGCTGGATTCTTTTTCCAGGCCAACATCCGATGCCACCCAATTATTGCATTGAACGTGACATCTCCGGCTACATGAAAATGCATAGCCAAGACCTGGTGCTGGGGAGGGGCAGGCAATCTGAAAGCTGTATTTTGTGGCATATTCATTGAGACACCCTTTATTTCTGGAGCACATGCCTGGCACAGACTATAATCAAGTCGAGTATATTGACTAGGAAGCCTGTCATTTCATGTTTCCCTGTGTGAGTGTCTGAGCGTAAAATAACATCCATTTATGTATTATTGAATTAATGCCATCCAGGATCCTGTTATTTAATGCAGTTATAGATGAAGCCGTAGGAAGAAGCTTTTGTCGCAGAATTCTAATAAAACCAGACGGTCTCCGTAATGTGCGCTTTATCATCTAGCTGCTATTTCATTCGGAGAATCTATTATATAGAGAGAACATATATAATAGATATTTACCATATTTGTTTAGCGTGTGTTACTATAACTACATTCTCATTAGCAGTGCAATAAGATTGCAACATTTTACTTTATTCCCAGTTTTTATATTTTCTTGGTTTCTGATGTATTATTCAGTGGCGCCACCTACTGGATCCCGGGTGTAGATATTTTTAACAGTCTCTAGTCAGGGGTCTGATTTATTTATGTCCTGTTGCTTATATAGCACCAACCTTTATCAATTAGCCGAATCTTTAGAATAGAGATGAATTCCAGGTTTTCAACCAAAAGTATAAGTTTGATGTATTTTTCCTCCACTTGGAATATATTGATTTCATAAAGGGAAAAGCAGTTTTTGAGTAACTCGGGCTATGTGCACATCACATTTTTGGCCTACAGTATGTTTAATGTATATGCTGGGGAAAGTTCCCAACCTATATATACACGTGGAACGTAGGCTTGAACAGATTCCTCAACCGTGGCATCCGCCAGTAAAAACTATAATGGTATACGTTAAACGTATACGTCATGAACTCTCATGACCTATACGTTAAACAAGTTCTAGTGTCCATTTAACGTATACGTCATGAAAGGCTATTGAAGAGCACATGACCTATATATTAAACCTACACCTGTGATGGATGCCATACAATGTCAACGATAGACTACATAGTTACTAAAAAAAAACGTATTCCGCGTGGCACTTTTTTCTTTGCGGGACCCCTTTTGTATTGAAATGCATAGTCTACTAAGCTATTGCATCCTTAAAAAAAAAAAAAAAAAAAAAAAGGTATACTGACCTATATCCGTTTGGCGGAGGAGAAAAGGACACACTTTTGGCCTCCGTCAGGCAAATGGAGCCCTATTGACACGTGTACGTCAGGGCCAAAACGTGATGTACACATAATATTTTAAACCATTTGTGTTTTAATTTTGGAACCATCTATTTGTTTGGTAGTTGAAGGTAGGATTGCCACCTTTTTTCCACCCAAAAATAGCAGCCAGGATATATTTACACGTGTCCGTTTGGTGGCACAAAAAATGTGGGGGGGGGGGCGCGCTGTGACTTTACACTAACTGGACTTAGGTGTCAGAGCATCAAACAGTAAGCCTTACTGTTCTCCTACCTGTCCATAGGGATAATAATTTATATAATATGAGGTTATTTGAGTCGGCAAGTTGTCAGCAGCTGCTTGCTGATGGTCTCTGCCTGTTTTATTAGAAACTGCATCAGCATACTGCTGGGGTCATAGAAAATTAGCTTGGCTTTAAAGGTGATGTACGCCTGTGAAAACTTATATTTTTTTTGTTTTTTTTTATAAGAATGTGTATCAGTGTGTTTGGTGCAATATTCTAATTACTTTTTATTTAAAAATAATTTTTACTTACTCAGATATAGCTGCTTTGTATCCTGTATACAGAGCAGCTGTATCTAGCGCTAAGACCTGAATCCGTTAGGTTAGCAGTACTGATGGGTTCAGTGTCAGTGGGTCCTGTGTCTGACACGCAGGATCCACCTGTTATCGATCACATCTAAGTTATGAACTTAGACGTGATTGGTAACAGCTGACCCGAAGGATACAGGATTCGGCGCTAGATACAGCTGCTCTTTGTGAGATACAACTGCTTTGTATCCTGTATAAAGAAAAAAATAATTTTTAATAAAAAAAACTTTTTAAAATGTGTACATAGCCTTTTAAGCTGCCTGATCATGAGCAGACATGTCCAAATAATTGTAGTTGGGTGAAGGGTTGTGTGTCTACAAACACAAAACCATTATGCAACTTAGTGCTCATAAACACTATCAATCCTTTTTTTGGAAGCGCCCAAATAACCGTTGTGATAGCCTTGTGATAAAAAAGATAATGATCCAGGGAGTATGAAATTCGAAACTGGGTCCTGATCCAACTTAAGATGCTTTGTGCCGAAAATATATCACTTATAGGCGGTATGAAGAATCTACTATATGATGTACATCCGCACTCGCAGCATGTGATGACTATGGGGCACTTGGTTAGTGGTTTTATCTGGCTCTGCTCCCTTCTCCTTTGCTGTTGGGTGGCAAGTACCCATGCAGAACTCCCCCCTACATTGCATTGTTTGCAAACAAGGAGTTGAGTAATTGTTCCCCCTCCATGCCTCTTCCAAGACCCTTAGGCCAAACACCAGACCCTCTGTCCTGGGTGCGAAAACCATAAGAGGGCATTCAGACGCTGCAGAATTGCCGCAGATTTTCAGTGTGGTTTCTGCACTCAATCTGCAGCAATTTACAGTTCAGTGCATGTGGATAAGGTTTTCAAAACTCCATGCATAGGGAAATCCGCCGCAGAAAATATCTGCCACGTCTGGGCTTACCCTAATTGGGAACCCAATTTGATCTTTGCGATGGGGCCCCCTCTCTTCTATGTCTGAAGCTGCTTGTGGGTGGCCTACGTTAAGTCAGTGAGAATCGTTGAATGCGTGGAGAAATGCATTCAGGTATCTGAGGTCGTGGAGTGTGTGTTTATATAGTGTAGAAGTTCTTATAGCGAATATGTGCTATTTTTTTTATTTTTATTTTTTTTTAACCGGTGTTCCTCTGTGTGTTTGAGAAGTGTTTACTTGTAGACCTTGAAACATTAAGAAAATATAAAACAAGCAAACTGTCTTTTATTGTCACTCCTTAGGGTCGGTGTACGAGAGAAAATTGTAAATATCTGCATCCTCCTCCGCACTTAAAAACCCAGCTAGAAATAAATGGACGGAATAACCTTATACAGCAAAAGACGGCAGCCGCAATGCTCGCACAGCAGATGCAGTTCATGCTCCCCGGCACTCAGCTACAGCCAATCGTAAGTAAACAGTCGTCGTGCCGATCTTGTGATTTTATAGAATATTACATTTTTATTTTTTTTTTCTTCTCAAGGACTTTCTAAAGTTAAAGTCTGAATATTAAACCTTCTCGCATCCGTTACTGAACAATAATTTATTAAATGAAGCAGTTAAAATCTAAATGAATGGTTGTCGTTTTTTCCTGTAGGTATTGAGTTATGTTTTCTTCTCTGTTCACATCTAAAGCTTAATCCAGAATTATGCTGTTTTTTCTGTTACAAGACCTCCCCGGCCAGGTCGTCGGCAACGCTTTGGCTGGGATTCCGGTGCTCCAGTGGTAGCCCATGACTTCACTGTCCATATAAGGGCAGTGACGTCCGGGGCACCTCCTGCAGCGGAATCACCGGCCAGAGCATTGCCGATGCCTGGCCGGGCATTCCACTTTTAGAGGGAGCCACTGACTACATCACTGTCCATATATGGACAATGAAGTCAGGGAATCCCGGTCAAAGCATTGACGCCCTGGCCGAGGTTTCCGCTCATAGAGAGAGCCCTAACTTTACTGTCCATATAAGGGCAGTGACGTCGGAGGCAGCTCCTGCAGCGGAATCCCCGGCCAGGGCGTCGACAACATTTTGGCCGGGAATTTCCTTCCAGGAGGAGTGAATGGCAGAGCAGGAAGCGGATAGTTTCCTGCTCTGCCATAGTATTCAATTGTATCTGCGTCCTGAGGACGCAGATAAAATTTAATGTAGCAGTTGCCGGGACAAGTCCTGAGACAGTAATTTTCCGGGACTGTCTCTGTAAACTCGGGGCAGTCCTGGCAAGTTTGGGACAGTTGGCAAGTATATATCAGTATAATTCCTTTTTGTTCTCTTCAGTCAAGCTTTTAAAAATAGAAGTTTCTTTATTATATTTTTAATGGCAATTCGCTATGCAGCGATACAAAAACAGTGGATGTGTCCTTTCCATAACTTTGACAAACCTGTGAGGCTTCTATTGGATTGTCACCCTGCCTTCCCAGAACCCATCAGAATAAGACTTGGATCAAAGCCAAGAACTTGTAATTACTTGTCATTTTTTTAATTTTTTTTTAGTAGAGAATTCCCTTTTAAATTGTATTTATTGCTTGAACTTGTCTTCTTGTGCAAAGTACTTTGCATTATATTAACTGACGGGCCTATCTAAGAATTTCTACAGCTATAGTTATTGTAAGGCTGTGTTCACTTCTCATTACGTGTATACATTCTGCGTACGTGCAGGGGGCTTTCTCGGCACATATGCCGAACGTAGTCATTGGCCCCCATTCACCCGACGGAGGCCAAAAGATTGTACTTGCCTACAAGGTGTGCTTATCTATAAGGTGGAAAACCCCTTTTAAGGCCCCATGCACACGTCCGTAGTTTTCAGCCGTAATTCCGGATGAAATTTTGGACCCATTCATTTCTATTGGCCACGGACACTTTTCCGTATTTTTACGGATGTGTGTCCGTTCCACACAAATGATCTGCAAAATATAGAACATGTCCAATTCTTGTCTGCAATTGCGGCACAGACTCGCCCATAGAAGTCTATAGGCGCTTTCACAATTGCGGACTGCTACGGATGTGTAGCTGTCGGAACCGTATTTGCAGACAGTAAAAACCTTTTGAGGTCGTGTGACCTAACTCCATATTTTCCGATATGGGCACTTTTATCCATGTCTGTGTGCTGCCATATCAATCTAATTGCAGCATGCTCCAGCCAATGCTGTATGGATGATCATTTTCCCCCATAGAAGTATTTACTGATCCAGGAGAGTAACATTTTTGTTCCTAAACTACAGGTGCCTCAATGGGGGATAAACGGTTTAAAAAAAAATAAAAATAATTCTTCTTACATGTGGTACCCTTACGGAACTAATACAAACCAATTACTAGAAGTGCCTGTACTAAATACCATATGGAAACCTACAGAAGACAATATGGCTCTATCCGTGCCTTATTTTCCATAGGCTCGTGTGCGTGTCATCTTACTGTGCAAATAATTTATACAGAGCGATGCGTGTACATAAATCTTCAAGCTATAATCTGTCATTTCCAAGCCTCCAGTGCTTACTGTATATTACCCCATAATGTGTGTATGACCGCACTGCTTTGTGCCTATTACTGTGCTGCACTCCAGCATATAGTTCATGTCAAAGTTTCCAATCATAGACACAGTTCATGTTAGAGAACAAGAATTTATACTGTTATTCTATGCAGTGAGGATAAATAACCAAACGACAACTGCCAATTGATAGAAATCTTTTTTGAACATTTAATGACTATTCTCACTGCGCTCGCTATCGTAAAATACAAGTGCTGTCAAGTCATATCCGAGTATTCATGTCCAATTGTGGTATTTATTTCAATCTAACTGTACAGCTGCATAACCCAAGTTATTACGGCACCACACTTGTGGGCAAGAGCACACCTGCCCTTGGCCTTCCTGGTTCACTGCAACCAATCACGCCTCGACTGCCAACTGAAAGAGCCAATGGTGCCCGCCGGACACCTCGACTGGCTTATATCAGACCAACCCTCCTAACTGCCCAATTTAATCTGACTAAGGATCGGACTCCAAGCAAGCGTCTCCATATTGATGAACACCCCTTCCTGTGGCTCATTGCTACCGACTCCATGCGTGTGAAGTGCTGCCATACCGTCTTACTTCAAAACCCGTTTGACAACCTGGCAATAATGAAATAATTGTTAGCCTCCTTACCCCTCCTTAAATTCCCCTTTACCTGCCCATGTCTAATCCCGTGCCCAATGCCAGGCCACCATTTTCACACCATTCCGCCACTCTATAGTATTACAAACCACGCCCCCCTTTCCTTTTCCCTCTGGGGCCTACCATGCTACTTAAGACTAAAAGGGTCTTGAGGACCCCATGGCCCTTCTTATAGTTCCTTATGGCTATAGCTGCTTACCTCACTTTAGGCTCTCTCCATGAATTGAACATCCCATATTAAAACCATGTTCTATAAAACTATATGTGCCCTGTCACTGTTAGTTTCTATCCTGAGAGATAAGTTCCACATAGCACAAGTTCGTGTTTTTAAAGGCTTATGGCTGTTGTCCCATATCTTAGGATATCCAGAGACCTTTTTGTTTCTTTAAAATAGATCAGCATTGTGCGATCAAAAGAGTGCTCATTATGGGTTAACAATAACCAACCCGCACTACATGTGGGACTTCACACTTACAGGGGGGATCCATCATTGTGCAATTCATTAAACTTGCTAAGAAGTGAAATCTAAATGTAGGCCACAAGATTTTATCTTTTAAACTGGACCCGCTGTATAAAACTACAGTATGAATGGCTCCAAACTAATCTGTAGACTTGGTGAGGTAAAACCTGGCCATAAAGTGCTGCTTAATAAATGAGGTGATGGGTAATGTTTTGTCTGCCATAGTCGTACTTGCCATGAATAATCATGCGCATGGATCCCACTTAACCTCAAAACCCGTCTGTAAGATGTCTATCATTTTTAAAGACTTGCACTCAGGCACTGGGCGAGGCCTGTTGGAAAGCATGAGCAATTTCATATAATGTCGCTAAGTGATGAGTTACATGTACGGAGCCGCGTAATTAACAGATGCTGAATTCATTTAATATGTAGCAGAAAAGCTGCACTTTGCATTTATGAGATTCGCGTCCCTTAAGTAATGCGCATCTATGATCATTCAACGCTGTATACTCGACTCGATTTAAAGGGGTAAACCCATCTTACTGGAGGTGTATTTTTATTTTTATCTGTTGAGAGCACATTTTCTGCATGATCAGAATAAGTGTAGTGCATGACCTGCCTAGGTAGAGTCGTGTGTTAACCTTAAACCATACTATCCCCCACCCCCATTTAGTAACGACACATGACACCGAGGTTGGATGTGAAATGGCCACAGCAGCCGTTTATTAATTTCACAGTTTTATAAAAACAATTTAAATCCGAAACATTCGGATAACTAGTTAGGAATCCACCAGAGAATTCCTCCTAATAATTCACATGACCCAACATGGGTCAGAATCATAAATAACAATTAAACGTTAACATTAACCCGAGCAGAGGAAGTCCTTGAAGCCCCTTCAGATGTTCCTTTCAAGAACACACCGAATTAGCCATCTGCAAACCACTAATTACCTCCAGCCGTAAACCAGCTCGGAAGCACCGTTCACCTCTGCAGATGGCTCCAACCACTAGAAGTCCACTTCAAGGGGATAACACCCGATGAAGCCCTCAAGTGATATACCGACCACTAGAAGTCCACTTCAAAGGGATAACACCCGATGAAGCCTTCAAGTGACATACCTTCTACCAGAAGACCACTTCAAAGGGATAACACCCGATGAAGTCTTCAACCATGTACCTTTTTTGGGGGACGCATACCCCCGATGCGACCCCCCCACCATTTTGTACTGACTGGCCTCAAGGACTCCCCCCGCCAGCTGCCATGACAACAGAACCTACTCCGGAAAAAAGAAAAACATGTTAAATAAGCACACAAAATAAAACAAAACGCTCATAGACAGACGTACATAAGACCTAAGGAGTAACAAAACAAGGGTGGGAGGGTGGGAGCTTTGCTTAATGTGTGTTACTCCTCCCGCTGCTTCCGGCTCAATGCCGAGAAACAGCGGGAAGCGCAGTAACGGCCCCCCCGCCCCCCTTAACTCCTCCCCGTCCCTCCTTCAGCTCCTTCAACTTTCCCTGACCTCGTAACATTAACCCTTTCCCTACCAGGACGGTCATGTCGGCTTCCCTTAAGCCTGCAGCTGCGTCCAGCCTCTTCTTGACCTGCCTAGGTAGAGTCGTGTGTTAACCTTAAACCATACTATCCCCCACCCCCATTTAGTAACGACACATGACACCGAGGTTGGATGTGAAATGGCCACAGCAGCCGTTTATTAATTTCACAGTTTTATAAAAACAATTTAAATCCGAAACATTCGGATAACTAGTTAGGAATCCACCAGAGAATTCCTCCTAATAATTCACATGACCCAACATGGGTCAGAATCATAAATAACAATTAAACGTTAACATTAACCCGAGCAGAGGAAGTCCTTGAAGCCCCTTCAGATGTTCCTTTCAAGAACACACCGAATTAGCCATCTGCAAACCACTAATTACCTCCAGCCGTAAACCAGCTCGGAAGCACCGTTCACCTCTGCAGATGGCTCCAACCACTAGAAGTCCACTTCAAGGGGATAACACCCGATGAAGCCCTCAAGTGATATACCGACCACTAGAAGTCCACTTCAAAGGGATAACACCCGATGAAGCCTTCAAGTGACATACCTTCTACCAGAAGACCACTTCAAAGGGATAACACCCGATGAAGTCTTCAACCATGTACCTTTTTTGGGGGACGCATACCCCCGATGCGACCCCCCCACCATTTTGTACTGACTGGCCTCAAGGACTCCCCCCGCCACCGCGAAACAGGCCTTGACCACCTTAAGCCTGTGAGTTCCTCCACACCACCACCGCCCTTTCTATGCCTTCTGCTATAGCCAAGCTCCAAATATCAATGCCAACCTCGGTCAGATGAACCCCGTCACTCCTCCAGAAATTCCCCAATCCTGACTCCAAATCCCTATGCCTCACGCAAATGCCCCCGTTCTTTGCCACAAAACGGGACACCGCCCGGTTAACTTTTATCCGAGCCTTATTGACTCTCTCCACCGATCTAGCTAACCGCCAATGCTTCCTTGGGACTATGTCCGACCACACTACCACCAACTTGGGATAAGATACCCACAAACACAACAAATCATGTTTGATATCCCGCACCAACTCACGAAAAGGGCGGACTCCTAAGTCATTCCCACCCACGTGCAACACTAAAACCTCCGGAACCCTATCAAGCCGCACATATGTCTGGAATTCCGCCAACACCCTGTTCCACGACATACCTCTAAACCCCAGCCAATGCACAACCGCATCCTGTCGCGGAATGCGCAACTGGCGACCATCCGGGCGGACGTCCGCCCTCAAAGCCCCCCAGTGCACGTACGAATGACCCATCAACCACACCAGACAAGGAGGCGAATCTGAAACGGAAAACACAGTTAGGCACCACCATATAACATTTGCAAGCATAAACAACAAAATTACAACATATGGGGGCGGACATAGGACTTAAACCTTTTAGACTCCCAACGACCAATACGCCTCACCCCCTCATCATCCAACCCCCAGCGCCCTGCTTCCGTTGCTGCGCCAATCCGGAAGGAATGAGATGAATATGAGCCTGCCGCAACCCCAACCGCCGTCAAACATTTTTTAAAAACAGCTCCAAACTGAAACCTGGACAAGAACGACCCGTCCACATGACGTAACAAAGGCAAATCTGGAGACCCCCTGTTTTTTGTAAAACCCCGCATGCACTCTACTGGGCACATGACCGACCCCGGGAGAGCGAACAAAACTATCAGTTTTCCCTTCCCTAATTGGTCAGTTTTTGATCTACGCAACCATACCTCCAACCGATCTGCAAAAAGGCTCACCTCCCCAGATCTCAGCCCCCCTGCCTGTTTAGTACTTGGCGACACCAACTCACCTATTCTAAATGCTCCGAAGAACGCCAACGAGAAAGCCAACCGAAACAAATCCATTTCATCTGAAGAACGACATACCGATGCCAATGAACCGCCCAACAAGCCCAGCAAAGCAAACGACACCGGCCTTCTACTATCCGCCTCCACCCTACCTCTGCGCAACCCCTTCAAAGCCTGCGATACCAGAAATTCCTTCGATACATCCCGCAAGCCCCGCAACTTAAGCCCAAACGCCACCGCGGATATAAACCGGTTCACCTTCGCTACTGAAAACCCCCCCTCCCAGGCATCCCCTAACCAATACAAAAGTGCCACCAACCTGTCTCTATCCGTATTGACATCACCCAACTCTCTTACCCACTCCTCCCACTGCCTCCAACAAGCAGCATAAGCCCTCCACGTCGTGCGCGCCAAAGACCTTTGTAACAGCTGCTCTACGGGACCGATACCAGATCCCATAGATGATCCGGACACGCCAAACCGAGACGTTCCGCTCCCGGGGCCAATTGCCGAAACCGGTCCCACTGCGAGCGAGAAAGAGCATCAGCAACACAATTCCGTACACCCGGTACATGCACCGCCACCACCCACGCGTTCAGCGACAAACACACCAACACTAAATGTCGCAACAATTGAACTACCGGAGGAGAGGACGCCGTGATGTTATTAATGGCAAGCACCACCCCCATGTTGTCGCAGTAAAAACGGACCTTCTTATCCCTGAGCCTGTCCCCCCAAATGGTAGCCGCCACCACGATGGGAAACAGCTCGAGCAGGGCCAGATTCCGCGTCAATCCACTGGACACCCAGCTAGCCGGCCATTGACCTGCGCACCACGGACCTCCCCCGTAAGCTCCAAAGCCACCCGCCCCAGCCGCATCCGTGAAAATATTCAGATCACTCGTATCCTGCGCTGGGGCCATCCATAGCGAGCGACCATTGTACTGGCCCAAGAAGTCATCCCAAACCTGAAGATCAGCTCGGTGCTCCTCCTTGAGCCTCACAAAATGATGCGGCGCCCGCACTCCCGCCGTTGCCGCCGCCAACCTTCTACCAAACACCCTCCCCATCGGCATAATCCGGCAGGCGAAATTCAACTTCCCCAGCAGCGACTGAAGCTCCCTCAGCGACATTTTCTTCCTTCTACAAGCCCGTCGCACCTCCAGCCTCAAAGCACCCAACTTATCCGCCGGGAGCCGACACTCCATTGCCACCGAGTCAATTTCGATTCCCAAGAAAGAAATCGTCGCTACCGGGCCCTCCGTTTTTTCCGGCGCCAAAGGGATCCCAAAATCCCTCGCCACCTTCTGCAGGGCATGAAGCAAGTTACCGCAAACCGGCGAACCCCCCGGGCCAACGCACAAAAAATCATCTAAGTAATGGATCAACGAATCGACCCCGGATACTCCCCTCGTTACCCACTCCACGAAGCTACTAAACGCCTCGAAGTATGCACAAGAAAGAGAACACCCCATCGGAAGGCACCGATCCACGTAAAAGGCCCCATTCCAAAAACAACCCAACAGCCGTTGGCTTTCTGGATGGACCGGCAACAACCTGAACGCCGCCTCGATGTCGGTTTTTGCTAGCAGCGCCCCCGGACCCGCAGCCCGCACTAACCCCACCGCCTTATCGAATGAGGTATAAACTACGGAACACAACTCGTGATCAATCCCGTCATTTACCGACGAACCTTTGGGATACGATAAATGTTGAATCAAACGAAACTTTCCGGGCTCGCGTTTAGGGACAATACCCAAAGGGGACACAACTAAATCTTTCACCGGCGACTCCACAAATGGCCCCGACATGCGCCCCAACGAAACTTATTTTAACAACTTTTCCGACACGACTTCCGCATGCAAGTAAGCCGATTTTAAATTTCTCCGCGTAACCGGAACCTCATAAGGAGGCGGAGGAATAACAAAACCAACACTAAACCCTTCATAAAGCAACTTAGCTGCCGCCCTATCCGGATACTCATTTAGATAAGGGGCCATCCTTTCCACCCTCACCGGCGACACCCCCTTGACCAGCCCCGTGCTGGTTCCCGGACCTCTTTTTCCGCAGACATTTTGCCGCCCCGTGTGATGCACCATTACACTCGGAGCACACGTGCTTGAACTTGCACGTGGCCCCAAACTTGCACTGGCCTTCATTGAATTGCCAGCAAAACCCCGCCTTTCCCCCGCCGCTTGGTCCACTCTGACTAGTCTGGCCTCCCTGGCCACCGCTCCCGGGAAAGGGCTGCCTAACCGGAGCCGTAACCCGTAACCAGAGAGCAATATCCTTCTGGTCCCACCGAATCGCCGGCCGAACCGCCTTCCGCTGACGGAATTGCTCATCATATCGCAGCCACGCCTGACCCCCATACGCCCTATGAGCCTCCCCAATAGCATCAAAATAACAAAATAACGCCGAACAATTTTCCGGCGCCTTTTCCCCTATCACACTAGCCAATATGGCGAACGCCTGCGACCAATTAACGAACGTCTGTGGGATAAGCCTATACCGCCGCCGTTCCTCCTCGTCCTTTTTACTCTCATCCCGCTTGCTCTTATCCAAATTGAATTTAGCCAGCGGCAAGAGAGAAAAAATTTCAACATATTCATCTTTCCAGATCCGATCACGCACCTCCTGCTTTAAATGCGCCCCCAACGGACCCTCAAAACAAACCTACACCTCCCCCCGAGCACGATCGTCCATGCGCACTCGATCGCCGTCCTTCTGTGCCTCAGTCTGCACCGACACCGCGACCGCCTCTCTAACCGCCACCACAGGACGCGCCTGCAACGATCCCACTTCCCTGGGGCCTTCCCAAACTACCGCAGGGGACACTTCCGTTACTACCGGCGCCGCGGCCCTATCCAGGCGCCCCACCAGCTCCCGTAAGCAACCCACTAAATCTGCCAAACCCGCTCCGTCGCGTCCGCCCGCGCCACTACCGGCCCCCGATGCTATGCTAGCAGCCCCCCCGCCGACACCCGACATAAAAATCGCTGGATAAGACAATAATGGAGTTATACACTCACCGGGCTGCACAGGCGCTGTGTTCCCGTCAGCCGGACCATCCTGACCTCGACGATAGACGTCCAGTTCACCTTCCTCCAGTTCTTCTCCCGCCGACGACTGTCCCTCCCAACGACCTCTTCGGAAAGGGGATGAGGACGCGCTGACCGATGGGCCGGCAACCTGCCGCCCGACCGCCGGGACCCAGACTTCCGACCGGACCTGTTGCCTCGACGTCGCTGCAGATCTAGTCGTCCGTCTAGACGATCCTGACGAAGCCTGCCCCCTGGCCGGAACATCACCATGCGGGGCGGCCGTACCTTGCTCTCGACATCTTCCATCTGATGGGGGAGGGGTGACAGGGAGCCCAGCCTGCGACTCCCTGCTTACCGCCGGACCCCGTCGCGGCCTGGGATTCCTGCCAGGACGCAGGGCCTGGGAAGGGGCGGTCCTCCCAGCTGCCTGGCCTGCAGCGTCCGGGATCGGGCTCCCTCTGCGACGCCGTGTCCGCGGGACTACCTCCGGACTCAGGCGCTCTGGAGGTCGGGACCGCCGAGAGGGACGGGTCGACACAGCCTGCATCGCCGTCACCCCTGCCACCGCTCTCTGCCTGCCCAGCGCAGGAGCGGTTGTTGCCGACTCCCCCCCCGCCGCCATAGCCATGCTCGTAGGGGGGCCGGGGGAGGGGAGCCTGTCCCTTACAACAGACCCCGAACGCCGTGCCCGACGTGGCGAAACGGCGTCCGGGATCCGCGTTAATGCAGCCACGGTCTCCTCCAGCCATCCGGGACCGTGGTGCACAGCAGCGGCGCGCAGCCGCTCTAAAATCAGGGCCTCTGCCATTACTAAAACACCGGGCAACGGGGAGCTTTGCTTAATGTGTGTTACTCCTCCCGCTGCTTCCGGCTCAATGCCGAGAAACAGCGGGAAGCGCAGTAACGGCCCCCCCGCCCCCCTTAACTCCTCCCCGTCCCTCCTTCAGCTCCTTCAACTTTCCCTGACCTCGTAACATTAACCCTTTCCCTACCAGGACGGTCATGTCGGCTTCCCTTAAGCCTGCAGCTGCGTCCAGCCTCTTCTGTCTACGCTGCTGGAAGCTGTTTAGGATCCACATGTCTTCTCAAGCATTAGGGTATGTTCACACGATTAACAAAATACGTCTGAAAATACGGAGCTGTATTCAAGGGAAAACAGCTCCTGATTTTCAGACTTTTTTTGAGCAACTCACGTTTTTTACGGCCGTTTTTGGAGCGGTTTTCAATAGTCTATGAAAAAACGGCTAAAAAAATGTCCCAAGAAGTGTCCTGCACTTCTCTTGACGAGCCGTCATTTTACGCGCCGTATTTTGATAGTGACACGTAAAATAAAGGCTAGTGGGAACAGAACATCGTAAAACCATTGCAAGCAATGGGCAGATGTTTGCAGGCGTAATGGAGCCGTCTTTTCAGGCGTAATTCGATGCGTAAAACACCTGAATTACGTCTGAAAATAGGTCATGTGAACATACCCTTTATATACACAAACAAAAATGTAACGTGTTAGGTATAATTTCTAGTAAATTATAAAATAGAGAAAAGTAAAACATGGATTTAAAGGGTTAGGGGTAGAAAGGAAGTGTTCCTATAACAGCCAATCCAAGGGCAATTGGACCATAGAAGCAGACCATGTGCTACTATAGGACCCATGGTTGGTCCTGTTTTCTTTGCTACTGAGTGGCGAGAAAGATGTGCAGGTGTGCCCTCCTTTAGAGAACTGCATTTTTACACTAACGTGTGTGTGTGTGTGTGTGTGTGTGTGTGTGTGTGTGTGTGTCCCCTATCCTGTCCCAGAAACCCCCTTTTAATATAGTGTTTGTTTTTATATATATATATATATATATATATATATATATATATATAAACTTTTCTATAACTTGATCATCCGTAGCGCTCACACAGCTCTACTGTCAATCATACCAAAAATATACAGCCACATCCTTCTACTGAGGAAAATGTAGTGCTGCCCTTAACATCAGTCCCATTCTGTCTGTCTGAGAGCTGAAGAACATGTTATATGTGAGCACCTCCTAGTAGGGGGGCTTACATGTAAGGCCCCATGCACACAACCGTAAAAAATCTCAGTTTTTGCGGACCGCAAAAATGGACCCATTCACTTCCATTGAACGCGGACACCTTTCCGTATCGCTACGGATGAGTGTCCGTTCCGCAGAACTGTGCCGCGAATTATGGAGCATGTCCGTTCTTGGTCCGCAATTGCGGCACGGACTCCTCCATAGAAGTCTATGGGGGAAGCCAAAATTGAGGATGGCTACGGAGGTGCGTCCGCAAATACGGAAGTGTTGCTAAGCGACACAAAGGGGATTTCCCATCAACCAGACCTCTTTATTTTGCGGATCCGTATATACGGATGCACTACGGACCGTATTTGCGGATACCATTCAGCAGAAATGGGTACTTTGCTGATGACTATAAAGCAATACGGAACCGTATTTGCGGTCCGTATTTGCGGTCCGTATTTGCGGAGACGGTCGTGTGCATGAGGCCTAACCTGCATTTGAGACCCTGAGTCACATTTTTAGTACAGCATATACTGTGGCATGACTTTTATTGTGGTTTCTTTGGCTAGTACTCGTGGGAGACTAAGGCCCCATGCACACGACCGTGCCCGCAATCGCGGCCCGCGATTGCGGGCACGGCCGGCTGCTGACTGACAGCCGCATTTTCGGGCCGTGCTCCCATACAAAGTATGGGAGCACGGCCCGCAAAATGCGAAAGAACGGACATGTTCCATAATTCCCGGAACATTTCCACGGCACTGACACCCTTCCGTAGTGCTACGGAAAGGTGTCAGTGTTCAATGAAAGTGAATGGCTGCGTTTTTGCTGTCGTGTGCATGGGGCCTTAGTGTAAGTAGTGCTGCTGAAGGCATAGCTAGTACTTATTGGGAGACATTATGGCTGCCATTAACCAGGGCACTGTGGTTGGTGCTAATTCGGGCATTGTGGCTGTTATTAATGGAGAAGCATTGAACTGATATTCAAGGTGGAGATGATCTAGCTGACACTCATGGGGGGCATTATGGCTGTCATTGATGTGGTCATTGTAGCTGTAACTCATCGGGGAACTGTGGCTGGTTCTCATGGTGGCACTGTGGCGATCACTCTTATAGGGCATTGACTGTGTTATCAGGAGCATGACGGACCTCTACATGTGATACCTTTTTAATGGTTAACTAAAATAAACTTGATAACATTTCAAATTTTTTTTTTTGTGCATTTCAAAATCTGCACAGTAAAGAAAATAAATATATGAACAAAAGATGAGCATAGAGAGCGTTCATAATTATAATCCAATTTACCATGATCAGCTGATGCACTGCTTACGGTTGTTTTTCTCACTTCTAGACATGACTCCAGGTTATTTAGACATACTCATGTGATCATCGTGTCATCTGCAAGAATTTCTGATATTTTTTTTTTTTATTTTTTTTCCAGGCATATTCTATATAGATAAAGTACGGTCTCATTGTACTGGTGGTTAAATGATCCGTTTTATAAATGATCATCAGAATTTCTATATTTAGTACATTGGTGATAAACCATTCCAAAAGTAATGAAAAAAAAAAAAACGCTTTCGTTTTATCACTCCTTATCCCACAGAATGCATATACTATTGTCCTGAGCTGTCGTCCTGGTAATCCAATAATTGATACAGGCTCACTTTCAGAACAGTATTATTATTGGGTGATTTGGGTTCCCAGAACTTCATTATCTTTATTTTATTGAACTCCTGAAATACCAGACTTAGCCCATGGACAAGAGTGGCGCTGTTTCTGGAGGAAAAAAAAGCGAAACCCTTTTAACATGACTGCAAGGACTAATGTTTTATTCTTTACGAGACCTTTCAAGAAATGTGCCTTAATCTAGTTTCATTCCTTCTTTGCAGACCACATTCCCTGTGACTACATCACTTGCAACAAGCCCATCTATGGCTTTTAGTCCCTACTTGAGTCATGTCTCCCCAGGCATGGGTCTCGTTCCTGCAGAGCTTCTACCAAATACATCTGTCCTGGTTTCTGGGAATCCAGGAGTTACTGTACCTGGTGGCTCTGCTGGTCAGAAACTGATGCGCACAGACAAACTGGAGGTATGTTACTGACGATGACATTGAAATTGCATTTATATACTTTGGCTGAAAAGATACTTCTCTCAGACTGATGAGTTTGTTTTTTCATGGAAACCACAGCGCAGTCGACAGCAGTATTGTTTCTGTGAAAAAAAAACGGAAACTTTACGGAATGGAAACCTACTGAAACTGAAGCATTACCATTGAAATCAATGGTAATGCAAACGGAAGCAATAGTTTCCATTCGGCTTTTCGTTCATCGGTTCCGCTGACGGAAAGGTTGAATGGAACCCGGACACTGATGTGAACAGGCCCTTGGATACATTATTTATTTCGTTATTTTCTATGTTGGACAATAGGCCTGGTCCAAATTGAAGAATGTATTTGACTAAAACCCCAACATTTCTGGAAGTTTGAGCACTATTAAAATGCATCTGTTACCAAAATCCACTACAGTGTTTTTTGTCGCTGATTTTGATGCAAAAACTGTGTTCGAATCTGCTCCAGAAAAGTCCTAAATCGTCACCCATTGATATCAATGGGAGACGGAGGCTTTTTTTTTCCCTAGCGGCTTTTGGCTGCTTGCGTGGGAAAAAAGCGGCATGTTCTTTCTTCAAGCGGTTTCCACCTCTGACCTGCAATGGGAGGCAAAAAAAATCCAGCGGCGCTCGTATTGAGTGTTTTCTTACGGTGGTTTTTGCTTGTGGTTTGTTTTTTTTCTTGCAGTTGAATATAATGCAAAAACCACAACCAAAAACGCAGAAAGCACACACGAAGAAAGCCTCCTAAAATACTGGCAAATCAAAATCTACCTCAAATTTCCTTCAGGAATTCTGAGGCACATTTCTTCTGTTTGACAAAAATGCTGTGAGAACACCCCCTTAAGTGTCTAATTAATGCTGCCAAAATAATACTGCCATACAGTACTCCATTTATACAGTCATACAGTGCCGAAATAGCAGTGCTACACAATGCCCAAATACTATCACATTGTCATAGGACTGCCATACGGTCGACACAGAATACAATTATCGTAGTATGATTTAACATCATAACAAAGCAAATAAACACAAATACGACACATCACAAGCAACTAATATTTGATCTCAATCAGCATGTACTGTATATACATACGTAAATATATGTATGTATATACAGTACATGCTGATTGAGTGCAAATATTAGTTGCTTGTGATGTGTCGTATTTGTGTTTATATGCTTTATGATAAATTATACTAGGATAATTGTATTTGTCGACCGTATGGCAGTCCTATGACAATGTGATAGTATTTGGGCATTGTGTAGCACTGCTACTTCGGCACTGTATGACTGTATAAATGGAGTACTGTATGGCAGTATTATTATGCCATAGTTATTGGACCAGTTTTTGGCAGCATTAATTTATATATAAAACATGCATAAATACCTACACCTGCAATGTTAAACTATTTTGGTTTTTAGCAATGCTGGAGTAAGATGCAACAGATTTCTTAAGAGGCGCACTCCACTGTTGCATCCGTCCACTGGCCATGTGCCACAAGTGTGTTCGCCTGGCCGGGCTCCATCCCTCCCCTTCCTTTTAATATATTAAAGTGTACTTGTCTCGCTGCTCCGCTTCTATCCTCCCAATATTCTCAGGCCCCGACACATACCCTAAGGCCCTGTCACCAAGCAGCATCACAACGTTGTATGCGACGCAGGAATGCAGCGGTTAGCTCAGAATGTTGTATGCTGCTTCTCAAAGAAGGCCGTGATGCTGCCCGTCATGGTAATTCATTACTGAATTTATTTATTTTAATATGCGATCGTGGGGGGAGGTACGGGGCCTGGCATGGCAAACTGCCTGTACTCTGTTACGCCCCTGACCACAGAGTCAAATCTACACCATCTTCCACTATAATGTAATGGCAGAAATTATAATAAATTTGTCAGGCCGCGTGTGGACGCACCCCATTCTACTAATCTCCACCCACTTTAAAAAAAATAAAATTGTCGAGAGCGGCATTAACGGCCTAAACATCACAAATTATTCTGAAAACCCATAGAGACGGGAAGGTGTCCTGGACATAGAAAGCATATGTAAAATATAGTATATGTCCTATTTATTTATTTTTTTTATTTACGGACCGTGCTCCCATACTTTATAATAGGGGCACGGCTACGGCCGTGTGCAGGGGTCCTTAGAGCTAGCTTTAATTGTATCCAAACTAGGCAATTCCATGTGAGCTGTACAGTACTGATACATTTATTTCTTAGACTGATACATTGTAGCAAACTATCAGGACAAGAGCGAAATTAGTGTGGATGTATTTAGATCATAGAAGATTGCTTAGACTGGATACAAATGAGGCAAAATCCATAGCTGCCAAAAGTTGGTTTTCAGCCTTTGCAGTCAGTGGATGATAATATTCTTGCTTACGTTCAAACGGAGATCTTGAAAATGGCAAGGAATTGAAACACAAAGGGGGCAGATTTATTATTATTATTATTATTATTATCTTAAATTTAAACCGCTTAGAACTAGACTAGATGCGCTAAATAAATCACTGGCTCATGCTGTATGATAAATTTGGTGCACCTTTAAACACTTTTGTCTAACTTTATTCCACCTCTTGGTTGGCTGACTTTTTTTATTTTTTTACACAAGTTATGGCGCAATGTGGGCCATTCCAAGCCCCTTCCTGCTAGTCCATGCCCCATTTTCTTCTAGGCCACGCCCCTTGTTGAACGCGGTACAAACGGCTTCTAAAACCGGTAATAAATTTGTCGCATCTTGAATAGTAAATCGGCCCCAATGTATATTAGAAAGTTGCAGGACGCTTCATTATACAATGATAAAGCTTTATACACAAAACCGGAAAACCCTTGTACGATACTTTATATATTTTTTTTTTTTCTAGTTATAAACCACCATGACGACTACTGTTAATATTCACTGTAAATTTGCTGCTTGACATTTTTCCTCCAACCACAGCATTATATTGTAATTGAATGTCAGGGGAAGGCACACATCGTTAGTGGAGGATAAATGTAATAATAATAGAGAATGAGTGGCTTCTAGGAAATGACAGGGCACAGTTCTATATAATATAAACCGTATGTGTCCTGTCTGTCACAGTAATGGTTGGTCTGCTGTGCATCAGAGGTCCTACATATGAACTGTGCTTCCCGATAGAAGTATGGGTAATCCTAAACCGGACATGGCCAGTGCCGGATTATCAGATATTCTGGTTATTGCCTCTAGGGGGTACTACTTCTGCATACAATTAGAAGACTGATATCATGGATGGTTCCAAACAGTTTTCTATGTAAAATCCATAAGGAACTGGAGAAACTAGTAAAGCAAATTGCCGTATTATCAGACAATCCGTGTTATGAGAAATACATAGGGTATGGGTAGAGAAACCCTGGAAAACAGTCCAAAGTATTATTTATGTTGCCAACATTTCCAGCAGAACAAACCTCCTCTATTTAAAAACAGGTTTTATATAATTCCAGATAATCTCGTAGTTCTGAGCCAGAATCTAGTACCAGACTATAAGAATTTCCTGATTAAGATACAATTAGGGCTCGAAGGCATGTGCACAAACCCTATACGGCGGCATGCCGTGATCTGTATTTTGGACCCATAGGCACTCCGTGTACTACTATATGGGGCCTCTATCATATTCTCTTCTAGAAGTATCGCTTCTCAGGGAGAATACTTGCACAATACAGCAAGCCATGGAACATGCCACAATTTTTTGCAAATAGCTGCTGCCGGTGGAATGTACGATCTGAGATGGGTATGTCCAAATTAACATTATATGTAGCGTGATCCCACATGACATTACTAAAAACTGCGGGGTATGGTCTATTCTGAAACAGAAGTGTAAGGTTTTCTTTCTTTGCATCTTTCCTTAGGTTTGCAGAGAATTCCAGCGTGGGAACTGCACCCGTGGTGAGAATGACTGCCGCTATGCGCATCCGATAGATATTGCCATGATTGACACCAATGAGAACACTGTAACTGTTTGCATGGATTACATCAAAGGCCGATGCTCTAGGGAGAAATGCAAGTACTTTCACCCCCCTCCACACCTGCAAGCCAAAATAAAGGCAGCTCAGCACCAGGTGAACCAAACAGCTGCAGCTGCTATGGTAAGGGCTTACCCTGTGTCTCCGGAGTCTCGGTGCCATGGGGCTCATTTAAAAAATGCTTCACTCTTGTAGGATGTAAACGTGTATTTATTTGTCTTCTCAAACCATTTCTAACCTATTCAAAGCCGCATGCTAAACCTCAATCCGCTCATTATTCTTTCAGTGCATTTTTAGATCTCCCCTATTTTTAAAAATGTATGTAAAACTGTATATTAAGGTTTCTTATATAGACACAGAATCTTTGGCGCCTTCTTATTCTAATAAGAAAACATTTAGTCAAACGGGTATCTCTGTCCCATACTCCCATTGATCGATCCAGGAGTACATAACTGTCATTATCTAAGGCTCTGTTCACAATATCGTCAGAGCCTCCATTAGCTGTTATGCAGGGCTAGTCTTCCTGTCTAAACGACGTACGCCACAACGAAATCCAACAGACTCCATTATAAGTCAATGGGGCCTTTCGGACATCATTGCTGTCCGTCGCCCAAAGGAACTCTGCACTCCATATGAGAGCATGCGGAGTGCATATAGGTCCGTAGGGACGCACGTGTGTCACAGTGCAGCCTCCTTGAACATGGCAATGGAGTGAACATAGGGCTATAGATCTTCACCAGAACCCATGGTAGTTGGTACTTGATATAGATGGCAACACTGTGGCTGTGGAAGTTCAAATCCTTATTCTTAATATTGCTGGTAAACACATAAATCCATATGGATGTATCTTACTTATGTCAATGGGTGGGACGTCTCCATGCGACTATCCTAAGTCAGTGGGTCATACAGTGTCTCCATGTCGCTGCGGTCTTGAAGATTTGCAGTTGGGAACTGAATTTATGCAGAGAGTATATCAGGAAATGAAAGCACTCTGTTGCTTTTAGGGGTTTCTATATTGGTCCACACCATTTAAGTCGCCTTTGAAAATAATTTTACAGATTGTATATAGAATTAATCTACATAATTAAGTTGTACTGACCCTGGTAATAGCCCAGATCTGCATTAACAATTCAGCAGGCTTCAGAGCTGAATTCTCCATTCAAAATCGAACTGTTGCACTGTGTTAGTTCGAGCTTAGCTGAGCTCCAATGTCTCACAACAAGCTTGTCGACTGTTTCCAATAGCAACCAGCAGACCTTTGAATGCAGCTCTGAACTGTAATACAGGCTGTAACTCCGGATCAGTGCAGCCTCCGGATACAATGTATATATTATGTATTGTGGATTATATTTATAAATAAACTGTAAAGCCGTTTTAAAAGACGGACATATCCTATAAAGTGAAACTCTTATGAAACTTTTATGAAACTCTTAATTTATTTGGGTGCTTTGACATACATTTTGGGTTGCTGCTTTTTATAAAATAATAAGGCCTGCTATATTTTATTCTAATGCATTAACAGTCGTCATCACGTGCATGTGTAGTTTTAATACAATTTATAATGCATTCTTTTTTTTTTTTCTTCTTTTCATCTGTCCACAATGTCGCTCCTCTTATGACACGCCTCTGCTTGCTGTTTATGTTGTTGTGCTTGACCCCTTTTGGCCCATTGCCATCATGTGCTCCCTGCCTGCTAAATAAGACTCAGCCAGCTGTCACATCACTGAAGCGACCCCTCAAGGCCACCCTTGACCTGGTACTTGGACCTATGACCTTCTTGCTTTGCATGTGACCATATTCAAGTGCATGGATTCCTGTTACTTACATGTTTGTGTTAGCTACATGAATATATACATTAAATATTGTCTCCTGGTTTGCAGTTTTATTTCCATCATCATTATCCATACTAACACACACACACACATTTCGCACACACATTGGAGGCACATATTTTTTGTTTCTTTTGTTAGATGCTTTCTTTTTTTTAAGGGATATAAGGATTTTTTTATAACTACAATATTATATAACTTATGTACATATAATGTATATGCAGCGTGAATAATTTTGCATAAGTGTACAAAATAAATACATATAATCTGTCTATCCATATCTATCTCATACTATCGTTACATCTGTTAATTACTATATTTATATATCTAAGTATGTCCTAGCCGATCGATCTCTGTCACCGATCGATCTCTGTCACCGATCGATCTCTCTGACTGCAAACCAGACTTTTCACCTTCTGCAAGCAATGCCCTAAATTTTACATTGATGTAACTTCTGTCAAGACATACCTTTTCCTCATTTCATATTGTCTGTGTATTGGACTTGTGCTTTCTCTTTATTGGTCCTGCACCAAGTACTCTGCTTTTTGCTGTTGCTAGGATGTGTCTCCTTTTTGCTGCAATATTTTTGGAGTGAGTAGAAGTAGTCTTCGCTCATGAACTAGTGACACCTTTTTGGTAACTGATACTGCTAAAAATGTTGTCGGACACCACTCAGTGACTTAAATTTTATATTCTTTATCCCTTTTTATTTTGGGGGGTAAGTCAAATGCAGCTATGTGAAACTTAGTGCATGTCCAATATATTTGTAAATCTGATAAACGTCGGTTTTGTGGGCCACAGGATATTAACGTTGTAACCTGCTGTTTACAGGACTGGAGGTTTTTTTATTTTTGTTTTACAATTTACACTATATTTATTGAAATGTTGCTACATTTAGGATGTTAAATAGGCACAATAGTGGTTACAAAGGGCATCCACTGCTCTGGAGGACCTGGCATGACTTTGCATTACACGTAAAGCTGTGGTGGCGCTGCAGGGGTAAAGATCCCTTGCAGCTGTTTGTTTGTTTTTTTTAACTAAAAGGGATTATAGAAAGCGGACAACCCCTTTAAAGAGGCTCTGTCACCAGATTATAAGTGCCCTATCTCCTACATAATCTGATTGGAGCTGTAATGTAGATAACAGCAGTGGTTTTTATTTTGGAAAAACGATAATTTTTTAGCAAGTTATGAGCTAGTTTAGATTTATGCTAATGAGTTTCTCAATGGACAACTGGGCGTGTTTTTACTTTTTACCAACTGGGTGTTGTACAGAGGAGTGTATGACGCTGACCAATCAGTGTCCAATCAGTGACCAATCAGCATCCTACACTTCTCATTGTTCCAGCCCAGCATGATCCACAGCACAGCGTGATTGTGCAGGGAAAGAAGCTGGGCTGGAACAATGAGAAGTGTATGACACTGATTGGTCGACCTCATACCCTTCTCTCCACAACGCCAAGTTGGTCAAAAGTAAAAACACACCCAGTTGTCCATTGAGAAACTCATTAGCATAAATCTAAACTAGCTCATAACTTGCTAAAAAATGATCGTTTTTCAAAATAAAAACCACTGCTGTAATCTACATTACAGCGCCAATCAGATTATGTAGGAGATAGGACATTTATAGTCTGGTGACAGAGCCTCTTTAAGTACACCTGGGGATACTTAGTCTGTAAGTGGAGTAGTGATAACATGCCTGATCATCCTTCAAATATCTAAGTCATGATTATCGCAGAGGAATTTGTCCGCTATTGTACGGTGTGTGTATATAAAAAAAACACATTTAATATGACCTGTATAATAAGGAGCACAGAATTCAAATAGTGCAGCCACTACGAATATACTTGGCATGCTCTGTGATAAAGGATACAGCTTAGCAGAGATAGCAAATGAATAGGGATCATACAATCCTTCATCATCTTTGTGTAACAAGCGAAGTTGATGCCAAGAATGAAATACGATGACCGTATCCGTAAATAATGTCCTAAGTAATATTTTTTTTAAGAATATTCTGCAAAATGATCTGGCCAACTAGGGATGACATGTGGCTAGAAAATACCATACATGTTAATGGCAAGATGTCATAGATGTGTGTCAGAAAGGTATTGTATCCTATAAATACTGCTGAGCAGGTCTGTGATATACGGTCTTCTCATCGAAGATGTCTGGGAAGATCACCTATATAGGCTAACACATCTGCTTTGGATTCTGAAAATCACGTATTTTCGGCTGCTTCAATTCATTGAGTCTTCCGAACTATTGGGAACTGAATTATTGCTTCCTATGGTTCCTCATAGGAGCTATTCCGAACCTACGAGACCGCATTCGACAAGCCGCTATTTTATAATAAGACATGTGGGTAGCTCAGCAGATGATGAGATGGTAAAATAAGCATTCATTCATTCTTAATACTATACATACCTTTTCTTAGTACATTTCCTTTACTTGAGGTGAAGCCCGGCTGAAATACATGTGAAATATAAAACCACATAAATAAACCTCCCCTTTAATATTTCACATTCGCTTCCAGCTGTCCTCAAGGTCAGGTTAATGTTTAGTGAAAACATCCTATTCCTCCTACACCAATTATTATTGTATTTCCCATTAAACTTGTTTACATAGAAAAGTACAGAAGAGCCGAGCAATAGATTATCGAAAGCTGTATGACGCAAGATGTCCGTACAGCTTCGGATTGTATCCGTGAACAAGGGCAAGCATTGAAAGGGCGCATTATCATAAAAAAAAATATTCCATATACCTCAACAATATGCCCAATTTACCTATATTTACAGTATTCAACTTAGACTCTTAATTTCTTATTCTCCAAAAAGCTCAGATTTTACTCCTTTTAAATGTCCTATATTTATCACTGCAAATAAGGAACCCGTTTAGTTAAATCCTCATTTCTCCTTTCCTCTTCTTTGCTTGTGTAGCATAGATCTACCATGTATTTAAATAACGCATAAAACTTCCTGTGACCACTTCAGCTGCATGAACTCCGATCATGGTCACACAGACTGAGGGCTGATTCAGACGAACGTGCCGTTTTTGCGCACGCAAAAACCGTGGCGTTTTGCATGCGCAAATGGCACTTGACAGCTCCGTGTGCCCTGTTCATATGGATGCACGGCTGCGTGCTTTTCGTGCAGCCGCCATCTTTATGACACTCCGTTTGGATGTTTGTAAACAGAAAAGCACGTGGTGCTTTTCTGTTTACATTCATTCTTTTACTGTTATTGCGCGAATAACGCTTGTCCCACGGGAGTGCTTCCGTGGGGCATGTGTGATTTTCACGCACCCATTGACTTCAATGGGTGCGTGATGCGCGAAAAACGCCAACACATAGAACATGTCGCGAGTTTCACGCAGCGGACTAACTCTGCGCAAAACTCACGGACTGTCTGCACTGCCCCATAGACTTCTCTAGGTCCGCGCGAGCCTCGTGAAAACCACGCGGCCGGCACGGACGCAAAACACGTTCGTCTGAATCCTCCCTGAAGGTCAAGTGGTTGCTAGGCAACTTGGATACATTTTGTTGGATCCAAATTAAGATACATTGAATTTCACACATATTCCAAACTAGTTAGAATGTAGATATTGATATAGATGTTGATCTGAATCCATACAAGGTGTTCATGATCACAAGAATCCATTCTTCGCTTTCCTTGCCATCCATCGTATTCACCAGCACCAGAGTATAATCGACTGAAATGTGTACAGAAACATATAGGAAGAATTTATGAAGGGTTTCACTCATCTTCCTGGTGGTTAAGTTGAAAAATTAAAAATTATTTCCCCCGCCATATTTGCACAATTTTCGACTTTGTTAGTTTGCGTTCCTCACGCCACTTTTTTGAAAAGTGGGTTTGGTTTAGTGGACCAGGGGGATGTGATCCTGGTTTCCACACCCTAAATTCACCCTATTCCATTTCTTAAACTTTTTTTCTTTGCCTGTGTGTAGGTCCTCACACTAATTTGGGCATACTGTTTATGAACCGAACAGATCTGAATAAAGAGACCAGATAGCGCCTTCCCAGATCGGAGAGCCTTTGACATAATTCTGCAGTGCATAGAATTGTGGGAGAGCAGATCATTAACAATCCTTCAGTGGTGACCTAAATAAAATTATTCTGATCAGAACGCAATGTTGAACCCGAGACTGCATTCTATAGGGGTCTCCTGGAGCAGATCTGTAGGGAACGTTATTACCAGGCAATATCCTGTTGTCCACAAATACATGTTACAAATCAACCCTGTAATGTATTGTCAGCTTTGTGGAACTCCTTTTTGTTTTCCTAACTAGGGTCTTGGTTTTACTTTAAACGTTTTGTGATTTTTGTTTTAATTACTTGGTGATGTTACTTGGTATTTCCTGTCTTTGAGAAATGATCCATTTGCAGGTGATTATGTATATTGGATTGTAGATCATGCATGCACAATATTTCTATTTCTGGTCTTTATTGCAAATAATCCCTTCCTAATTCACAGGCGATGCAGCCTGGAGCACTTCAACCTTTACCAAAGAGGCCAGCACTTGAAAAAAGCAATGGGGCCACCACGATGTTTAACCCCAGTGTTTTCCACTACCAACAGGCTCTAGCAAACATGCAGTTACATCAACCTACATTCATTCCGACAGGTAAGATTCATTTCCAGAACTAAATTTATATGCAAGCCTTGGTTGGCCTGTGTCTGACATCTTGTGCATCTCGTAGCAGCCAAAATATGAGCATTGAATTCTGGGAGTTGCTGATGGTATTCCAAGGTAATTGCTTTGGTTCATCTACCACTGTTTCGGCCCCAAATGGCCTTACAGTTTATTAACCATCTTCTGTAATTTGGATGAATCTCTTCCAGTTTGGCCAACAATTTGTTTGCCCTGGGTGTGGCAAGCACAAAATACATTCTATCCCACGATGGTACACTGCATGCCAGTTAGCTTGGACGCTGATTAGGTTTTGGAGAGGAGAAACAATTTCTAAAATATTCTGTATGTCCTTTTCAAGTTTTTATTTTTTTTATTCACTTTTTTGTGTAGCTTTTTACGGGAATATTCTATCGTTTACTGATCTATGTAGAGCCCAGTGTTGTCTATTAGATATTATAACCTAATAATCTTTATATTATAAATATCCATGATACTAGTTTCTTAGCGTTTTAGAGATGAACATTAACAACAAGTAATAAGTATTACATTGTTGTTTTATTATGCTCAGATAAGAACACTTGCCGTAGGTAGGCTACAATTTTAGTAGACTAGATGCATTCCAGGAGTGTTGAGTATTTGCTCTGCACTTCCACTATCTCCAGTTAGACACGCTAATTATGATGTAAAGGCAACAAAAACAAATTTATATTTTTCAGAGTTTTCCAAGATAATTGATGGCCTATCCTTAGAATAAACCATTAATGTCTAGTTGGTGGGATCCTGTGTGCCGGGACTCTCACGATGAGCAGAATGGGCTAAGCTGTAGTACCATACACAGCAACACTGGCTGTACGTGGATGTGCCTGGATAAACAATAAAGTGCCGTGAAAATTTCGCAAATGCTATTCCCCCTTTTTCCTGCTGATCGGTGAGAGACCCGGGGGGTTGGACCCAACTGATTATTCATTGATGACCTGTCCTAAGGATAGGCTGTCCTGGAAAACCCTTTAGAGTTCATATTTATCCTGCTATTGAAACAAATTAGAGGTACCACGGGGATTCCCTATACTACAAACCATTGTATGCAGTATAGGGAACAGTATTGTGCTTGTACCAATGGTTTCCATAACCCCCATAGACTTGAACAGAGAAAAACGAGCACGTGTTTGACCACCTCTCCATTCATCCTCTCCCTGGATGCGGTGGCCAGTCGCCTTTTCATCTTGCCCAACATGGGACAGGGAGACCCTATTGTTCAGATAGGTGGGGTGTACCAGAGTACCCCCACCTACAGTATTGGACATTTATGTCATATATACTTTGGATATGCAATAAATATCTATTGTTGGAATACCCTATTGCATGATCAAATCAAAAGAATGGCAGCACTCCGACAATTTTAGTGACAGAGGTGGACTTTATTCACCTTACGTGCAATGTTTCAGCTCGCTCAATGGAACCTTTATTTATTTTTTAAAAAGGCTCCATTGAGTGAGCTGAAACGTCAGACGTAAGGTGAATAAAGTCCACCTCTGTCACTAAAACTTGCCGTAGTGCTGCCATTCTTTTTATGTACTCTATTATTTGAATACTGGATCGGCATCCAAGGTCATGCACCCGGACAACCTTTCTTGCATCACTGTTCTTCTTCCCTGTTACTTACAAATATATTCAGGCAGGAATCACAAGTAATGTCACTATTTAGTGAGAAGTGTAATTTGATCTTTTTCAACTTTTATACGTATAATAAACAGCACAAACCTTTAAGCTAGAGCTGAGCACAATATTATTTGCTTTATTTGTTTTTTTTAATATGTAAAATTGATTAAATGTGTCCATGTGTATTATGTACGTACTAGATATATCAGACTTTTCAAAGCAATCTTCCCAGGGATCATTACTATTGCTAATCGTCCAACATGTTCCATACCAGACCGGATAAGCCTCTAGCACATGGTGGAACTGATTCTTTGGCCTTGTTTTCCAAATAAGTAAAATGAAGTACAGGAATCGCACATATAGGACATCTATGGCTGACATAATTTTCCATTCTGATTGATCACTACTTATCCATTAGGTCAGTCTGGGATTTGGTTAAGTTGCTTGAAAACAAAAATGTTTGTAGAGAATTATATAGGTTTCTATGGTATTACTGCTCACCATCTACCCATTAAAATTGCACAACGCTCCTATAAAGGGGTGGTACAGAATTAGAAAAAAAGATTACCTTTTTTTTTCTAGATATTGCTCCCTGCTTGTCTTTGGTCTGTGTCTGTTATTGAATCTCCGTCCCATTAAAGTGAATGGAGTTGAGCTGCACTACCAGACACAGGCCATAGACCAGGACGGAGCTATTTCTTCTAATCCTGGACAACCCCTTTAAAATGCATTGAATAGGAACTCCCCTAGTAGAAGGTATATTGTATAGGTAAAAGCCGTACTCTCCGATAAAGCAAAACCCCTATATTGAAAAATCCTACTGTGCAAGGCTAACGGTAAGACCGCCACTGCATTCACATAAGTGGTTCCTCAGCTGCTGTTTGCCTTGTACTTAGGGATCTTTAAGTAAAGAGGTTGGAATTTATTGAAGAAGCTGAATATAGTGTAGCTAAACATTGGGCAAACTTCTGACATGTCATAGTGACATGTCAGAAGTTTGGATTGGTGGGTGTCCGAGCACGGAGACCCCCACCAATCGCTAGAACGAAGCAGCTGAAGCGCTCGTGTGAGCGCTCAGCCGCTTCGTGTCTGTTCGGCTTTTTCCAGAAAGCCGATGTATCGGAGTACGGGCTCATAGACTTTCTATTGTGTCCGTACACCAATACAGTTCTTTCCGGAAAAAAACGTAAAGACTAAGCAGCTGAGCGCTTCAGCTGCTTCATTGTAGCGATTGGTGGGAGTCTCCGTGCTCGGAACCCCACCAATCCAAACTTCTGACGTGTCACTATGACATGTCAGAAGTTTGTCAAATGTTTAGCTACACTTTAAGTAAATTTACTCTATTGTATACCATCAGTGATTCATATACATATACTCCAGGAACAGCATTTCTGGTTGTAAAGTAGGATGCTTACCCAGTCCAGCCTAGTGCCATATTTTATAGAAGAGCTTCATAGTTGCTGTGCGCTGATGAATGACTCGAAGGAATGATGTTTCCACTACCCCAAGAAGACAACAAAAAGGAATACATTCAACTGGGAAGTCTAGAAAGGGATAGGATATATGGTATTTAATAAAGAGAAACTACGCTGCATCAATATGGAATCTCTAGATAATCTTAGATAATTTCCATAATTAATAACTGGGGGAGGTTAAGGGTCAGTTCACACGGCGGATTTTTTGTGGCAGGTGCTACCGCAAAAACCGCCGCGGAATTATTCCTGCAGTTGGCAGGAAGAATCCCCCTCCCATTGAATTCAATGGGAGGTTCGGGCGGAATCCGCTCGAAGATCAGGCAGGACACTTCTTTTTCCCGCTAGCTGAAAAAAACTATTGAAATTAATGAGGCAGAATTTTGCGGCGGAATTCACGGCGGGTTCTGCCGCAAAAATGCTACCGGATTTCCGTATTTTTACGGATGGGTGTCCGTGCTGAAAAAAATTATAGAATCTGTCCTATTGTAGGTTATTACGGCATGGACTCTCCCATACCTATGGTCTCTTCCGTAAATATGGACAGCTACGTAAACCGTCCGTATTTACAGAAGTGTTTCTATGCAACATGTTGGTGACATGATTTGCAGCCAATTTTATTTTATTTTTTTACGGATCCGTGTAGTTGCAGATACCGTTCCGTATATACGGATAAGTTATGGATGACTACGGATCCGTATTTACGAACAGATGAAAATTTGGTTGTGTGCATGGGGCCTTACACACAGATTGCTCTAGGGAAGGTTTTGTAAAAGGGCAGAAAATGTAGGGCGCTACAATAAGGCATTTCCTCACTCACGTCATGAATATAGGTATTAAACCAATGTCGCTATATGGTATGTGGAATGTTTAATCTCCAAACACCACCTTGGTTCTCAGAAACAAGAGATCTAAAATGTTCATGGGTCGTCCACAGTAGATTTAGGTTGGGTCCCCATATTGAGGTGGTATTCAGAGTTTGTCCCTTGGCATATTATTTTGAGCACAATAACTGGTTTCTCCAAAAAGGTTCAATTGCCGTGATGTACTTGAAACTTGGATGTGATAGATATTAACTGGATTCTGTGTGTTAGAGATGTGCAGGACCCACTCTCAGCTGAACTGACTGATTTGGCTGAGAGAGAGCGATACAGCTTCTATGTATAAACTATACATAGAAGCTGCATTGTAAAAAAATAAAAATAAATTATAAACGTCAATTTGAAATTTGCTTAAGAACAGGTAACACATTGAATTAATAATTACTTTCAAAGGTGTACGTAGCTCTTTACTGAAGGTTCTGATAAATCAAATGCAAGTTTCCAATGTGCTCTGTACACAACCGGTCCTTAACACGACAGGAATTAACAAAACGGCTGAATGTTACTGGGCTACACAGGAGAAGTTGCCAAAAGAAACTCCTCTTTTTTGACATCCTTCAGTACTCTGCAGCTATTGGCTGAAACTGCACGTCAGTCTTCCTGCTCCGCCCTCCCCCCTGTAATCACTCTACACATAATACTGATAAAAGTGAATGCAGGAGGAAGGCAAAGTAGGGAGTGAGGAGTGCTGCTAAAACCAATAGCTGCAGATCAGGAAGTGATGACCGAGAAGCGGCGTAGTTTTAGCAACTTTTGCTGTAGAGCTCCGTAACATAAAGCGGTAGTTGTTGTCTGTTATCAATGACCTATAGTGTATGGAGCACCACGGAAAATTGCATTTGCTTCAAACTCCTATTTTGGCTGCGTTCTGACCTCTCAACACCACCCCTCCCTTACCAGGGAGCCCTGTTTTTCATGATCGGAAGTGGCAGGAAGTTTGGCTGGTCCTTGCAGGTAACCCAGTGGTTTCCACGTTAGCTGGCTTAGGCAGGCGAGGTGCCAACATTGCAGCATTACCCCTTCTGAACACCAATGAGTTTATTTACAGAGCCAGGCTGCAGGTTTGATGCTCAGCCTGGGTGCCCCTAATCCTGGTCCAGATCACCGTGCCCATGTTAGGAGAATGCTGCCGTCCGCATGTTTGCAACAAGGCAATTTTGCTGCTTTTCATCTTCATTACAAACATCGCTATGCAGGGAGCTGCGGTTTGGCAATAACTGGGGGATCCCAAGTAATCCAGGATTTTTTTTACAGTAATCTAAATGCCCATAATTTACACTTGACACATTGAACTGTAAGTAGGATGTAGCTACATGTTTATATTATGCTTTATCAGGGTAGTCATGTATCTTAAAGTTAAAAGTAACATTGAGACATATCATATATGTGCTTATACTTGTATTGTTTTGAAATGTTTTCATTTCCTTAATTATAATTAGCTTTTCCCTTTTTCTCTTGTTTTTTTTGTTTTTTTTTATAACGCTGTCTTGCTTTGCACTGTGATTGCATGCTGCTCCCGGTGTAACCTTCATGGTGATGTCACATGGCTTGTTGCTGTGATACTTACCACGCTCCTCCAAATCCACTGTGTTGCTATGGTTACCATTAACCCTCCACCCGCCTATATGTCTCTTCCATGGTTCCCTCCTGAAAGTATCCATGATGCACGGTGCTACGCCCACCACTGTGTCTGCAGCAACAACACCTGCCACCAGCGTGCCCTTCGCTGCAACAGCTACAGCCAATCAGGTTTGGCCCTTTAAATAGCTTTATTTCACATGAAGAGTCCTGGCATAATGTTCAATTAGGGTATTATATGCACCTTCTGGATAGGTGGAAAAAGGCAAAGTGTGATTTTCATGATTGTATAGATATTTACTGATCTTTCGTTCACTGATTTATGTATATCTATACCAGAAAATACCACTCATTACAAAGGGTTAATGTTTCCTTAACTTGTCCTGAGGTGTGTATATATTTGATGCTTATGATAGTTCTTTCTGCTGAGTGCAATAGGAAAACCAAGAGAAGGGGCTATCGTATGCTATAACAATAGTCTTACATCACAATGACTCAGTGACCATGTTATATTCCTTCTACATATGACGCACTAATTCAATCCTATATAAATACTGTAAGGTAGTGATTTAGTCATAGCGCATATTAGGTCATTAAATATTAAATTAGTAAAAAAAAGTAAAATTGTTTTAGCATAAAATAACGAATATAGGATAACATGACCTGCTTCTGCCATTAAGCGGAACATCATGATGTAATTCATGGGAGGCTTGCATGTTCTCTGTAGGCGTCTATTTGCTGAGATTGTAATCCCATTAAAACTTGTTTACACGTAAGTGATAATTTTGCAATTGAGAACCGTGCTACTATTGCACCTACAAAATATGGCAAAAAATTGCATGACCTGTTCTTTGAAATGTTCCTAGAATTTTTATTAAATGTATGTGCGGTATCAAATGTAAGAACTGCACATGCTGTTCTCTAAAAGAAAGCAACACGGTCTTAAACCACCAATAGTCCTTGCTCACACAGTGTTTTTTAGTGCTGATTTTTTTTTTTTTTTTTATATTTTGTTTGGCCAAAGCTTGGAGTGGATCCTAAACAGAGGATAATTATAAGGGAAAGACTTCAATTCTCCAGTCGGAAAGTCACTTTTAGGGCCTGTTCACACCTGCGTCGGGCTTCCATTGATGAGTTCCGTCGGTGGAACGCGTCAACGGAAAGGCAAACGGAAACCATAGCTTCCGCTTGCATTACCATTGATTTTAAATGGGAATGCTTCTGTTGCAAATAGTTTCCATTTGTCTTCCTTCCGTAAGGTTTCCGTTTTTGTTTTTTTTCAGAATCAATAGTGTAGTCTAATGTATATATTATATTAGGCAGCTTTTTTAATGAGGTCCATTGTTTCTACTGAGCAACCTGTTTGGGCTAAACTACTGAAGTTACCAATTGTCAGATTTGCCACATGTTTGGCGCTATTTATTATTTGCGCTATACCTGAAGGCTTTTCTGCTTTTCTTTATGTACGTTTGCACACTATTATACTTTTGGACTTTGATTCTTATTTTATAAGGCTATGTTTGTTTGCCATATGCGCTGGGAAATAAATGCTCCTGCATATACGACGAACATGTTCATAGCCTATAATGGGCCGATGTATGCTAAACAAGGGTCCTTGTGGAATACATTCAGGCAATATACCTTTTTTTCACTATATTCGAAAAGCCTAGTCGACAATTCAAGGGAACCCTACAAAAAAAAAAAACACCTTATACCGCCATGGGTAACATGCAAATGTATAGAATACAGTTTCCTACATTGGGCGTATACATTCGGTATATATAAAATGGAGATTTTCTCTGTATACAGTGAACGTACACCACAAACATGTAAACAGAGGCTATGGTAGTAAAACCTCTAACAGAAATAAAAACACAAACAAAAACTGCACTGTTTGAACAAGGCCTAGAAATGGTATGTGTGTATATAAGAACTTCTTAAATTGCCACTCACCGATATTGCACATGATTCTGCTGCAGCAAATTTGTCATGCAAACCTGGTCTAAATGTTTTGTATTGCTCTGGAAATTGTGCCTTTTTAATCTATAAACCTGAATCCTGTTCTTTCTCTATGTATATAAACCCAAATGATATGGCCCCCTGTTTTTCGTAGTATACTGCCAGATGCCAAGTAATGGACCAGGTACCTGCTAAAACCCACAGATGGAAAATACACTGTGCCGACCAAGTACTACCTTAGCAAATAGACCCGACTTAACCTAAAAAAATATTCTTAATTACGCAGGGTTAATTGTAACTCATGTACAAGCCAAATCCGTGCTTGCCTGGTTCCATTATCTAGAATCCCCTCACGCAGGAAACACACGGCTGTGACTTGTCGATCACAGACCCGGTTTCCATTCACCACCATTTACGGCGATCATAAATAGCATTCTCTCCAGAAAAACCTTTTAATTTGAAATCTTTTCCACTGTAGATGTCCCAATTTTCACTAGATGAACTGAATAACAGCATGTATGTATCACAGATCTTACCAATAGAACAGTAAGTTTGTTTTCATCTTAACATTAACGTATTAACTGATTTCTTATTTTTAAAAGCATTTTATGGGACTACTCATATAATAAATCTCCGCAGTGGAGCACTAGGTCATTAATTGTATATCGGATTATGGATTCTATATGTAATAAGTGGCATTAGTGAAGGTCAGGTTTTATTAGTTAGGACTACATCGATGTTACCATTAGATAACGCAGCTTTTAGGGGGTTTTGCTGCATTGCTCTTAACATTGCAATGATTGGCTTCAAGGTTGCAACAGGTTACTTGCTTTTATATCAGAACGTTGCTTCCATAATTTGTTGCTTTGTGTTGCTTTCCATGTTAAAGATGGACCTGTTTTCTAGATTCCAGATGTTTTTTTCTTTACATGATATGTGAATACTAGGTTATCTGTAGGGCTCAATATCCGGAATGCAAACTATTTGACCGTGTAGATGTGTTTTATAAAGATTTCTATCCCAAGTTTGGTCTTTTTGTATATTCTACAAAGAAAGATTATTATTATTATTATTATTATTATTATTCTAAGACCTAGAGAGATTTAATTCAGAAAAGGAATCTCCTAGAACCTGAACATATGTAATGTATCTATACTAAAGTTCCATGAGTGTGTATATAATGTATTACATACTGTACATAATGCGCCATTTCCAATGGTTTTAAAGCGATAGTTACCTGTAAATAGGGGTGTTGGTCTCTTTAAAATATTGAAGTGTTATAACTCTAAATTATGAATGTGTTTGAGTGTATTGTATTCTTAAATGTTTAAGTTATATTTTAAAGTAGGAAAAAGTATATGCATTCAGTTAAGCTGCTATGACATCACTGGTGCTATCCACAAACTGATCCTCAGCGAATTCCTGCAAAGACTTTGGGCTATTCACTTATAGTCAGATCAAGAAGCATTACGGTTGGGTCTTGACGTCCTAGAATCATTTATATTGGGTTTAGCTGCAATAACAGACATAGCCCATGGATAAGAATGGCTTTCTGGAAGAAAGCAGCCTATTTGTATAATCCCATCCAAATTGATTTGTTTCATGCAGATTCTATATAGTCATGAACACGCAGCAAAAATAATGTTGTGACTTGCCCTTTAAATTACATCTCTGTTGCAGAAACTTTAAAATATGAAAATGATTCCTAAATCTGCTGTTCTCAAAGTGCAGACCTTTAAGTTATAATTGAGATAATCTGTTGCCGAGGGAACACTGCCAAACGTAATTACACTATTCACATCCAGCTATATAACAGTGACAGGTTTACTGCAAAGCATCTGTGGAACCTATGTGTTACTTTTATATTCTTAATTATGTACAAAAATCTCAGCGGCTTTCTGTAAATCTTGCAAAAGGAGCTGCTGTTGGTGCTAAGAAACAGATTTCTTACAGGTGCCTAACACTTAGAAGGCCAGAGATCCCCACAAGAAAAGGCAGTCCATAGTATATAGAAGTAACCTTTAATAAATACACATAGAATATATTCTGTAACTTGTAGTAAACAAGGGTAAACTAGAAGAACGTATCTGGTGCTCTGATCTAATAGCTGCTGGGATGATGAGCCATTTACATATATCTTACCGAAGGCCAAAATCAGTCTGGGGTCCCTTGGGCCTATAGGAGGGAATGATTCTGAGGGACCACCCACCATCTCTACAGAATACATGCACATCCACTTGCTGTTATCATTGTACACATAGGACATCTAGTCAATAAGGTCTAATAGGTTATTTGTTATAAGAAATAGACCCTAGTGGCAAGCGCTTGCCTCCCAAGTTACCTCCAAATGGAGTGGTCTTCTGCTAAACCTCTTGGGACCCATTATTGGGTCAGTCTGGGCCCACCAGAGGATCCTCTGGTACTGTGGTGGGCCAGTACGACCCTGCATAAGGTTGCTCAATGGACCAGATGTAGCTATGTCTATATGGACATATCCCATGTATAGGCAACCTTATGGATGAGACCTATGTAAACCAAGCAAGCTCCCCAAAGAATCATAACATAGTCTGTTAGTTTGGCCATATTTACTAAACCCCATAAGACACATTTACAGTAAAATGAATCTCCAGCTTGGATCCACTTTAAAACTTATATTATGAACTTTAAATATTAGCAGTAAACTATTTTATATATTCATTACCATTATTGCTCACTTTTGCCAGTAGGGGCAACAGAGTAGGGCTGCTGCCCTCCAGGTGCCAACATGTATTCTTCGAATTGAAGGACTGTCCCAATGTAATTACAGCCATGGTGACAGACACTTTGTTCACGATGTTCTGTTCAGGTTGCCTTCATTGGTCCAGTCTGAGTCAGAGCAACTGCAGGAAATTTGATTTCCCCATGGCTGCCGTGCTCTCATTCATATTGGTGATAGATATACTCGGTAGCTATCTGATAATAAAAATAAAGTTTAAAGTGGCTCCAAGGTAGAGGTTCCCTTTAACATTTGCCTAAATGTTCTACTATTGTAATAAATGAGACCCATTGGTTCCTCACTGTTATAACTTCTTCTCTTTGTCCTTTCTTCCTTCTCTAGTAGGCCATGTTGAAATTCTGAACAGCAGAATTGTGGAGTACCAGAATTTATCCGTGCGAAATGACACATGGCCTATCTGTAAATATCCATTACTGGCGTCCTCTACCACCCTGACAGTAAGCCTGCTGCAGTCCACATGTTAACCAAAAAGAGAGAAAATTATGGGAATATCTGAAAACGGCACTATGGGAAAAAAATACATTAACGTCAACATTGCTCTCTGAAAACTGTTATACACGTAGGATATTATACTAGACTCTCGTAACACATTTACTTTTAACACATGTAATCATTCTGCGTGTACCATGATAGATGTGTACACCATACGGAAGCTTGTTTTGCTGCATATTATTGGTGGATTCACATTTTAAAGTGTTATCTTAACTGTTTTGTTTACATTGTAGTCGATTTTCATTTTTTATGTGTGTATCATGATGAGACGTATACTCAAGACCATCTATTGCATTGTGATTAATTATTACATGCATTGTTGTTTAGTCATATATTCTTCGTATTATGCCAAACAGGGACAAAGTGGTTCTGTAAGAGGAGTTTTAATGCCTTATGAAATGGGCTTACAAATTATTATTTTTTTCAATTTTAAACCAACTATCTTAATCCTTCAGCCAATGAGCTTCTGAAAATCATTATAACCAGAAGTATGGGAAATTATAAGGTTGCTACCAAAGCAGCACCGTCTAAATGTAAATAACCATCTTCTGAAAATCATTATAACCAAAAGTATGGGAAATTATAAGGTTGCTACCAAAGCAGCACCGTCTAAATGTAAATAACCATCTAATTAGCACCATCTAAAAGGAAATATCACTTCAATTTAAACAAATCATTTTAAAATTATGTAAAATGATCATTTTAACTATTTTAAATGCCCTGGTATAAAGGTTTGCTGCCTTCAGGTTACTTAAGTTATTGGCTCTACGTACCTTCCTGCAACTTTTACTATATGCATTGTTTTATGTGTCTGGCTTCCATCTATATAATTCTGCCTTGTATATTCAGCCAACTGTTTCTTAACTTTTCCACCCATAATATATTTATGCAATTTGCAATCAGCAAGGTGGCACATTGGGGCTTCTACCCTGGGTGGGTCTTCTGCCCGGGCTAAAAGAACTCAATCTCCCTGCACTTCTGCATGGGGAAAGGGAAGTGGGAGCTTCCTCGTGCTAAGAAACCATCATTTTTACGGCAGTGCCACATCATTGTTCACATTCTGCAGTATGACTTTTGTCATAGGGGCTGATGATACACAATAGATTGTGGTCAGCAGGTCCTACCTATTCTGCCACCGACAATCTATTTCTATTTAGAGGGATACCGGCCACTTCAGTGGCATCTGTTCACCCATCTAAATTATAGCGATTTTTGCTTTCTGAAGATCATTTTATTGCTTTTATTCAAATTGGTTCCCACAAACCACTACTGTGTGTTGCAGCATTTGGGTAAGCAAATAAACAATAAACAGGTCTTCAAAGCTTAGAAGGAAGCCGGAAATGAAGTGATGTAATTAGGAACCGTAGCATGAAGGCCGTACAATAGACTTAAGTCATTCGGAATTGGAAACAAATTCAAAATTTCATCTCTGAATAAGCCCATTACATTTTGATGTGACTATGTTGTAGCCTGCCGTCATGGTCATAATAGCACTTATTATTTATACAAACCCCTCCCGCCCATGGGAGCAAATGAGTGGACAGGCCTATCAAACTAAACTGTTATCAATGTCATAGGGACAGTTGGAATAATGGATGTACCTTAAGTTTTGTACATATGGCAATGGGCCTGGTCCAACCATATCTACAAGACGGAGGTCCAGCCGACAAAATAACCTTCTTATAATCGTTAAAAAAAACATCAAGTGGTGGGAGAACAATCGTATATATGATATAGCTTTAAGAAACGGGCGTTGCATAAACAGACGAGTTGCACTTGATTTTGAGCAGTGGATCTCTAACCACTTTGGTTCCTGTTTTCCAGAATACTGCCACAATTAATGTAATATGTGGACTAACGAGTTTTTAGAATTTTATTTTTGTTTTGTTGAAAACTATTTGCGTTACCTGAATGAATTTTGCACAGCGCGTGCCAGTGCCTCAATGGTGAGAGATGTGACTGAACCAGATCTGATACATTCATATGGTATATGGCTTTATGGATTTAAAAGTATGATGGAACTTTCAGTGCTAAATAGTTTGTTTTTTTTTAATTTTTATTTTATTTTGTATATTCTGACACCTTATTGTAATCCTTTTTTTTTATGTATAAATATATACATATATTTTTAAACATCTGAGAGATGTATATAGAATGTAAACATAGGGGGTTTAATCTTAAAATCCTTTCGAGGGTCCTTTTAACCACATGCAGTGAATGGTAGATTTTGATGGTTAAAGACACATTGATCTTTCTGCTTGGTGAACAAACGGCTTCAATTGCTAATATTTTTAATCTGCATTGACAACTTTAGTAACAAATGTAATCCCCCAAAACTGACATCAACATTTCCTTTATTCCATTTCCGGATATGACCAATTATGAAATGTATAACTTTTTATCTTGGCCAAATGCTATTAATTTAGGTTATAAGATTGTCCATGTAAACACACACATATTTTGGCTTATGTATTGACAAAAATATGTTGCAAATATATTCGTTAATATGGGTTGACCATACGCCATATTTAACAACAAACCAACAGCGTAATGTTGCAACATAAGTATCAAGTGATTAATTCAACTTTAATCTTTACACCATTATTTTGGTGTTAAAGGAGTTGTCAAAGATTAGAAAAACATGACTGCTTTCTTCCACAAACACTGCCACACACGTCTATGGGTTGTTTGATATTGCAGCTTAGCTCTATTGAAGTGAATGGAGCTGAGCTGCAATAAACCCCACAACCTGTAGACAGGTGTGGCACTGTTTTTGGTAAAAAGCAGCCATGTTTTTCTAATCTTGGACAACCCCTTTAACCTTTACACCATTATTTTGATGTTAAAGTTTAATTATATTGTCGTGCAAACAACAAAATTGTTACATGAACCCCATTGTATTTCACAGCCGCCCATATATTTCCTTTAGTCAGTCTAACTAATGAAGGCAACATTTCTTAGGTTGCACTGAGGTTGCTATTAGTTACACAACATTATTGTGAATTGCAATTAGTTTAACGGTTTGTCTGTACCCTGATAAACTATAATGGCTGTTTTGTGCCTTCATTAAACAAAGGGGGTTACATACCCTTGTGGCCAAAATAAACAACCGATTCTACCTTGGATCAAGGGTGTAAGAACCAGCGGCCGACCATGCGGCTGCTATGGGGACCTTAGAGGGCCCAACCCTGGTTGTTGCATTCTTTTTGCTATTGGGTGGAGGTAAACCATGTAGGACTCCCCTCTCCAGAGGAACTGAAATGTTAGCAGACAAAGGAGCGGGGAATTGGCCCGAGTTATGAATATGGATGGGAAAACAAACACTAGGCCCTCCTGGTTTGAGGGAAAGAAACATAATGGTCTGCCCATTTAGAAGGGTCTCTCTCTCATTTACGCAAATGCCTTGAATCTGTCTTGCTCTGGTATCTTTGCACTTAGTTAGGGAATATTATATTCCCTATGAAGATCCAGATATAGCTGCGGAAAATGCATCCAAAAGGAGACCAGGTTGTTACCTTTTGGCCACAAGCGTGTAAATGGCAGACCGTAAATTTAACCAATTAAGTAATTAAGAATAGCCAATTGCTTCATATAAATATAGAGTTCAAGAGGGGTAAATATTGACCTAACTACCCAGAATATGATCAGAGTATGTGCTTTAACTCATACACAATTATCATTTTTAGATTTTAAAATAATATGAAGAAAATACAATTTTCTGTCAGATGTAAAAAATCCTATGCCATTGTGTACTTCATAAAAAGGTAAAATGTTTTACTTGGCTAATACTTTAATGCCTCATGCACACGACAGTGTGTGCCGGCCGAGGGCCATCCGTGATCCGTGGAAAGATAGGACATGTCCTATCTTTCCACAGATCGAAGAATTTGGTCAGTTTTCACAGACCCGATTCACCCGCTAAAGTAAATGGGTCCGTGTAGACTATCGGTTGTCTCTCGGATGCCATTAAAAACTGCCCGAGTGGCACATCGGTCGTGTGCAACTGGCAGAAGAGTTCTCCCTTTTGGACAATCCTTTTTTTGTTGGAAGGGTCCCCTGACAATAAGCTGATCAGAGGGTGTCCCCTTGCTGAAACCACTAGCGATCAGATGTCATCTGTGGGAGAACCTGACAGCAAGTGTTCAATACTCCTGCAGCACCACCACAGGGGAAATGAAGCATTACATACTTCCCATTTAAATCAATGTGCTGTCTGTAATGTACAGACATGCCAGGTCCTCCAGGGTGAGCGACTCTTTATAGCTGCTCTCCGCTCTGGCTAACACATGAGCGTCCTTCCCTAATAGGGTATTTGAAGATGGATTCTCTAAGCCAGACAACCCTTGTAAGCATGAGTTATAATTACAAATAAGAATTATTGTTCTATTAGTCTCCAAGTTAATCAAAGAAAAAAAAAACCTATAGTATTGCGGTAGCACTATAATGTGTTGTGCAATGGCTCAAACTTGTGTTCTTAGATAAAAGAAAATGTCGGCAGACTCTAAATGTCCTGATGGTTTTTTTCCCTCTTCTTTTTACAGTCATGCAATAAGTGACTCTAAAAAAAAAAAATGCATAGGTTTTAATACACAGAAGAAAAAAAAAATCTTTGAAAAAACCTGGTTTTCCCATCATCTCCAAATAATAGAGGCAGTCATTTTGTGGGTCTAAAAAAAATTCTCGAAAGTGGAGTGTGTGAGTTCATTAAGAACAAGTAACATCACTGGAGTGCCTTATTTTTCAGTGTTGTCACCCGTTCCGAGTGATGTGGTGATGTGCTTTTTTTTTTTGTAAATATTGGCTTATTCTACAAAATGGCTTTCTCTACTGTGAGGAGATGACCGGGTTCTCTATAGGAAACCTATATTTTATTTTATTTTTCTCCTTTATTTATCCAAAGCTATTTCTGTTAGTCCATTTCAATCAGCCTTATGCAAATAATATGCAACAATGCTGAAACTTGGATGTAACGGGTCTATAAGAGGGAAAGTTTTATACGCTTGTTATAATCTTAGACGTTAGTTCATTTTCTTTTGAATGATAATGTAGGTAGATATAAGGGAGTGAATGAAAAAATATATAAAATAATGAAAAAAAAATAAGTAGTGTTTTTTTTAATTTGTGAAATATGATTTCATAATTAGCCATGTTCGTTGTTTTTTTTGTTTTTTTTCTAAATTGATTTTTACTTGCACCAATATTTTAGTATAGACTAAGGAAAAAACAAAAACATACTAGTGTAAAGACAAATTAAGAAACTGGAGTCAAAAAATCCTTACTCATTTTTTTTCTTTCTAGAATTTATAAAATGTTAATAGTGAACTTTGCCGGAGAATTTCAGTTTTCTTTCTAACTGGTTTTTAGCGTGTTCTGCGCCATGTTTTTGAAGTGTTTATACATTATAAATTTTTGGATTTCTTTTATTTCTTGCAGTTACAATTTTGTCCATATGTATCACTGACTTTTCTGTCTTAATCATGTGATATCTTAAGGGGAGCATATGATTGACTTGTACCTAGATATCCTACTCATTTGTAAAGGTTTTTCTTTATTCATTCACATGAAAAAGTAAATGGCAATCGGGTATCACCCCAATGTTACATGCAGACGTACCCCCTCGGAAATAAGGATTCTAATGTCAAATTTCCAGCATCACTTCCTGCCTATTACGATGCTCCTAGTTTAGTCTGCTACGTAATATGGCAATAATGTACCTTGACTTTACATTGTAATGTATAAGTAAAGGGGGCCATACATATACCATAACTTTTGACTGGAATCCCCCCCCCCCCCACCGTATCCTTCTATAAACCAAATATTTATGTTCTTAGGGGGATAGGAATAGATTTGGTCAAGAAAATCGAATCCCCCCTCATTGTAATCAATAATATTTTTCACACCCAATCACGTTTGCAGGTGTAATTTCCATTTCTCCTCCTTGGCATTACTAACTGCTAATATGAACAGATATAGAGATAATGTGAATGCACCATCGTGGATGGCAGACTAAAGCTGGTCATAGACATTAGATCAATGTCGACCAAAACCAGGATCACCTGACTATCTAATGGGTATGGGGTCCTCCGGACTGTCCCCCAACAGCAGATGTCACAGGAAATAAGGATCTGGCATATTAGATTTCGACATGCCTGATCCTTTGTCTCCAAAGGAGCGGGTACTGTCGACATCATATCTTTCTCCCCATTGAAATAAACATGCATGCTCGGTCACGCAGGTTTACGGGAAGGTCAGGGGAGATAGCTGTTGGCCATACAAGTGTTCAGGTGACAGCTATCACGTGTATGGAGTAGGCAAAACAAGAGCACAAGCCTAACAAATACAGGCGTTTAGAAAGCATCAAACAACCAGAGAATGGAGAAGAAATGGAAATTATTAATACCCATGACCATAGTCCTTACTCTTATTAATATCACAATTTTATTGGTGTCCATCAATGATGTCATACCTAAAAGGCCTTTTGGCTCTTCCCGATATGGGACTTACACAAATTAAAAGAACCATTAAAATTAGATAAGATTCAACTGAATACTGTAGAAAAAAAAAAGTTTGTCTTTTGATCAGCTCAACATTTTGCCTATAATTACTAGAGTGCCACTCACTAGGAAGCCTTACAACTAGCAGATAATGGGTATACGCACATCCATCTCATACCTTCCTAAAAGCTAGACCCGTCGCTATTCTCCAAGAATAGTACATGGACCCTCAATAAAACCAAAAATATATTTTCGAAACGCTAAAAACAGAAGCCCTCAACATCCAGCATGCAAAGTGGGAGAGAAATTTATTTATAGTCGGCTTATCAATTTGAAGGTATTGTTGCTACAGTCTGCACTAACATTCACAAATAAGCTGTATCCTTACTTTGGCGCAGATTATGGCAGCGATGTCAACCATATAACTATTATGATTTTAGTGTAAATATACAAACTATATTAAGTATACAAATTCATTGCTGTTGTTCATTGACATAATAAATCGTAGCACATTCTGAAAATTTCTATTTCATCATAATCAGTTTGAGATATTTTAGTAACTAATGACTTTGATGGACAGACTTCAGGTGACATTTTACTACATATATACCATTATTTAATTAGTTTTATTACTACGGTCTCAATTATGAAGCATGACAAAGGTTATAATTGCTTTGTAGCATCATATACAGAATACAAGTATATTTTGGATGTAAATGCCTACAATGATAGATTCATTGTGTTATTATATATACAGTTGCAATGGCAACAAGACACTACAACATGGCTACCTTTTGTACACGTTAAATTTTCACATGTAAAATAAGAACAATGTATCGGTATGAGATTGTTACTTTGATGGAAACAAACTGTATCATAAATTTACTTTTTAAGATTCCAGTCCCATCGGCAAGATAGTGAATTTTGGGTTCATTTAAAACCTTGTAGGTTTAAGCACCTGAATTACCTGGTTTTAACACACCATGTAGCTGAATTAAAGATCCCAGCATGCCTTAGTGACTAATAGCCAGCGTTGTGACTTCTTGCATCTCTAAAGGCTGAAATGGATAGTTCCAACCTTCTTTGTGGAATATGAAAAGTGGTTGTCCAAAGTGGACAGCTCCTTTTAAGTTCTCTGTGATTGTAGGTGAAATAACTGGAGTCAGGAGATGCTAAAAAAAAGAAATTGTGCGGTCACTCTTCTTTTTTTTTTTTTTTTCTTTTTTTTAGGTTTAACATAAGTTATAGGAGGTTATAGTCAGATTTGTCACCAATGATCAGAAAGACATCTACACCAAGACCTTCCACCAATGGTAAATAGAATGGTGACTGATCATTGGAAGACCTCCTTTTCTACCCATACAAGCGTTGATTCATGGCCTGACTGTTGTATTGGAACATACAAACCGGCTATTCTTGGTGACCTTTGAAAGGTTTGTGGGATTTTTTTTTAAAAAAGAACCATAAAGAGGCTCTGTCACCAGATTTTGCAACCCCTATCTGCTATTGCAGCAGATAGGCGCTGCAATGTAGATTACAGTAACGTTTTTATTTTTTAAAAAACAAGCATTTTTGGCCAAGTTATGACCATTTTTGTAGTTATGCAAATGAGGCTTGCAAAAGTCCAAGTGGGTGTGTATTATGTGCGTACATCGGGGCGTGTTTACTACTTTTACTAGCTGGGCGTTCTGATAAGTATCATCCACTTCTCTTCAGAACGCCCAGCTTCTGCCAGATCACGCTGTGACGTCACTCACAGGTCCTGCATCGTGTCAGACGAGCGAGGACACATCGGCACCAGAGGCTACAGTTGATTCTGCAGCAGCATCAGCGTTTGCAGGTAAGTAGCTACATCGACTTACCTGCTAACGCCGATGCTGCTGCAGAATCAACTGAAGCCTCTGGTGCCGATGTGTCCTCGCTCGTCTGACACGATGCAGGACCTGTGAGTGACGTCACAGCGTGATCTGGCAGAAGCTGGGCGTTCTGAAGAGAAGTGGATGATACTTCTCATCAGAGCGCCCAGCTAGTAAAAGTATTAAAAACGCCCCGATGTACGCACATAATACACGCCCACTTGGACTTTTACTTTTAAACACACCCACTTGGACTTTTGCAAGCCTAATTTGCATAACTACAAAAATGGTCATAACTTGGCCAAAAATGCTCGTTTTTAAAAAATAAAAACGTTACTGTAATCTACATTGCAGCGCCTATCTGCTGCAATAGCAGATAGGGGCTGCAAAATCTGGTGACAGAGCCTCTTTAATAATAAAAAAAATAGAAAATTCTCCCTAAATCCACTGTTTCTGCCCGTTTGGCACTCCTAAAGTAAACAGCAGCAGTTGCATGGCATCCATCTGATGTCATGTCAATGTGGTCCTGTAACCATTCTTGGCATATGCAATGGCACAGTCTCTGTTTATTTCAGGAGGGGCATTCAAGCAGAGCCTAAAAGTGGCAGAATCACAGGGGTGGATATAAGGGTAAGAACTTAATGAATTTATTTTATTATGGTTTCTCTAGCAAAAGGTCTATGTGGTGATATCACTCAACCAAAATTTGCAGAACCAAATTTATTCCAAAATATAACATTTGCCTATATACCTAAAGGAAAGACAAGGGGGCACTTATTATTAAGTTAGACTAACCTATAAACACTTTAAGGAATTTAGGAACCCAATATAAATTCGATATTTGTATGCGATTTTTATTTTTTGGGGGGGGGGGGGGTTTATTGCGATTTTTATCATATAGGTCATAGCAATTACCGCACTGAGCACATACGTCTCTCTGCTTACAATAGTTTTATATTTTGTCAGAAGTTTGCACGATACATTCATCTCTAAATTGGTGCTTTTTGACTGGCAGAGGCTAAGAAAAACCTTATATCATTGGTACGTCTGGCCATATAAGTCAACATGGTCAATATGAAGTCTTGCCAGTGTTTTCCCCTACCAATGGCTTGCAGGGTGTGGTAAAATATTTGGGCTAAAGTTGGAAGTTCATTAATAGAACTGAGCATATACAAACCTTGGGTGAGCACAGTGGAGGATACTAGTATTCCTTGTTAACGACTAGTACGTGCAAGAGCATTTGATAATTGACCAATGTTGGTGAATATGAAGGCTCTTCGTCAAGTCTTCTAGATTTCAGATAGGACCTAGATTGTTCACTATTGAACACCATCTTTGTCACTAAAGTTGTACTAGCGTTATTTATGTAAAGATGTCTACTTTATGAGTTTCTCACTGAAGCGGTTTCACGCTGCGCTGTATAAGTGGAGGTTAAAGATGGCTTAGCTGCTATGTGCTTCTGAATTGTCCCACAGTAATTCAAGAGAAGCAAGTGAGACCTACTTTTTAACAGGCCTTAAATCCATTTCACGTCTATTGCTCACACACTCACCTTAAAAACAAGTTCTGCCTACAAAACATTTTGAAAAAAAAAAAAAAGGAAATATAAACTGCTGGGATATTTTAATACTAATTTATATAAGCAAAGTCTGTAAAAATAGTGTGGAATGACCTCTAAGCTGCATTTCGTGTTACAAATCTTTCCCCAGCCCTACAAAACATATGCTGCAGTATGATGTATTCCTGAAGACCCCAATATTCCTTTTTATGGTTCATTCTTGGTCTAGAGTAGGATTAGGCAACACGTGGCTTCAATCTACTGGAGAAGTAGAAGTCCCATCATACAAGTACTTGAAGGATCAAACCGGCTTGAGGACCACTGGTTGTCATCCACTCATCTAGTGCTTATGAAATGTAAGCTTTCAATGATGGAAGACATTGTCATTGTGTTTGTTAAATGTAGTGAACTGATATTTCGTCAGTGGTAAAAACCAAAATGGGGTTAGATGCGTAGATACATTGACATTTTACAGAATAAGTCAATTCAGCAGGACTAGAAGAACGAGAGCATTGAGGAACCTCATTGAAGGGTGGACTATTGCTAAACTAATGTCCAGTATCACTGAAAAGTAGCGTGTGAGTGAAGAGTCCAGTCATTCAAACTATTATGTCTTATTAGGGACAAATGTCCAGCAACAGCTGGAGTACAGGGAAGATACATACCCCTACTAGCAAGCTCTGACTCTTACTGTTGTTGAACTACACTTCCAGTAATGCCTATGTCTCGACATGATGAAGATGTAGCCAAGACTTGGTAGATGTAGTAGGACCATTTCTAGTTCCAGATACCCTGTTTTTTCTTATGGGGCAAGGATCCTTGTCTGTCTATTAATGTGAAGAGAATGTTATGACAATTCGAGTGCTATTACGTGTGTACTGCATTCATTATGTCTGGCCCAGAGGCTACTGGAAGTGATGGTCGTTCTTGTTTTGGTTTTTTTCCTCCCTAAGCATGATATGCTGCTTCAACAGTGTTGGAGATACAAATATGCTGCAGTTAAACTGATTCAGTTAGTGTACGAATGTGTGAGACATACCTTTTTTGCACTTATGTACATAGTCCAAGAATGGAAAATAAAATGTAAAAAAAACAAAAAAAAACTTGAACATATTTTGAATATAAAAAGTCCATAAAAACACAGGAAAAGTTTGTAAAAGAGATAGGTATAAATAAGGCTTTGAAAAGACGGCATTTTGCTATAAAATGTAAAAAAAAAATCCAAAAAGCATGATGTTGCTTTGCTGTTGCAAAAGCTTTGTAGGTTGCCATAGCGTAATATTCAGCACTGGTAAACTCCAATCTGCAGCATAGAGCATGTGAAATGAGTATCCTCATAATGGAGAAGAGTTCAGGGTGGAGCCATCATTAGGTTGTAGTTGTGACTTGTGCCTCACAGCACAGATTTTGCAGCTTTCTGTACTTTTTGTGACTATTAATCCATAATACTACTCTATAAGGCTCAGTTCACAATTGCTTTGTACTTTGCTGGTTAATAATTGAATATATCTTTATAGTAATTGGAGCTCCTTTTTTTTTTTTTTTATATATATACAGAGCTTCAAATTCAAATTAGTCAGATCAATTATTTCAATTCTGACTGCCTGCAACTACCACTTGGGGGAGTTTACTGCATACTGATATATTATTGAATCCAATACATAAACTGTTTGCAGTCATGCTCCCTCTAATGGTGGCTGTAGGAAGTCAGACTTTTATCATTGGGTCTACGACTATGCAGGAGATTTGGAGCTGTGTGTGTGTATATGTATGTATGTATGTATATAATATATATATATATATATGTATATATGTGTGTGTGTGTGTGTGTATGTGTATATATATGTGTGTGTGTGTGTTCTCTCCAATTTACTATATAGGTGTATATTATCAAGGAGAATGAAGTTAAAAAAATGGTGTTCAAGGGCGGGCATTCACCTTAAAATGTTCATAGACATATGGTAATAGTTGGCCATAGGATCTTTCAATTAGAATTAAAAAAAACATGTGTGTTCAGGTAGTGAGAGGTGTAAACGACTGCCAGACACTTATCTAAAATGAATATAATAGTATATTATTCCCCTGGCAGCTGAAATTCAATGGTGCCTGACAGCTCCCATAGACATAAGATTGTCAGGAGATCTGCCAACAAATATCTCATGTCTATGGCCATCCTTAAAGTGACCCCGACTGCTTTTGTCAACTGCTAAAGTCATGTATTATATAAAAGCACTCTTCTCCATAATGAAATTATTTCACGTATGCCTTGATTTAGAAGATGGCCGAGCAGACACGTGAAGACCGTTACCAGCCCTTTAATCAATGCTGCTGTCCTATTGAGGAAAATGGAATTTGCCTGTAAATTGTAAATCTATTAGATATGATTTTCATTCAAACTTTTTTCCTTTTTAATTTGACTTTTTGTTCAGGCTGCCCGTATCGCCCCCTATCTGGACAATTGCAATGGTCTTGAAAACCAGTGCAGTGTGACCAGCCAATCACACAGCAGATATGGTTCAGCTTTTACAAATTGACATATTAGGGAGCTACATTATGAGCTGTTGTCCCATTTACAAGGATGTGATATGTATGTTAGGGAATTGGTCATCGTGGATTGACCAAATCTATTAGTCCAAGTGGCTCCAAAGGGGGAGCTTCACTTTAACTTTGTAAGACTCAGTATTGGATTTTTTTTTTTATACATTTCTTGAAACTGGTTTTTGTGATCTGAAGCAATATTCACAATGCAGCATAAGAAGCTTTCATATCAATATTAGTTCATATTACAAAAGGGCAACCCCTCGCTGTATGTGGGCTACTGGTCCAACAATTGGCCTACCAGTCCAGTTAGACAACTCTCAAAGCACCCAGACCTGGCGGGCAGTATTCGTCATGTGCAACTGAGCACTACAAAATCTATGCAAAAAATGTTTTTGTATTTTTATTTTTTTTTACAACTTTTATATTTTTTCCCCAAGCATTTTTGACTATACATTTGGATATGGTCTGGCACTAAATAACCAGAAATAGATTTACATGCATGCAAGCATTTTCCTTATTAGCCTGATAGATATATTGCAGTTGTGACAAATTGCATTTACCCCGCCCACCACATGACAATCGTTTTGCACTATTAGTATTGTATGCATTGAAAAGCAGCTCCTTTCCTAGCGGTCTTCACTGTGCTCCTCCTATATCTTGAAACGTCTAATTCTGCTTCGGAAGTTGCGGAAACCACATGTACGTGAAAATTCAGCTTCAATCGATTTTTTTAATTTACATTTTTCTTTTACTTAATTTTTTGTTACACGCAACAGAATGAAATAACCTGACACAGAAGTTCTACTGTACATGGGAAACCGCTCTAATGTAGAGATGGGAGCCATTTGTTGCCATGGCTCCTTGTACTCTAGCAGATGAGGGGATGACTAAACCTATTCTTATAGGAAGTGTTCTGCAAAGATTCGACACATAAGTCAACATGTAGTGATATGGTTCTACTAAATTGTATAATTTCATCTGTAAAACGAGCAAGTGTTGAAACCATATCGTAAGTAGCCTAATACTCTAGTTCCGATTCTGCCATGTCAGATGCTACAAAGTACAGTATTTGCATACAAACCATTCACGACTGTTCTTTTCCTTTAGGACAGTAGCGTCTTCTTACAGCTTAGCATGATATCTATCCTCTATTACATTATACACGTGATTTAGGTCGATGTGTAAAAGTAGCCATAAGTATGTTTGGCTCACATTATAGAGGAAAATAAAATTTTGTATGTGTAAGTAAGGTCTAGAATTTAAAGGGGTCCCATAGTTTTATATGCAGATCACTAAATTATTTTACATTACCAATAAACGTTGGCATCAAAATTTGCCCTTTGATTGCTGATCCTCAAGCTGGCCATACAGAAGTTGACCGGACCCACAGATTTAGACAGGATCGGCTGACCATTTCATATATATGGGATCCTCCCGACTGCCTTGATGGCAGATGTGTGTGTTGGGGGGGGGGGGGGGGGGGTTAGGGATAGCGCATGTTGAATTTCAGCACTCTTTAAGCTTTGTTCCAACGGGAGATACTGGAGTAAGGAAAGATCTTGTGTATGGCCGGCTTTAGACCCTAGCAGGATAGTTATGATTATATACATTCCCACGCCCGTATGGACTAGATACTACCATAGATACATACGGGCCTATTCTACATCAATGGATGAACGGATGTAAACAGACAGATTTGTTCTGTTCGTTTTATTGATTGATATATATATATATATATATATATATATATAGATATAAAACTCTCGGACCCCATTAGCGGCCTGACCTTTATATAAGAAGAAGCTCAGGCTGTGGGAACACATCATAGACCACATACTGTACATGCTATGAGATACATGGTGTATAGCAGAACCGGCTACTATTACCTTTCTACTGACACACAGCCTTGGATTCACACAGCTCAGACTTGTTTCTCAGCTCTAGAATGTAATAAAAAAAATCATTCCCTCAACTGTTACCAACAGGACGTACTTTTTCAGTTTCTTTTTTTTTTTAGCCAGATTATATCGCTGTAGTGCTTGTATGTGCTTTAGAACGTGCATAATGCTATTCATTTTAGTATGTTACTTCTATATTGTTGTTTATTTTTTGATCTTTTAATAAAGTATATACAAATTCTTGGTTACATGTTTGGTGTTGTTTTTTTCATTTTATTGTTTTTGTTTAGGTAGGCTTATTACGAATGGATAAATCAATGTCAAATATACGAATTATTTCAAGGGTCATTCTGCTTGCCATTTAAGTGTAGTACAACTAGTTGGTGGCATGTTACAAGGGTTAAAGCCACAGTCTCCTGCATTTCGGGAGATGTCACCACAGCCCTCTGAAAACCATCCGTGTGATGATTACGGATAGTTGGTCGTACTCTAAAACTTGGGTCCAACCATCTTATTCTTGATAGACCTACAGTTATTCTAAAGAGACCCTTTCACCTGCTCATACATGTGTAGCATATCACATGTTGCACATGAAGGTGAAAGGTTCTCTAAGAATTAGGTCTTCTGTTAGAGCATATGATCACCTTTGTACACAGTTATATAATCTACATGAGTACTAACCCAGGTATACAGCCAACTGCTGCATTAAAAATTCTTCTTGTCGCTATTGGAAACCTTCAACAAGCTTGTCGTAAGACACACTACTAACACCGTAGCTGAGCCCCTACAATGTAGAAAGTCCATTTAGTTCTTTTACTTCATATTACTGTATAAATTTGCATGCAGATTAATTCTATTTGTTGAATGTTAAATATACCTGTATATTTTAAGTTCCATTACGCAAAGTGATCAACAAGGAACAATTCATCATTAACCCTTTAACGCACCAAAATGCAACTGTACGTCATGGTTTCCCCTGCCTTACTGCACCATGAGGTACAGGTACGTCATGGTTTTATTCTGTCACCATGTCAAAAGACATTGTGACAGCCGATATCACTGTTCTGTCACCGACAGCCAATAGTCACTATGATGCGGCAGGGAACCAATCGCGGCTCCGGCTACGATCGCTGTGATTAGTCAGTCAGTAGTGACTGACTAATCACAGCATTGCAGGATGGTTACCTGGCAAAAAGAGTTGGAGAGCCAATTAGCTAGCCGATCAGCTGTTGGCAGAGAGGCGGCCATTAGGCCTACTGTTGCAAAGTACGCAGGCCTGTTAGGCCCCACTTGGAGGCGCCCCTAAAAGGCTTCCGGCCACAAACTGAAGGTGGCGGCGGACTCAGGCCACAGGTGTCAGCTGTATGTTACAGCTGACACCCTGCTGTAACGGCAGGGAACGGTGCTAGCGCCGTTTGGCCTGGTCTAAAATTGGCCTGGTCCATAAGGCCAAAACAGGCTTGGTCCTCTGCTGTTCATCTTGATGACTAAGAGCTGAATAATAATGCCTCATGCACATGACCATGTGTGCTGGGCAGGCCCCGTCAGTGATCTGTGGAATGATGGGACATGTCCTATCTTTCCACAGATCAGAAAGTCGGGTCCGTTTTCACGGGATCTCTACTTTTCCATTATACAGACACATAAAACTCGAGCCGCCATACAGGCTTTGCCGTGGTCATGAGGCCTTAAAAATTTTTTTTGAGTTATTTAAAAAAATAAATTGGTCAATATAGGAGGGCTGCATAAAAAAAAGCCATTACTTACCTCACAGATCCCCATCGTTCCAGCATGGTTGCTCCATTCCTCCCCACTTCTGTGTATTGACGTAGCTGCAGCAATGACTTGCCTGTATACCCACATGATCGCTGCAGCCAAGCGCTGCCCTCAGCGATCCTGTGCCATATACCCACTGCGACCAGTGGCAAAGTTTTAAAATAACTCGGAAAACCCCCTTTTAAAGCGATTGTGCACCTTTCAATTTGTGTTTTTGTTTTTTTTATAAAAATATCTATCAGTGTGATTAGTGCAATTGTATACAGAGCAGCTGTATCTAGCGCTAACACCGGAACCAGTTAAGTCCACGGGACTGACGGGTTCAGTGACCACGAGTCCTGCGTCTGACACGCAGGGTCCTCCTGTAATTGATCACATTGAACTTAGATGTGATCGATAGCTGCTCGATCTGACCCGCTGTCACTGAACCAGTCAGTCCTGCGGACCTGACTGATTCGGGTTTCAGTGCTAGATACAGTTGCTCTGTACACAGGATACATAGCAGCTGTATCTCAAGAAGTAAAAATAATTTTTAATAAAAAGTATTTTGAAAGTTGCACCAAACACACTGACCACTTATATATATATATATATATATATATATATATATATATATATATATTTTACACTATTTAAAAAGTGTACATAGAGACTCTTGAAGACTATGCAAGGGGTCTTCAACTTCTGGTTGGTCTTCAGGTTTCTCATTGGCATGTCCATGATTTTTGCAATTGTATTCATCCATCTTGTTGGTGATCATCTTCTTCCTCTCTCCCTCCAACACGTTTAGGCCTGGAAATGCACTTTTTGAACTCGACGTCACATAAGGAAAAATCTAATTTTTTCCTTAGAGTTCCCTATACATGTGCATATCCGAGTAGAGTTGTAATGTTTATAACCCTGAGCAGCATCTAAAAGGGCACCACATTCCCTCATATTACGACAGTTAGCAGGCTGGGAGCGCTCTATAAATGCAGACAAGGTGACAGGTAATCCCCACTGTGTTACTCCTGCCTACTGTACAATGGCTTCCGTGTTGGCAGCGCTCAGTGCTATGCTGAATCAGCTCTCCATCAATATTTAAGGGTAATCCTCCTGTAAAGAATTCTGCTAATGACATTAACCACTTAACCCTTGGCATTTCTACTCTGGGAGAAACTGGTCTTCGAGTTATAGCAAATGAATGAAGCCGGTTCTTAGTGACCACAATGGAAATCCAACTGATCCAGTAAGGAAGATCCGGATGTAATAGAATTACTAATGCAAAGCAGGAGTATGTGCAGTCAGCGGTTTCATCTCAGTTTATTGTTATCGTGGTTCTAAGTCCGCACATTGTAAAGAACACCAGCCCCATCAAGACAACCCGTCTATTTGTATATACACCCCTGTATTCACTACATGACTTGTTTAGACCCTGTTCAGATATAGCATTTAAACCACCTGCCTAATATTATGTAGGTCCTCTTATACTGACAAAACAGCTCTGACACGTTGAGGGATGGACGCCACAAGACCTCTGAAGGTATCCTGTGGTATTGGGCACCAAGATGTTCGCAGATCCTTTTAGGCTTATATGTTTCAAGGGGAATCCTCTATTGTTTTTCAAGCACATCCTTCAAATGCTCAATAGGCTTGAGAATTAGGGAATTTGGAGGCCAAGTCAACACATTGCAAAAATTGTTCAGAAATGGTTTGAGGAACATAAAGAGTTCAGTGTGGCAGGGCACATTATCCTGCTGAAAGTGGCTACTGCCATAAGGAAATACCGCTGCCATGAAGGGGTGTACTTGGTCTGCAACATTGGTTAGGTAAGTGGTATGTGTCATGAATGCCAGGACCCAAGGGCTCCCAGCAGAACATTGCACAGAGCATCACGCTGCCTCCGCGAGTTTGCCTTCCCATAGTGCACCTGGTGCCATCTCTTCCCCAGGTAAGCGAGGAACATGCACTGTGCCGTCCACATGATGTAAAAGAAAATGGGATTCTTCAGACCAGGCCTCGTTCTTCCATTGCTCCATGGTCCAGTTCTGATGCTCATGTGCCAATTATAGGTGCTTTCAGCGGTGGACAGGGGCCAGCATGGGCACTCTGACTAGTCTGCAGCTACGCATCCCCAAACGCTGAAAACTGCGATGCACTGTGTGTTCTGACAACTTTATATCATAACCAACATGAACTTCTTTTTAGAAATATGTGCTGCAGTAGCTCTTCTGTGGGATGAGAACCAACGGTGAGTCTTCACTCCCCACGCGCATCAATGAGCATTGGGCGCCCATGACCATGGTTCACCGGTTGTTCTTCTTTGGACTCGTTTTGGTAAAGTACTAACCAATGCTTACCGGGAACACCCTACAAGACTTGACTTTTTTTTTGCTCTGACCCAGTTGTCTAGCCATCACAATTTCGTCCTTGTAAAAGTCACTCAGATGATTACACTTGCCCATTTTTACAGCTGCCAACATATCAACATCAAGAATGGACTTTTCACTTGCTGCCTTAAATATCCCACCCCTTGACAGGCGCCATTATAACTCGATAATCGCTATTCACCGCTCAATGGTTTTAAAGTCATGGCTGGACGGTGTACATAGAGTGGTCTAGGGCAAAGGGATAGTATTCCTGGTAATGGTCTAGAGAGGGTTAGGGGTTAATACTGATTATCTCTGATGGTCTAGCGCAGCGAAGGGGTTATTAGTAATATTCATGGGGCCCTAAAATGGTTATGCGTTAATACCCAATATCATTAGAGGTCCAGGGTGGGTTTAAAGGTTATATGTCTTGGGGTTTAGGATGTAAAGGCATTAATGGTATTTATCACCAAATTAGAGAGGACGTTTTAAAATTTTCCTAATTATAAATATTAGAGAGGTTTTATATTTTGGTCTCCTATTACGGTACTTCACAAGGTTTCTCAAGAAGTTATAGTCCTCTACAAAGTATGGGAGCACGGCCCGCAAAATGCAAAAGAACGGACATGTTCCATAATTTTCGGAACATTTTTACGGCACGGTCACCCATCCGTAGCTCTACGGAAAGGTGTCCGCGTTCAATGAAAGTGAATGGGTCAATTTTTGCGGACCGCAATTGCAGTCCGTAAAAATGGAGGTTTTTTACGGTCGTGTGCATGGGGCCTTAGACTTCTTTCTTCTAAGCCGGGAGAGTCTCCACCTGAATGCGGCAGCCAGAAGCCGCCTTACCAGGAGGGACCGGTGCAGGGTACTTCCATTCTAGGAATAGGTGCGGTTCCCAGTGGTGGGACCCGCATCTATTATACATTTATTTTATATCCTGTGGACATGCCATAAATGGAGACAACCCCTTTAAGTGAGTAGTAACAATTGTATCATCTGCAGTTTAACCCTTTCCCTGAAAGAGATGCCTTAACATTTTGCACCTCTGGTAGACAGGACAATATACAAATAAAACCAGAATTATAGAACTAAAAAAAAAACATATTGTACCCCCATATATATTTTGAAAGTAGACACCAGGCACATTGTCAAAATGCTACTCAGCATCTTACACACACACGACCACCTTCATGCAATTTTGTATTCGTTATTTTCTGTAAAAAGTGCATTCGTTTGATGTAAGTTAACATTTACACAACTATAATTCTTAAGATTCGTTAGTTTCTGACTCAACATAATTATTGCATATAAATGCACAGGAGGATCAAAATTAAAACTATTGTTGAGCCAAAATGATCGTGCATATCTAAAAAATGATCGCTAATGTTCGCAATATCGGGTAAATTACTAAAATCAGTAAATGTGATGATATTTTGGTTTCAACTGTGTTTTTATTGAAAATTTTTCAAAAATATACATATAACTTAGAGCAGCATGAAGGGCCATGCAATTCACATAGTAAGACAGTAACTTTCAATAGACAGACAAAACATCTGGGAAAAAACACAGGGGTTTAAGGGGGTGAGGGGGGGGGGGGGGAAATAGTCGGAGCTCCACCTACCACCTAATCTTGAGTTCCCTGTATCCAATACTTGTCCCACACCACTTTGAACCTGTCCAGTTCATTGTCAATAGAGGCCGTCATATGCTCCATTGTACGTATTTCCCTAATTCTAGTTACTAAGTCGATGTGGGAGGGAGGGGTTGTCTGTCTCCATTTCCACGCTATCAACGTCTTAGCGGCTGTGAGAAAGTGTCGAAAGAGTCGAGCTGGTGATTTCCCCAAAGACCTAGGGGGAACATTTAGGAGGTAATGAAGAGGATCTAAGGGAATATCCTGCTGCAACACCGCCAATGCCAAGTTCTTAACTTCCAACCAATACTGTTGTACCAGTGAACAGCTCCAGAAAATATGGAACAGATCACCTCTCTGACCTCTACAACGCCAGCATTCCGACGGAATACCCGGATTGAAGCTATGCAGAAAGGCAGGGGTGTGGTACCAAAACATAAGGATTTTATATTGGTTTTCCTTATATGCAGTGCAGATGGAGGTTTTAGCTGCTTGCGACCAAATAATCTGCCACAATGAGATGGATTTATTCAGTAAGGCCTCCCACTTCAACATGTATCTATGCCCAGGCGGAGGGGAACCCTCCGGGGATAGCAATAATGCATAAATGGCTGAGATAAGCCCCCTAGTGGTGGTAGCATACCGACATAACCTTTCGAAGCTTGTAGGTGCAGTAACCCGCGTGGATCTAAAAGTTTGCTGCATGTAATGCCTAACCTGAAGATAGTGAAAGAACGCAGCGGAGGGAATATTATGATGTTTTTGAAAGTATGAAAACGGGTGAAGCTCTTGCGTGTGGGGATCAACCATATCAGCCAGGTGAAATACCTCAATTCCCGTCCACAATCGGACTATTCGGGAGGTAGTGCCCCCCGGAATAGTGGGAGTGTAGAGTACCGAAGTCAAGGGCGGGCAACCCGATGCCAAATGGAAGCGGTTTTTACAGGTTTCCCACACCTCCCTTTGAAATCTCATGGGACCCAATAAAGATGCAGTCGGCATTACCAGTGGGTCACCCCATAACAGGGAGTTTGGGTGGACCGGGGCCATCCATAGCTTCTCTATTTCGGTCCATTTATTGTACGCCCTTAAAGACACCCAGCTGGGTATGCGACGGAGGTGTGCCGCCCAGTAGTACTTCACCACATCAGGGACCGATAGCCCACCCGCAGATCGACCCGATAATAAAACTGATTTCGGAATTCGATGTCTGCCGGAATGCCATATGAACCTGAGGATAGAAGACTGCATGGCCCGCAATTCCTTCATAGGTACTGCTACCGGCAAAGTCTCAAAGTAGTACAGTAATTTAGGGAGCAAGGTCATTTTGACCGCTGCTATGCGCCCAAAAAATGACATGGGAAGAGGATCCCACCTGGCCATTAGCTGACGTAGCTCTACAAACAGAGAGGGGAAATTAGCCTTGTAAACCGACGTATAGGAGGGAGTGAGTTGAACTCCTAAGTAAGTCAGGGAGGTTTCCTTCCAGTTGTAGGTGTAGTTGTGTTTGAGTAGCTGGAGCTCCTGGTGTGGGACATTAAGAGGGAGCGCTTCCGTTTTAGATGTATTAGTTTTATATCCTGACAGCCTCCCATACCTACGGAGAACTGTAGTAAGGTTAGGGAGGGAGGTATGAGGTTTAGTGATAGTCAAGAGGACGTCATCTGCAAACAGGGAAACCTTAAACTCTTTATCTTGTATCTGGACCCCCGCTATATCCCTGGATTTCCGTATTTGAGCTGCTAAAGGTTCTATGCATAGAACAAATAAAAGTGGGGATAGGGGACACCCCTGACGTGTACCATTCCAGATTTGAAACGGAGGGGAGGTGGAGTGTGGGAGTTTAATTGCCGCTGTCGGTTTGGAGTATAGACCACGCAGTGCTGTCAAATAAGGGCCCGAAATCCCAAATGAATTTAGAGTTTCGAACATAAATGGCCATCCCAAGAGGTCAAACGCCTTCTCTGCATCTAGACTAAGAAGGATCGCCGATTCCTTTTGCTTTTGGAGGGCATCAATGAGGTCAAGGGCCCTTCGTGTGTTGTCTCCTCCTTGCCTAAGAGGCACAAAGCCCACTTGGTCTTTGTGAATCAAAGAAGGGAGCCAAACATTGAGTCTATTAGCTAGAAGACGGGTGAAAATTTTTAGATCCGAATTCAGAAGGGCTATGGGTCTGTAATTGGAGCACTCTGCGTGGTCTTTACCTGGTTTAGGGATCAGCGTGATATGAGAATGCAGGAATGTTTGAGGGATGGGAGAACCCTGTAGGAATTCATTAAATAAGGAAGCCATCCGTGGAACCAATATCTCTGCAAAGGTCTTATAATACCCATATGTAAAGCCATGTGGTCCAGGGGCCTTACCACTAGGGAGATCCTTCAATATATCAAACAATTCCTCCGCAGAGATCGGGGCATTCAGGGATGAAAGCTCCTCATCTTTCAGTTTAGGGAGAGCACAGGAAGAGAGATATGCTTGCAGCGTTTCCCTCCGACGAGCCGGATCAGGTGGTAAGGTATTTGGCAGGTGGTATAAGGATTTATAATAGTCATGAAAAAGTGTGGCTATCGTGTCTGGGTGATGCTGGAGTATGCCCGCCTTATCCCGAACCGCCTGTGGAGTACGAACAGTCGCCTGATCCCGCAATAGTCTGGCCAGAAGCGAGTGCGCCTTATTACCTTTGTCGTAATATTTCCTTTTTGTGTATAGTAATGACTTTTCTACCCCCTTCATAGCTAAGTCCTTGAATTGTGCTCTAGCCTCTATCAATTTCCGTAGTGTCGGGACCGCCGGTTTAATCCCCATTTCTCTCTCCAACTTAGTAATTGTCCGATGGAGAGCCACCCGCTTGGCCCGAGAGTCTTTTTCAATCTAGATCCCATTACTATGCATTGCCCTCTCATCACCGCCTTATGCGCCTCCCAAAGAGTGGATACTGAAGGAACCGATCCCTCATTAAGTGCATAAAATTCCCGCATATGTCCGGCCAGGCTGTCCCTAAGAGCAGGGGACTTAATCAAAGTTTCGTTTAAGCGCCAATGACATACTCTCGTATTTGGTTTCCCTATCTGCAGGGACACAGAAACTGGTGCGTGATCTGACCAAGAGATGGGGTCTATATTCGCCCCCTGGAGCGCACGGAGGGCAGGGACATTACCAAAAAAGTAATCTAAGCGTGTATGAGTGCTATGCGTATGGGAGAAGAAGGTATAGGACCTATCACCTGGGTGATCCACTCGCCACAAATCATAGAGCTGGTGCTCTCTAATTAGTTGCCTAAAACGTGTAGAAAGTCCTGTAAGGGTGGGCGTCGGAGTAGCGTGTGTAAGAGAGACCCTATCCATGGACGTGGAGAACGGGACATTAAAATCTCCTCCCACCAGCCATGCCCCCCTAGGAAGCTTCTGGAGTTTAGAAAGGAGTCTACGTAGGAATGGAATCTGTGCGGTATTAGGAGAGTAAACGTTACATAAAACAATGGGCTGTCCAAACAAAGTCCCCTCTATTATAACATATCTGCCTTTCGGATCTAGATGTGAGGTGTGAACTTGTATGGGGCAGGAAGCTGCTATCAAAATGGCCACCCCCTCCCTTTTGCGACCTGACGAGGCAGAGTACACAGCAGGATACGCCCCTCGGGCAAATTGGAAAGTTCCGGATGAATCTAAGTGTGTTTCCTGCAGAAAAGCAACTTCCGCTCCAAGCGATTTCAACTCCCTGAGAAGCAAGCGTCTCTTCACATTGGAGTTGAGACCCTTGACATTAAGTGTGACAAATTTAACCATGGTCAAAGATGTATGAAAGAGTAAAGAAGGATGTGGAAAGTGCGGATGTATACAGCTCACAGTTATGTCGGGGCCAGTCCCATGTCGGTTTCAAAGCAAGCAGTGTTCTACGGCGTCCTTCTACCTTGGAGGTTCTTGGAGGATTCACTGTCGTCTCAGGTGTTATTTCGGATGAAAGTAGGAGGGGAGGGCAAGACACTGGGGTAAAGACGTACCAGGGAGACAATACACATATCTGCAGTGAGAACAAAGAGAAATGCATGAGATCAATGAATTTCAAACACACTCAGAAAATACTACCAGAATTGCAATGAAACAAGTGGATCTATATCGGCGCTGCTGTTTGATGTGGACGAGGTAAGTAACCAGAGGTCAGGTTTGAATTTAGATAAACTGTTTATTCGCAACGCGTTTCAGCGCCGAACTGGCGCTTTCATCAGGCTTTCATCGATGCCTGATGAAAGCGCCAGTTCGGCGCTGAAACGCGTTGCGAATAAACAGTTTATCTAAATTCAAACCTGACCTCTGGTTACTTACCTCGTCCACATCAAACAGCAGCGCCGATATAGATCCACTTGTTTCATTGCAATTCTTGTACCTAAGCGGTCACCTTGTTTGACCGGTCCGGATCTGGCTGCAGCTACCCCGTGGACCCCAGTGCTGAACTTCTCTAACCTCACGGTGAGCATATATATCCCCTTCCCTATCTCACCTCCAATGTTCTTGATCCACACCTAGTGGCGCCGTGGCTTTTTTTCTCCTTATTCTAGAAAATACTACCAGGGAGAATACTATACCCTGGGGCGGGTGATATTAAAGCAAAAGAAAACTGGTAATACAATATTACCCTTTGCAACTCTCTCTAAAAACAGAGGGAGAACTGCAAAACAAATTACCCCTATCAAAAAAGGAGGTCGGGTCTCAACAGTCGAGGAACCTAGTACAAAAGTATGTATAAATACGTACAGGCCGAGAAAAAACAAAAAGGGGGTGAAAGAGCCAAGTGTATCCCGGGCAATCGCGCCCTGCCACAATTTACGTTAACGAATTAAAGAGAAGCAACATAAAATCAGAAATATAATCCTAAATGCATTTTTAGCCTAGGATAGTGCAACTGGCGAAGGGAGCAGCTGGTATGGGTGACCAGGCTCCTTCACATATATTACGGAGGTGCCGTGTATCTGCGCAGCGTCCATCAATTCAAATCAGGTCTTGGTGAACTTCGGTTAGACTGTCGTCTTGGAGAGGTCCTCCGCTTATTTCGGACCGACTGCCAGACTGGAGGTGGAGACGAAGGCGGCAAAGGAGTCTCCCAATTCTGCATCTTGGGCGTTGGTATACCAAGGGAGTCACAGAAATGAGGCAAATCCCCTGGGTACCTCAGGGTTGCAGAAACACCATCTCTTCGGGCTGTAAGGGAGAACGAAAACCCCCATCGATAAATAATATTGTGGTCCCGTAGGGCTGCGAGAAGCGGACGAAGCAGACGTCTTTTCTGTAACGTAATCCAGGAGAGATCCGGGAATAACTGAATCGGCACACCGGCATACTCCAGGTCTTTACTCTGACGGGCTTTAAGCATAATGTCCTCCTTAGTGCGGAAATCCTGGACACAGCAGATGATATCTCTGGGCTGAGATGTAATGGATTTTGGTTTCAGTGCTCTATGCGCTCTGTCAAGCGGTATCCGATTAGACGGGGGTGCACCCAAAAGGTCGTTAAAGATAGTCTCTAACACGATGGGAAGATCTTCAGACCCCGAGGGCTCCGGTATGCCCCTTATCCTTATATTATGACGGCGACCTCTGTTATCCAAATCCTCTAGATGCAGTTGCATATCTCTAATGGACGCCAGCTGGGAGGACACTGAAGACTGTATCACAGAGACATGGCGCCTAGTGGCATCGTGGTCATCTTCTAGAGCCTCCACCCTCGTAGCAATCTGCTGTATATGCTGCGACACCCCCGCCAATTCTGCACGAAAAGCTGCCTTCACTTCTTGTATCATACTCTTAAAGTCCTCTTTAGTGGGCAACTGTGAGAAACATTCCCTCCACATAGGGGGCACATCTGAAGGAAGTGAGGCTGAATCCTCCAGGTCAGAATCTGAGGCATATACAGGGGCCTGGGCATAGGGGGTCAAAGATGGTGTATCCCCCAGATCGTCTCTCCTCCCCGGCTGCTGGATCGTGGGCCGTTGAGGTTTAGGTGCAGGCCAAATCTGTAGGGCCATTTGTGCTGAGGGCTGTGACATTGGTGGTTCAAGCAGGTGTACTGGGGCCTCTGACTGAGCTGATGCTCCTCGTGGCCTGGCCTCCATTGCTCCTGGGATAGGGGACCCCCTTCCCTGCTGTTCACAGGACGAGGTGGAGGACAGCTTAGGGGAGCTGGGAGGGTGAACTTTAGCCATCCGGCTATTCAGCTTACCCTGTACGTGGGGCACTGTCTCCTCTCCCTGCTCGGACATCTCCCCTTCCTTCTGACACGAGGCTGTCCAAGATGGCTGCGGCTGAGGGAGCGGCGTGGCTTGCCGCCGAAGAAAGTAGCCGTCGATCGTTGGTGGAGCGGCGGCGACCTGGTGCTGTGCTGCAGGGGTGAGTCTAGACCCTTGGGGTCTTTTTTTCCCCATATGAGGCACCTTTCCCCGCTGTAGGCTGCTGGATCTGCGTGGCAGGGCGCGGAGCTCTCAGCTTATGCGACCGGCGCCATCGACTGCTGGCCACGCCCCCTCTGTGATGATATTTTGCATCCCTGTAAACTAGTTCATTCCTGTGAAAAGTCTCTTTGAATTTGGTGTTCGGAGTGATTCATGGTTCTGGGCTGGTTCTTTACTTTTTCTTTTCACAAAATGTATGCCAAGTTTAAGAAAAAAAAAAAAAAAGCCTAAAAGCAATTATTTCAACGGAACTGATGCATTTAGGCATACCATAGAAGTAAATGTGAGCAAATGGCACATTATAAAAGCTGCATAGTTCTTTCCAAAAACGACAGCTGATCTCATTAGATGGAGAGCAAGAAAAGTTCCTAATTTTAGTAAATAATATACAGAGTAAGGCCCCATGCACACGAACGTGCTTTTGCGGCTGCAATTCCCCCGAAAATCCACTGGAGAATTGCGGCCCCATTTATTTCTATGGGGCCATGCACACGACAGTGGTTTTCACGGTCCATGCATGGCCTAGGAGCCATGTCTTATTACGGCCGTGTTCTGCGGTCCAGGCTCATAGAAAATAATGCATGTGGCCATGTGCACGGCCCGCGATTTTCGGGTGGCTCGTGGGTGACACTCCGCGGCCAGCCGACCTGAAAATCAGGGTCGTGCACATGGCTACGGTCGTGTGCATGAGGCCTAAGGCCTCATGCACATGACCGTAATTTTGGTCTGCAATTACAGGACCGTAATTGCGGATCAAAATACGCTTCCATTCATTTCTATGGCGCATGGACACCTTCCGGTATATTTACGGGAAGGTGTCCGGGCTGTAGAAATCATCCGTAAAAAAATAGGATATGTCCTATTTTTTTTATTTTACGGACCGTGCTCCCATACTTCTAATGGGAGCATGGCTCGCAAATGCGGGTGACTGTCCGCGGCCGGTCGTGCCCATAATCACGGACTGTGATTACGGGCATGATCATGCGCATAGGGCCTTAACATGGACCTAATCCACGATGTGAATGTGCCCTAAGACAGACATTGACGGTTGAAGCAGTCCCTGAATTCCCTTTTTCCTGCACAGTCCAAATAGTTTTGCGTGTCAATAAATGACTCATCCAAACACAGAAGCCCTAAGGGTACATTCAGACGAGCGTCGGCAACCTCGGACGTGAAAAACTGAAGTTTTTCACATCCGAGATGCACCCGTGCGGGACACGTCATGGATCCCCCATAGACTAGATTCTATAGAGGGATGCGTGACACACAGTAAAATAGGACATGTCCTATTTTTTCACGGACCCTTCACACGCTCCGTTGAAGCAACGGTCGTGTGAATGGCCCCAGTGGAGTCCATGTGATGGCCGTTGCTTTAATGGCTATCACACGGACGAGATACACGCTCGTCGGAATGAGCCCTCTGGCTGCAGTCACACACTGGTGTTTCCTGCTGGTTTTTTCTTACCCAAAAAAAGAAACTGATCGAATGAGGAAGAGAGAGAGATAAAGCTTCCTTTATAGGGGTTGTCCCTTTTGGACAAACCCTCCTCTGAATACCTAACACCCTTCGATCAGGGTAGCATGGGCGACCATGTGAGACACGTTTGCGTTGAGTCCATAGAGCAAAAGCTGCTCTTTGGCGTGGCTCTCCGCTTTAGCTCAAAGAGGGGGCTCCGGAGCTGATGACCCCTCTGACGTCCATATGACTTAGTAGGGCATATGGAAAGGGGTTGTCCAGATGAGGCAACCCCTTTACAACCCATTATTTTATATCCACCCTTCTTCCTTCATGGAACCAATTTCAGTTTTGCAAAAAAAAAAAAAAGAAGAAAGAAAACAATACTATAATATGGGACTGCGGCCGAATGAAAGCCATAACAGACTCCTGGTTTAGAAATAGTTAATCAAGGACAAGAAATAGAATTATGTTAAAAAGATTCAGGGAAAATATTTTCCGAGGTGAAATAAACATAAATCATAACTGCGATTTTACCCCCATGTGAATGAACCCGAGGAGCAGCGTTTATCCCACATCCTACACTGACATCTGCTGACAACATGCGATGATGTTTAATGCTCACAGCGAACGTCTTACAATTTCCGTGTCTCCGAAAATATTTATATTAAGAAAAGATTGAGAGATATAAAGGGATCTGTCTTAATTCAATTCACCGGCGAGTGTAGATTGCTCTATTCGTATTGACTGATGTGGGAGAAGAAGCTCAGCGACTCAGATCAATATGTTATTTGCTTCACATTATTACAGAAAACCTTAGCCAAAAAAAAACCAAAAAACTAACTGCGATTGATTCTCAGCAGTCAATTAGCAAATTAAATATTCATTACCATTAGCCAAGCGACGGTGCATTAGAGATGGTAAATCGTGTCACATTCTTGTACCAGCAGAGCGGGGTCTGATTATTGCAGTCTGCGCCGTCTCTCATGATTTCATGCTGCCGCTTCACCTTTATAGTCACTTTTGTGCTTACATTTGGTTTCTGGAGACATTTCTAATCTCAGGACTGAAGCACGCCATATATATTAGATAACAGTCAACAAACCTGACAATTGTGGCGGGAACAGCCGAGGACCTCATTCGTATGGGGACTTCCCGACTGTCCCACGAAGGCAGATGTCAGGGGAAAGAAGGATCAGACATGTTGGGTTTCAATATGCCCGATCCCTTCTTCCAGGGGGAGATAAGCTGCTGTCAGACGAGTCTGGCAGCAGCTTATTTTCTTCTCCCCATTGAAATAAACATTCACAATCTTCCGCAGGAGAAAATCCGCAACAACTAGTGCTGATTTGCAAATCTATATACTTACCTACCCAATCTTCTGCCGCTCCCCCGATAACGCCAGCCTGGTTCCCCACAGGTGCCCATATCCTGGCCTCAAGCAATGATGTGTCGACACTATGACGGCAGTCTACACAACACGTTATCGCTGAAGGACGGGATACGGAGACCAGCGGGTACCAGGTTAGCGTTATCATGGGAGTAGCAGAAGATTTAGATATTGAGTATAAGTCTATTTCAGTTTTTCCCTCTCCACCTTCCAAGAGCCATACCTTTTTAATTTTTCCGTCTACCAGTATGAGGACTTATTTTTTGCGGGACAAGTTGTCGTTTTTAATGAGACACCATTTAATGTACCACATAATGTACTGAGAAACTGGGGAAAAAAAATCTTTGTCAGGTGGAATAGAAAAAAAACCTGATTCCTCTATTGTTTTTTTGGGTTTTGTTGTCTACGCGGTAAAATCGAAGTTAACTTTATTCTGTGGGCAAATGCGAATGGAGCAGGATGACAAACGCAGTGTATAGAGCTCTGTGAGCCTCCTCCTTACTTCCCCCTCCGACTTCTGTACGGCGGATGACAGGAAGGGGTTAATATTGTCCTAAACTAAGGGTATTTTACAGAGCATAAAACTAAACAAGACAGTCATACCAAGCACCGAATATATCACTGTGGCACACCCTGTGGGTTAGATTTCCCTAGCTCTGTCACAATTTGGGAGCGAGGATAATTTATTTATGTAGATTTAGTATTCAGAAGCCTCTATTACAGCTACACATTGTTTGTTACCCAGCATTCCCGTGGTCCCTGAAAGGCAACTTTCACATGGCAGTATATTTCATCAGTATATGTGAGCCAATGCCTAGTGTAACCAAAAACGAGAAAGTACAAAGAAAAGATTTGTACCTCCCCTGCGTTTTGGACCCACTCCTGGTTTTGGGCTACAAATACTGACCAAAATATTGGCGTGTGAAAGTGGCCAAAAGGCAAATAGCGACCACAGCATCTTACTGGGACCCGCAGCTGTCCCTAGAACAGGCCCCTCTCACCCCGCTGGTGAGGTGGTCGGGAGTATAGAAACAACTGAGCTCGCTTTTCCTGTAACTCCCATAGAAGTGAATAAGGGTATGTTCACACGCAAACTCAAAAACGTCTGAAAATACGGAGCTGTTTTCAAGGGAAAACAGCTCCTGATTTTAAGACGATTTTTAAGCCACTTGCGTTTTTCACGGCCGTTTTTGGAGCCGTTTCCTATAGAGTCAATGAAAAATGGCTCCAAAATCGTCCCATGTGGCCTGCACTTCTTTTTCGCGGCGGTTTCTTTACGCAACTTTTTTTCAAAATGGCCGTGTAAAAAAACGACCCATCCGAACAGAACGCCGTTTTTGCCATTGAAATCAATGGGCAGATGTTTGGAGGTGTTCTGCTTCCGATCCTTCGGACGTTTTTCGGCCGTTTACAGCCCAAAAAACGGCCGAAAATAGGCCGTGTGATCATACCCTAAGAGTCACAGAAACATTGTAGCACAGCGGTCTGTAATTTTCAGACTCCCGAATCACCTGGAGGAATAGTTTTTTTTCCCATTTCCCCACACACAGAATTTTTTTCAGCTTCGCAGTACATTATATGGTACATTATGGTGCCATTAAAAACTACAACTCATCCCGCAAAAAACAAGCCCTCAATACAAAAATGCCTTGTACTGTGCCACTGTAAGGCTGGGTTCACACGACCATGTTACGTCCGTAATGTATGGAACGTATTTCGGCCGGAAGACCCGGACCGAACACAGTGCAGGGAGCCGGGCTCCTAGCATCATAGTGATGTACGATGCTAGGAGTCCCTGCCTCGCTGCAGGAGAACTGTCCCGTACTGTAATCATGATTACAGTACAGGACAGTAGTTCCACGCAGAGGCAGGGACTCCTAGCATCGTACATCACTATGATGCTAGGAGCCCGGCTCCCTGCACTGTGTTCGGTCCGGGTCTTCCGACCGAAATACGTTCCGTACATTACGGACGTAACATGGTCGTGTGAACACAGCCTAAGTGAGTGATGTAGAGTCTGTGGTGCCATCTGAGGACTACTGCTGGTGCTATTGGTATTACTACTGGCACTGTACGTATTTATTTTTACTGGTAACTGTGGTTTCTTCCAAGGTGTAGACAAAAAGTACGCAACCTTGACCCAGCCCCCTCCACCTAAACATCCTAACGTGCATTAGCGGGGGAGAGGGAGAATGCAACAAGGCAAAAAAATCCATTCCCATTATTATTAAAGGGAAGGTGTCGCGAAAAATTTATTTTTTATGTTATTGCTTTTAGTATGTTATTAAAATAAATTTTATTCATTTGTGTTTTACTTTTTTCTTTCTTTTACTTCTCTATGGGGGCTGACATTTTTTTTTTCATCTCTGTATGTGTCGATTAACGACACATACAGGGATGGAATACGTCACATACATCCCCATAGAGAATGCGAACGGGAGCCGTTCCATTCACTATAGCGTACGCCGTTTGTGTGGGAACGGCGCATGCGCCGCTCCCACACAGTCCAAAAAAAAGGTCTTCGGCAGAGCAAAATCCGGCGCCATTTTCATGTGGACTGGAAGCCGCGGCCGGACAGTAAGACGACTACTTCCGGTCGCGGCTTCCGTCCATATGTTCAGAAGCAAGGACTAGGAGCGGAGGCAGCGGCGGCGACAGCAGGAGCAGGTAAGTTATGTTTGTGTATGTGATGTGTATTATGTTCGTGTTATGCTGTGTGATTACCACTGTATCTAATCCTCCTACACTGTGCATTCGCTCAAAAAATGGCGGCACACAGTGTAGGAGGTTTGAACATTCAACCCCCTCCTTTCTCCTGGCACTAGCCAGGATAAAGGAGGGGGGATTGTGTGAGGACACTAGAGCGAGTGTGTCTTCTCCAATTTTGCACCCTAAAGCAATGTGGTTGCTTTACCACATGCCAATGCTGCAATTTTGGGAATTGCTCCCTCTAGTGACCAGCACATGGAAATGTTATAAATTAGAATCTAATTTATATTTCCTGACTTGTGAAAAAATTAAAAAAATTAGAACAATGTGTAATCATTTATATACTAACTGTTTAACTAAAAAAAATATATATATTTTTCTAGCGACACATTCGCTTTAAAGGGTAACTAAACGTTTAACAAGCTTCTGACATATCATAAGTTTTGATTGGTGGGGGTCTCAGTGCTCGGACCCCCACCAATCGCTAAAACCAAGCTGCAGAAGCGCTCGTGTGAGTGCTCAGCCGCTTAGTTTCCGTTCGGCTTTTTCTAGAAAGCAGATGTCTTAGAGTACAGGCTCATAGACTTTCTATTGAGCCCGTACTCCGATAGATTTCCGGAAAAAGCCGATCAGAAACACGGCTGAGCGCTCACACGACCACTTCTGCAGCTTCGTTTTAGAGATTGGTGGGGGTCTCAGTACTCGGACCCTAACCAATCAAAACATCTGACATGTCCTTATGACATGTCATTATTCAATTTATTTATTAATGATATAGAGGATGGGATTAATAGCCCTATTTCTATTTTTGCAGATGACCCCAAGCTATATAATATAGTTGTCTATAGAAGATGTTAGTGCGTCCAAATCCGCTTGCAATTTACTAAGTGTTTGGGCATCTACTTGGCAAATGAAGTTTAATGTAGATAAATGTAAAGTTCTGCATCTGGGTACCAACAACCTGCATGAATCATATGTCCTAGGGGGCGCTACACTGGGGGAGTCTCTTGTTGAGAAGGATCTGGGTGTACTTGTAAATCATAAACTAAATAACAGCATGCAGTGTCAATCAGCTGCTTCAAAGGCCAGCAAAATATTGTCGTGTATTAAAAGAGGCATGGACTCACGGGACAGGGATGTAATATTACCACTTTACAAAGCATTAGTGAGGCCTCATCTAGAATATGCAGTTCAGTTCTGGGCTCCAGTTCATAGAAAGGATGCCCTGGAGTTAGAAAAAATACAAAGAAGATCAACGAAGCTAATAAGGGGCATGGAGAATCTAAGTTATGAGGAAAGATTAAAAGAATTAAACCTATTTAGCCTTGAAAAAAGACAACTAAGGGGGGACATGATTAACTTATATAAATATATGAATGGCCCAAACAAAAAATATGGTGAAATCCTGTTCATGTAAAACCCCCTAAAAAAAACAAGGGGTCACCCCCTCCGTCTGGAGAAAAAAAGGTTCACTCTGCAGAGTCGACAGGCCTTCTTTACTGTGAGAACGGTGATCAGAAGGCAGGGACTCCTAGCGTCGTACATAACTATGATGCTAGGAGCCCGGCTCCCTGCAGTGTGTTCGGTCCGGGACTTGCGGCCGAAATACGTTCCGTCCATTACGGACGTATCATGGTCGTGTGAACCCAGCCTTACAGTCAGGCAAGCTTCGGCTGCAGAGACTTCGACTTCAAGAATGCCGCTGGTCAGGAACAAGCAATCATTTCTGCTTAGCTATTACATGGGAGATAGGTCTTGGATGGTCACTTGGATTCAGGTCTACAGGATTCAGGTCTACAGGATTCAGGTCTGGGAGAATGCAATATTGGGCATGGAGGACTATGCTTGTCTACACAGATCACTATAAGACACTTCAGTGCATACACAGACCACGCAGTGGACGGTGACATGATTTTCACTGTTCAGGATCGGATTCCCCTTGCACTTTCCTCCGGTTGTATTGCTTACATACAGTGCAAGTCTTCTGTATCTGTAAATGGGAACACATAATGCAGATTATATAATGATCTCTTTTTTAGAGGGTTAAATCTATCCACAAAATATGCCATAAATGTCTGATACATGCAGGTACATGCAGGTCCTAGCTCTGCATCCAGGGGGAGACTGTGTGGAGAGGTTGCCGGCAACAGCATAGTAGTGCCGCTCGCTTTTTCTGCAAGCACAACCACCGATCCACACACAGTCTCTGCCTGGATGTGATGACCAGCGGCTGACCAGGCAGGGGACCCCTGATCTCTAGATAGGTGCGGCTCCCACAGCTGACACTTGCATATATAAGACATTTATGGCATATCCTGTGGCGAAATGGTAATACCCCTTTAATAAGTGGAATACTTTAATACTTTGTCAAAGAAAGTATTTTATGTAATAACATAAGCGATGTGTGTAGGGTACTGTGTAAGTATACGAGGGGCGACATACACAGCCCCAACACCTGTGGCTCTGTCACGAGTTTAGTAATGCCCGATCTCCTAGCTAATCTAATAGGCGCTGTCACACTGATAATGCTAGTGAAAATTGTGTCCCAAAACATTTATTATTTTAAAAGTTATGAGCTTTTTTTCTAAATATGCAAATGAGGCCATACTAGACAAGTGGGAGGTAACATCAGCGATTCTCCTGGAGCCTCCTCACAGCCTCTGACGCCGTCCTATCAGCATGAAGCTGCTTCACACAGTGTGAGAGACTGAGGCTGGAGGGAAGGGGGATCAATTCAAACAGCCACATCTCCGGCTGTGGACCACCCAGAACAGTGGTTCTCGCGGCATATGAAAGATGAGATTCTCATTTTTCATATGGCACCAGGATCACAGTTCTAGCTCTTGAAAACACAGTCGGGAATGGAAGCTGTATACTATATGATCACTGTGTTGCTGGGCAGGGAAGGGGGAGAAGTTGTATGCTGATTGGACAGTGTCATACAGAAAACATCACACCGCACAGAGTAAAAGAAAATTTAGAAAATTGCTCATAAATTTACAAATAAACGTTTTTGAAAAAAAATCACACTGTAGTTATCAGCATCAAAGCGCCTATTAGATTAGTTAGGGCGTTAATAAACTTGTGACAGATCCTCTTTAACCATACACATGGTGCATTACTTGGCTTAAGGGGAACCTGTCACCAGCATTTCACCTGTTGAACTTTACTTATCCCTCACTGGCCGCTGCCATCAAAAGTTAATTGCCGTTATCCCCTCTCCTAAACTCCTCCTCCGACTGTAAATAACGGTCTGCAAATATTTCGCGTTTTTATCGTAATAATCCGGTGTCCCTTTGTGCGCACAACCCAGAAGAGACATCAATGCACAAGTGTGGGATTTTGTGTGCTGGGGGAAGGCGAGGAGCTGTCAATGAAAAGTAAGGAAACTGAGAAAGATTTGCGGAATGAAGATTTGACTCTTTTATGCTCATTAACACTAAAAAACTGAATACTAAAGCTACAGAGCCGACTAAGAAGACAATTATAGGTTATATAGAAATTATTGTTCACCCACTACCACCAGGTATTGCTGGTTTAATAGCTGAAATGCTGGCGACAGGTTCCCTTTAAGCTCTGTTCATAGGTGCGTTCAGCTCAGTTTTTCTGTTCCTGTCATAGGAGCGTAAAAACATTAAAATCTCTGTCAAGCATTGAGTATTTCTGCTCCATCATAAGAGCACGACGGACCCTAGTGACTTAGGGCCTGTTCACATCAGCGTTGACTTTCCGTTCCGGGGTTCCGTCGGAGGTTTCCGTTGCAGGGTTCACCCGACGGAAAGTCAAACTGAAACCACAGCTTCCGTTTCAGTCACCATTGATATGAATGGTGACGGAAACATTGGTAATGGTTTCCGTTCGTCACCATTCCGGCAGGTTTCCGTTTTAATGACGGAATCAATAGCGGAGTCGACTGCGGAATGGTGACGAACGGAAACCATTAGCAATGTTTCCGTCACCATTCATATCAATGGTGACTGAAACGGAAGGTGTGGTTTCAGCTTGACTTTCCGTTGCGGGGTTCACCAGACTGAAACCTCCAACAGAACCCCGGAACGGAAAGCCAACGCTGATGTGAACAGGCCCTTACTAATGCGTTACGTTGTGGCGTCTGTCGTTTTGATGGGAAAAGTAGCATTGCATGCTGCGCTATTCTTCTCGTTAAATATCACTGAATGGCTGACGCAGACTCTGGCCTGGTTTTCCATGGCTACCAATCAGGGAATAGATTCCATATAGGAAAAATGAAAGCTACACTGTGATTGGTTGCTGAGTAACACGAATAGTGTAAAATAATACTTATACTTCGGCGCTCCAGCTGTTGTGAAACTACAATTCCCAGCATGCCCTGACAGCATTTGGCTGCAATAATAAAGTATTTCCTGTCGTTGCATGCTGGGAGATGTAGTTTCACAAAACTAAGGACGCTAACCCCTGGCCTTTGGCGTGCCGCCTTTACACCCCTCCATTCCTATACAGACAGCACATTGCACGCCCACATACCAATACATAGCGTTGTCTCATTAGCCAAAATTACCACCTTCCCTTACAGTCACACAAGACCCACATAGGGTACGGGGAGCCCTAGGACACCCACATGCGAAAATTCCCCCACCCAGATCACATGAGCACCTGCAGCCCATATAAAACAATCATCTTATCCTCGCCATTTGAACCTGCCGCTCAGCGTCCCTGCAGCTTCTCCACGGCGTTCACGTAGAACGCTGACATCACGGTCATGTGACCCATGACGTCAAGTCCTTCTACAGGATAGGAACTAGCCGCTACCCTTCCACATCCGCTGGAGCAGTGGTTTGTACTTCCGGAGCTCCGGAGGACCCGGGACCCACCCTGAGCGGAGGAGAGGTGAGCTGTGCGGGGAGTAGGTCCTTCTATCTGACGGGGGTCGTTATATGTGGCAGGAGAAGGACGGTATATGCTGTTCTATATCCCCCTCTCGGTTTGGTCTAGTGCAGTACCCTGTCCGTGCATTGTATGTTACCTCTGTGGTAGGACTGCGCTGCTCAGGGGGTGCAGATATTACAATGGTTTTCTAGTGCAGTGTTTATGGGAGGCCTGGCAGTGTGTTCTATATATTCTGCTCATCATCCTGGTGTTCTATATCTATTATGATATTTCCCCCCACCCCCCAGTCCTGCACTTTAGGGTACAATCCTCTCTTTATGTCACTCTCTACACTGCTGATAACCCCGTGCCCTCTTATATGGTGTATGTGTATACAGCATGAGCCCATAGTACTGCAGGGCACAGTGTGGGGTTATCTGTGCCAAACTTATAATTGGCCATTCTTGCCATGTTCCTTTTGGGTGTTATTTGCCAGGGAGGAAACATGTGCCCATGGCACATATAATGCACCTCTTAGTCTTTATCGGGTATGTCGGAAAAGCTCCCCACGTACACGGTAAACAAGTCCATAGGACTCCGTTATCCTCATGGAGACCAAAAGAGTCAGGCTGGTATGCTATTTTTACGCAAAAAAAAAAAACCATATAACGTGCAGAATCCATTTTTTAACATGGGAGCCTATGGGTGATGGAGCCACCGTAATGGCATCCGTCACAGAAAACTTTAAATGTATACCTCAGCGAGCTTCCCCAGTGAGCGAGCATCAGGTAGCTTTTGTCCCTGTAGAGTCCCCTCCTGTCACTGTCCATATATGGAGCGGTGGCGAAGTACCTGGCTAGCGCGTTAATAGATGCTTTGCCCTGGGGCTCCGGCTCTGGGAAAACTCCTGACGTCACTGTTCATATGTGGACAGTGACTTCAGGGGTTTCCCTAGAGCCCGTTTCTGGGCGATGTGTTTCCACTGCATGCCATATAAGTTGTCCATAGCCTGTTATGGGCCCATTCTGCACTTCTCATTTAAAGTGTCCCTCTCATTGCGTTCTCCCGACTGATCCAATGTCTGGTATGGAGGGAAGCTACTGCACGCTGGGCAGTACAGTTGTCGTATGACGCCCTGAGGGTATCGTCCTACAAATAAAATAGGACCTGTACACTTTACTCCCTTATGTTAGATGGGGTGGGAGATCGCATTGTGTGGCCCTCTATATTAAGGTCTCCTAAGTTGTTTTTCCTCATTGAATCATATGGAACAATTGAGACGTGAGCCATCATATGCTGTATTACGGAGCCTTGCTTCTAGGGGATAATACGGACCCTGCAGGCATAAAAGAGAAGCACCCCGACCATTAATACCTTTAGTGCGCAGTCACATGCGGCAGATTCTGTTGCAGAAATTTTTTGCAACTAAAAATCCGCTCCGTTCATCTGAATGTTTCTGCGGCGGGCGCGTGGATTTCTGCAAGTTTCGTTCAGATGACTGGGACTGATTTTCAGTCGCAGACATTTCTGCAACAAAACCTGCCGCATGTTCGTTGACCATTTCATTTGACAGCAGGAATTTCGCTGCGTTGGGTCTGTCGGGCGCTATTGGTATCTGTCGTGCAACGTTATCCGGCAGAGTGTTGCGTAGATGTGAACAGAGCCTTACGTGAATGTGATTTGTAAACCTCTTATTTACTTTTTGTGTTGGAAAACTGCTGCGGTTTTTCGGAGTTGATATTTTTTTGTGTGAAGGTGCCCCTTCAGGTCTGATCTCTCATCCGAGCTGACCACGGACGTGAAGATACGCTAATGCTCGCTGGGCGGTACAGTTGCCATGGCATATGCACGGGTCATGTTCTGATTAATATACTCTGAGCGTTGTACGGTACCGCCCAGCGTTGTTTTGCGTATCTCCCGCCTGATGTGGGGTGCGGAGATCAGACTGGGGGGGGGGCTCTTTAAGACTGGCATTCTCTTATCTGCTGCTGTTTTACTGGATTCTTTTTCTATTCATTACTCTACTCTATTCACTACAATGCGGAGACCATTGCATTGAAAAATAAAAATATTTCCCATAGAAGAAATTCTTGAAACCAACTTTTTAGAACTGCCTGAGAGGACTCACATGAGCATTTCTTCCGCCTGCTCGGACTCCTTTCTATATTTTTTTTTTTTTAAGGAGTGCTGCTACTTATGACCTGAGAGACTCCTTAGGGTTTGTTCCCACAGGCAGGATACGCTGCAGATTTTCCAGAGCATATCCTGTCAATGGGAACATACCCTTATAGGGAGACTGCTGGTCCGTTATATATATTAGATTAAGGGGTCAGCAACCTTCGGAACTCATCTGTTGTGAAACTGCAATTCCCAGCATGCCCTGACAGCCTTTGGCTGGAATTAATATAAGATCTTTGGCTGCCAGGGCAAGCTGGGAGTGTTAGTTTCTCAACAGCTGCATTGACGAAGGTGATGCATTAGATGATATCCGGTTCTAGAGTCCAATTTTGGCATTTGGGTTCTTCATGTAAGGCTGTGTTCACACTGGTATTAATTGAGATGTAAATGCTACACACAGAGTAACCATTGCAGAGTTTCCCTCCGGATTTTCCATGCAGAGATTCTGCAGTGTTTTTGCAAGGGAAATTGAGACTCCGCACTGCTGGTCATTTTCCGCAGGTGTTTTCTGTGTTTTTTCAGCAGCGTGTGGATGATATTTGTTTAAATCTCATCCACTTTGCTGCTACTCGATGCTTCAGAATCTCTACACATAAATCCGGCCTGAAGTTTTCAGTATTTACGCTGTGTGTGGAGTTGGATGTACTCTTAGAACCCATTATGTGCGTCATGGATCTTTTAAAAATGGAAGCCATGACGTCCGTGTATACGAAGTCTAAATATTTTAACTGTTTGATGTCCACCGACAAATAGGTTGGTTCCTATTTAGTCCGTTTGTTCCTGTTTCTCTTTGCTGACTTTGCCTTAAAGGTTTATGTCTAAAGCTGGAATTATTTTGCAACTTTCTCATGACCAGTTTGTGAGATCTTTGGCTCAAGTTAAGTCCAACAAGGGGCCTGGCATTACCAGATTCTCTTTATTTTAGCGGTTGTTTTTTTTTTTACGTGTTTTTGCATGAAAAACATTTTTCAAGTACTTCTTTGTTAAAAAATGTTGCTTTTTTGTTTTTGAGATGCAGGTTCTATGCGTCCACTTTGCACAGAAGCTGCATCTCGGCACTTTAACCCGAACCCGTCACTATAGCTGACTGACGGCTGGGCTCAGGGTGGAACGTATGTTCATCGGACACACAGGATCACCCTACTAATGATCAAATCTAAGTTGTCATTTTTTTTCCCTATTAAATACATCAAAATGTATCACATTGATCTTTTGGTTAAAATTAAAACTTTACATTTTGGTTAAAAACTAACTTTTTGTTTTTCTTTTTGTTTGCATGAAGGGAGTACTGGAATCTGGAGGGACCCTCAAAGCTGCTCCTCTCCTGGTGCTACTTGGTGGAGAACCTCCGATCCTCTCTGCCCTACCAAATCCACCTCCAGAGGACACTTTATCGTACAGGAGGATATGACCACCTTCAATCTCCATCCAGCACACTAGCTCCCTCCTAACCCTGTTGTGACGTAGTGCATGAGCTGTTTGCCTCTCTGTGTCCATGAGGGAATATAAAGTGGTGGTGTTGGGCAGTGGCGGGGTTGGGAAATCTGCCCTGACTGTACAATTTGTTACGGGCACCTTCATTGAGAAGTATGACCCCACCATTGAGGATTTCTACCGCAAGGAGATTGAGGTGGACTCTTCACCATCTGTGTTGGAGATCCTGGACACAGCTGGCACAGAGCAGTTTGCCTCCATGAGGGATTTGTACATTAAGAATGGGCAGGGCTTCATCTTGGTGTATAGCCTGGTGAATCAGCAGTCATTTCAGGTGAGTGCACGCTCCGAACCAGACTGGAGCCGCTGTGCTACGAGATGACATATCTTAGAATGGCAACTTTTAGGCACGCTGTGGACATGCATGGCAGAGTTGCGTGACTGTTGCACTCATAAGGCCGCATTCAGTCGCTCGATATTTGCAACAGACCAATGCAGCAAACGCAACAAGTAGATGTCTGTGAAAATGGGCACCTTTTGTGTGAGGGAACTGCAACTTTTTATTGACTTCTATGGGGAGGATAGTTGTCCGATGGCATCGTATGTGCGAAAGTTACCTCATGTCGTCCCACTTACTCTGGTTTGTTGAAGATTTAACGGCTGTTTCTGCTGCATGTGAACATGGCCTTATAGTTAAACTAGCAGAGTCAAATTTTTCTTTATTTTTAATTCCAGATACTTTTAGTCATACAAAACGACTGCTATAAAATACACACTACGTTTTTTTTTGGCAATCGCCAACGTTAAAGCGATTAAAGGAACAATGTCTGTGCAGCTGTTAACTATGTGGATTGTAAGCGGTTGTACTCAAAGTGGAGCTTTAAAGAAGCTCTGTCACCACATTATAAGTGCCCTGTCCCCTACATAAGGAGATCGGCGCTATAATGTAGGTGACAGATGTTTTTTTTATTTAGAAAAACAATCTATCTTTACCACATTAGGAGTGATTTTAGCTTTATGCTAATTAGCTTCTTAATGCCCAAGTGGGCGTGTTTTTACTTTAGACCAAGTGGCCGTTGTACAGAGGAGTGCATGACGCTGACCAATCGGCATCATACACTTCTCTCGATTCATTTAGACAGCGCATAGTGACACTGTTTTTCACGATGTGCTGTCTAATACTGACATATTAACGTTACTAAAGTGTTTAGACCGTGAATAGACATTCCTTCCAGCCAGGATGGGATGTCTATTCACAATCCCGACACTTCGGTAACGTTTCTGTGCTGCTTACAGCAGAGCAAAGCGTAATCTTGCTGTAACCTGTCATTTACAGTGTGATCTCGCGAGATTCCGCTTGCTCTGCTGTAACTACCACAGAAACGTTAACGAAGTGCAGGGATTGTGAATAGACATCCCGTCCTGGCTGGAAGGAATGTCTATTCACTGTCTAAACACTTCAGTAACGTAAATATGTTAGTATAAGACAGCACGTCGTGAATAACCCAGTGTCACTATGCGCTGACTAAATGAATTGAGAGGAGTGCATGACGCTGATTGGTCACTGATTGGTCGGCGTCATACACTCCTCTGTACAACGGCCACTTGGTCTAAAGTAAAAATACGCCCACTTGGGCATTAAGAAACGAATTAGCATAAAGCTAAAATCGCTCCGAACGTGGTGAAAATAGATAGTTTTTTTCTAAATAAAAAGCATTACTGTCGCCTACATTATAGCGCCGATCTTCTTATATAGGAGATAGGGCACTTATAATGTGGTGACAGAGTCTCTTTAATAATTAAAATGCCTTCACATTACGAAACCATAGACATGATCTCTTTAACACAGGAATCTGTGTTTATGGATTTCTGTGAATCATCATGTTGTGCAACCTCCTTGCAAGGCAAAAATAGTCATGAGTCGGGGTAAAGTTCATTTTATTTTATTGAATCTAAAGAAAAAAAATTAAAGATTAAAAGCTGTTGGTCAAAAACCCAGTGTGGAGTTGGAGTTCATGTCTGGCGTCTTCATATTCACTCTGAGGACTCTTTACAAATGGGACTCCTATCCCGCTCGATCTAACGCCTCACGTGTATGGCCCACTGCATAAACCCAGGAATATTGGCGGTTCTCCCTCTAATATATGACTAGGTATAACCCTTATAACGTCAGAGCTTTATTGCCATTAAGTGTTCCTGCTAAACCGGTCACCACAACCAGGGCTGTAGGAGTTTGTGTTTTGGAGCGGCCTTATAAACCTTTCACTTCCTTAATTTGCTGGGTTTGGCAGTGACGCTCATACAGATCAAATGCACATAGATGCCTGAGTAACAAGACGTCTTTATAAAGTAAACCTCTGTCCTCGGCACGCTTTGTGGGCTTATTTTGTGAGTCTCATGTTGGCTCTGCTATAAACTCCCTTGCAACTCACGTTTACGAGATCCTCTCCCCCTTATGTTTTTTTTTATTTTATTTTTTTTATATATTTTTTTTTTTTAACCAAAAGAACGATCCGGTCTCGGCACAAGCGAGACCGGAAACCTTCCCTAATATTTTCCTGGGGAATGTACCCCTTCGTGGGGATATGATGGGCCTAACACCCAAGTCTATAAAATGGGTACTTGGTTTAAATGATGTCTATCGGCACTGAATGTGGGGATGGCGTCGGTGGCGGGGAGTTGTGTACATTACTACACCCGTAAATCTGCCCATACACAGATTACAGTCTGCAGGATATGATAGCAATTTAATGTGTAGCGGTTGTCTCGACTCTCCCCTAAATGCACATGTAGGGGGGGGGTGGATTGATGATTCATCTTGTGTATTGCCAGCTTAAAGCGACTGTCACCTATTTTATGCTTCTATCTCTGAGAGCAACGTGAAGTTGTAGGTGGCCCGCTGATTGACTACTGTAGAATTATGATTTAGGCCCTATTCAGACGACCGGATAATCGGCCGTGTGACGGACATTTTTCTTAACTGCCAACACACGGCTGCAGTAAAATCAATTCAAGTCAATGAGGCTATTCACATGGCCGTTTAACGGAACGTGTGAACGGCCCAAGAAAAAATACCACTTGTCTTATTTTTGTTAGTTTTCCTGGATCCCTCAATAGACTCAAGCCTGAGGGATCTGTGAAAATGGGTCCTGCATAGGTGCAAATCTATGTGACACCCGGTAGTGCGAATAAAGCCTTTGTTACATTTACAGTCTTTGTGCACAGCGTTCTTCCCATGCCCACCCACTGCTTATTGACCGCTTTCCCTCCATTACTCTGCCCTATCTACAGATGACGACCTTACAAAAGATTAGGGTTGTCACGATACCAGAATTTGGACTTGAATACCGATACTTTGTGTAGTTTTCGATACCAAAACCATACTTTGTCAGAAGTAATAAAGAAAAAAAGTAATGCCCTAACAGGAAGTATGGTAAGACAGCCCTGGGGTCCTTCAATGGACCCTGGGCTGTCTGCCCATATATGGTGTGTCCCTCAATCGTGTCACTGATTCCCTGTGACTTCTTCCAAGGGGCATCGCCCCTTCTCATTTCCTCTTGAATGCTGCAGTCAGCTTTAATCGCAGCTTTCAGGGGAATAGCGGCGGACATGAGGTTTCTCTGATCTCCGCTGTTCGAGCGGTGCTGCGGCTGTGTAATACAACCATTGCCCTGCTCCTGACGAGTGCGTGCGCAGTCAGCATGAGGTCATGCAGCCGGCGCTTCACTAATGAGCGCAGGCACTGAAGAAAGAACATTGTTTTGCAGTGCACCCGCCGTGTTCTGTCTTCAGTGCCGCTGCTCATTAGTGCAGCACTGGTCGCATCACCTCATGCTGACCGCGTGCACTTGTCAGGACTCGGGAGCGGGGCAATGGCTGAATCACACAGCCGAAGCCCCGCTCTCATACATTCATGTGTTACAATGCAAAGCTGTGCGGCCGCACGGCTTCGTATCGAAATACATGAAATAACGGTATCGAACCGTTTGAGGGTGCACTGTATCGAAACTGTTTCGATGCATCCCTAGAAAAGACTGTATAGACAATCATATAGAAATACATAACTCCTCCACCATCTGTTCAACTGCCTTCTCTGAGATTGGCAATTTTCAATCCAGTATATATTGCGATCGTGGCTATACATAGCAGGTTCTATGTTCTTTTTAAGCTCTGTAGGAGCCATTATAGTGACCCTTAGTGGTCGTCATCGGTTTCATACGGCCATAATATCGCCATAATGCTGCACTTTAGGGTCCGTCTTGCATCTGCAACACCTGGACCCTCTAGTGGTTCTACTGAACTTGGATTACTATAAAGCCATAGATATTCTGCATTGGCTGTATATGTACGTAGATCAATGTCTATATATAAACAATCTAACTTCTGAATTGATTTTGTTTTTAACCAGGACATAAAGCCGATGCGGGACCAAATAGTCAGAGTCAAGAGATATGAAAAAGTTCCTCTTATTTTAGTCGGGAACAAGGTTGACCTGGAATCTGAGCGAGAAGTTATGTCTACAGAAGGCCGCTCTCTGGCTCAAGAGTGGGGCTGTCCGTTTATGGAGACCTCTGCCAAGAGCAAGACAATGGTGGACGAACTGTTTGCAGAGATCGTCAGGCAAATGAACTATGCCTCTTTGCCTGAGAAACAGGATCAATGTTGTACAACGTGCACTGTTCAATGAGAAACTCAGAGGGACCTCACACATGGCCATAAAGAGCAGGTTGGTTTGGAGAGCATTTCTTTTCCTGGATATTTTAGGTCCCGCTGAGTCTGACTGTATCTTGGCAGTCAGTATGTGGCAGCGGATTGTCCTCCAGTGGAAAATGTTAAGAAAAAAACATGTTTGTGTATAAATTCCATCTGTGGCCAAACATCTACCATAGGGACACTTGCACCGCTCCATCAACGAGATTATGGCTCTCCGAATAAGGTGGCAGAACTAAAATTTTATAACCAATTGTTTTTGTTTCGTAAAGGTAGTAAACAAAAAAAAATATAAAAATTTTGGTATCACCGTAAACATACTGACCTGCAGAATAATGTTACCATGTAGCTTTTACCATGCTGTAAACACCGTAAAATCAAACCCAAGTCAAAGTAGGAATTTTATTTTTCCATTCCGCCCCAGATTTTTTTTCTTTCCGTTTTTATGGTAAGTTGAATGCCATTAAAAAAAATACAACTCGCCTTGCAAAAAACAAGCCCTAAGGCCCCATTCACACAAACGTATTTTTGTGGCCACAATTCACACGCAAATCTGCAAGTTAATTCCGGCCCCATTCATTTCAATTGGCCCATGCACGCGGCCATATTTTGCGGTCCAGGCTCATAGACATGAATGCATGCGGCCATGTGCATGGCCTGTGATTTGCGAGCGTCTTGCGGGTGACACTCTGCGGCCGTCCGACCCGCAAATCACTGCCGTGCACACCACTACGGTTGTGTGCATGAGGCCTTATACGGCTATTTTGACAGAAAAATAAAGTTATGGCTCTATGAAGACAGGAGGAAAGAACAAATTGATCCTTGTCCTTAACCCCTTTCCGCATTCATGCACATCACGGAAGGGATCTCCTGACATGCCTGTACACGATGGTGATTGTGTGGGCTCCGCTGTGACTGACTGCCAGGCACCCGTTGCAACAGCTGGGGGCAGAGAAACTTCTGAATGCGTCCGTTTAACACCTTTTTTAAATGCCGCGGTCAACAGTGACTGTGGTTTTACAGGGGGATGGAGCTCTTTCTTTAGGCAGCCCACAAAAACAATCACCGGCTGATGTGTTGCCATGGCAGCTGGACGATTATGACTATAACAGACTGCCTGTCCGTCTTACACTGAGGTCTTATTCACACAAACGTGTTATACGTCCGTGCTACGCGTGTGATTTTTAACGCGCGTCGCACGGACCTATAAGTAAATGGGGGCCGTTCAGACTGTCAGTGAATTTCACGCAGTGTATGTGCGCTGCTTAAAACTCACGACATGTCCTATACTTGCCCATGTTTTGCGCAGCACCCACCCATTGGAGTCAATGGGTGCGTGCAAATCGCACACGAAAACACTTCCGGGTGCCGCATGTGATTCAGGCAACAGTAGTAAAAAGAATGAATGAAAACAAAAGCACGAGGTGCTTTTGTTTGTAAACCTAAAAACAGAGTGTCATGATGCTGGCTGCGTGGAAATCACGCAGCCACGCACCATATGCTGATGCCACACGGACCTTTTGCGTGCGCAGAACGGACACGCTTGTGTGAATAAGGCCTGACGGTCAGTAATGCTTTGGTCAGAGTATACCAAAGCATTATATCAGCGATTAGTAGATCGTACAATGAAGTCCCCTAATGGTACTAAAAACATTAAAAAAAAAAATTACACCTATGGTATCGCCGAGATCGTAATGACCCAAACAAAAGTTCACACATTATTTAAAGAGGCTCTGTCACCAGATTTTGCAGCCCCTATCTGCTATTGCAGCAGATAGGCGCTGCAATGTAGATTACAGTAACGTTTTTATTTTTAAAAAACGAGCATTTTTGGCCAAGTTATGACCATTTTCGTATTTATGCAAATGAGGCTTGCAAAAGTACAACTGGGCGTGTTGAAAAGTAAAAGTACAACTGGGCGTGTATTATGTGCGTACATCGGGGCGTGTTTACTACTTTTACTAGCTGGGCGTTGTGTATAGAAGTATCATCCACTTCTCTTCACAACGCCCAGCTTCTGGCAGTGCAGCACTGTGACGTCACTCACAGGTCCTGCATCGTGTCGGCACCAGAGGCTACAGATGATTCTGCAGCAGCATCGGCGTTTGCAGGTAAGTCGATGTAGCTACTTACCTGCAAATGCTGATGCTGCTGCAGAATCAAGTGTAGCCTCTGGTGCCGACACGATGCAGGACCTGTGAGTGACGTCACAGTGCTGCACTGCCAGAAGCTGGGCGTTGTGAAGAGAAGTGGATGACACTTCTATACACAACGCCCAGCTAGTAAAAGTAGTAAACACGCCCCGATGTACGCACATAATACACGCCCAGTTGTACTTTTACTTTTCAACACGCCAGTTGTACTTTTGCAAGCCTCATTTGCATAAATACGAAAATGGTCATAACTTGGCCAAAAATGCTCGTTTTTTAAAAATAAAAACGTTACTGTAATCTACATTGCAGCGCCTATCTGCTGCAATAGCAGATAGGGGCTGCAAAATCTGGTGACAGAGCCTCTTTAACCCGTATAATGAACGCCGTACAAAAAAACAAAACCAAGACCATTGGTGGAATAGTTTGGTTTTTCCATTCCCTCGCCCCACAAGTTATAATGTGGTGACAGAGCCTCTTTAATTATAAGTGGCTTATCTTGTACATAAGGAGATCGGCGCTGTAATCTAGATTACAGCAGTGGTTTTTTTTATTTAGAAAAACTATCTATTTTCACCAAGTTATGAGCGATTTTAGCTTTATGACTTTCTCAATGACCAACTGGGCGTGTTTTACTTTTTGACGAAGTGGGCGTTGTACAGAGGAGTGTATGACTCTGACCAATCACTGTCATACACTTCTCTCCATTAATTTACTCTGCACATAGTGATCCTGCGTTGTTCACTATGTGCAGTCACATACACACACATTAACGTTACTGAAGTGTGTTGACAGTAAATAGACATCACCTCCAGCCAGGATGGGATGTCTAGTCACAATCCCGACACTTCAGTAACGTTTGTGTGTGACTTAGAAGCGCAATCTCGCGAGATCTCGCTGTAAATGACAGCACAACGTGATCTCGCTGTGCTGCAAGTCACGCACAAATGTGACGGGATTGTGTATAGACATCCCGTCCTGGTTGGATGCGATGTCGATTTATTGTCCAGACGCTTCAGTAACGTTAATGTGTGTGTATGTGGCTGTACATAGTGATCCAGCAGCATCCCTATGTGCTGATTACATGAATGGAGAGAAGTGTATGACGCTGATTGGTCAGCGTCATACACTTCTCTGTACAACACCCACTTGGTCAAAAGTAAAAACACGCCCAATTGTCTATTAAGAAAGTCATTAGCATAAAGCTAAAATTGCTCATAACTTGCTCAAAAATGATCGTTTTTCTAAATAAAAACCACTGCTGTTCTCTACATTACAGCGCCAATCACACTATGTAGGAGATAGGACACTTATAATGTGATGACAGAGCCTCTTTAAAGTTAATTAAGTCTCATGTACCAACCTACATCTTGTCCCGCAAAATATAAATATGCTTCTGGTTCTTGAAATAATTTGGATTCAGAAGTGTTTAGTGTGCAAACGTAGTAAAACCTAAAAAAACAATACATGTGGTATCACTGTCATCGTACCGACCCATAGAATAAAGGTAAGATGTTATCTATGCTGTAAATTTAAAACGCAAAAAACAATGCAGGAATAGCGCTTTTTTCATGCGACTGTCGCTGGAAAAATCAAAGTTATGACTTCAGAAAACTAAAAGGAAATCCTGGTCATTAATTCCAAAAGAGGAATAATGAAATGTAACCTAAATAATGTCCTTCTACAATTTTGGAAGTTGGAGTGGGGCAGTCTTTCGTGTGCCAATCGCTTACTATCCCTTGTAGCTCTTTTCATTTGTATAAACAATAGACTCTCCCATTTCGAACACTCCTAATATTCTTACATAATGTTTTTAATGCCGGCCATCGAGCTAAAAATATGTAAGCAACAAGTTGCTCATCTATCGGTGGAACCCCTGGTCCCTCTGTCAACGCTCAGCTCGGGCCAAAATGCATATCACGATGGAGAGCAATAAAATAGCTGCCAAATAGGGAATTAGTTGATAAAAATGCAGTACTACCAATGATCTTAAGCTTCGGGAGCAGACCGCCGTCTGGGTATGCCAGCAACCATGGCGTCTATGGCAGGCCTAATTTGTAGGTTCAATAATGGCTCTTTTGATCAGGTTGGGAGCCTTCGCACTTTGAATTACTTGTAAATTGCACATGACCGATATGTAAATATTACACAGAATGAAAGGGGTGGCTATGGTGTTCACCCAGTTTCAAAATACGTGATGTTGTAGTATAACCTGTTTCTTTCTAACCTGCCCGGAGCTGCTTTTGTTACTTGTAGTGTTATTATATATAATTAAAGATGTTACATGGTGATTGCTTTTTAAAGGCTATGTACACCTTTGAAATCCCCATTTAAAAAAATGTACTTAGATACTTTTTTTATTAAAAATGATTTTTAATTTTTGAGACACAGCTGCTCTGCATAAGGAGCAGCTGTATCTAGCATTGAGACCTGAATCCACGGAAGTGACTGGTTGTGTCAGCGGGTTCTGCGTGTCTGATGCGCAGGATCGAGCTTTTGCCAAACTTAGATGTGATCGATTACATGTGGATCCTGTGTCAGACACACGCAGGACCCACTGACACTGAACCGGTGACTCCCGTGCTTTCAGGTTTCCGTGCTAGATACAGCTGCTCTGTATACAGGATACAGAGCAGCGGTATCTCAAAGTAAAAATAATTGTTAATGTTTTTTTGTGGGGGTTTTTTTTTAAACAAAAATATTTACGTACACCGGAAATCTTTTAAAAGGGTACAACCTACTACAAGGTCTAGTCCTGTGTAACTCCTGAGAATTGAAACATATAAAGGAGAAATTGACTCCAGTGCCCAAACTACAAGAATCTAGTATTCTAGAAGAACGCCACTTAAATGTATCTTCGTGTCAAGGGATGGCACAGGTGGGGATCCTCCGACCTAAATCTAAAACCAATATATGTCTCAACTACACAAATTAACCAGTTCAGGACCGGGCTATTTTGCGCTTTCAGGACCAGACACCGTTTAGCCATTTTTAGCACGTGTTAGTTAAATGGCTATAACTTTTTTATTTGTTGGGCTAACGACGTGATTTTTGCGAAGTGTTTTTTCCGTAGACAATGAAGGTTTCATTTTTTATCGTTTTTATACACCTTTTTTGCTATTTTAGAATTTTTATTCATAAAGTTTGAAAATAATAGTAAAAAAATAAGCTTTTTTACGTTTCAGCTATTTTTTTTGCGAACATTAGTTTTGCCCTAAAATAGACCTTTTATTTGTGATCGTCATTGTCTACCGTAAATGTTAATATATTACATGTCTATATTAGGGTAATTGGGTCAGCGCTAGCGTTACAACAATGATTGGCGGGGGGGGGGGCATTTTTTTGCAGTGGGTATTTTATGTGTATTTTATTTTTTTTTGCACTTTACTTTACTATTTTTTTTTATTACTATGGTCTGTCCCCCAAAGGTCAAAAGACCTTTGGGGAACTTTTATATTTTTTTTTTCTTTCTTTTACACCATGTTTTTCCACTGTAGCTGGAGCTGCACAGCAGCCCCAGTTACAGGGGAAATCAGCCCTCTCATAGTGATGATTGTCACTAATAGGGCTGTGCTGGGTCTAGTAAGACCCAGCAGCAGTCTGCCACTAACGCCACCCGGCGATCATGTGACCAGTCACATGATCACCGGGAGGAATAGAGACAGCGCCGCTGCTGCTGTCTCTATTCCTATACACAGCGTTCATTGAGCGCTGTGTAAAAAGACATCGGAGAAGACAGAAGCAGCGAAAGCTGCTTCTATCTTCTCATCGGGGTCCCCGGCAGTCACTGACAGCCGGAGACCTGACATTCAGCTGCCCGATCGCGCGGGCAGCAAGTTAAACCCGCGCCGTAAAAAGTCTATGGCTCGAGTTTTAAGGACCCTGACCGCTGGCCGTAAAAATATAGCCAGCGGTCGGGAACCAGTTAAATATCAAATCACTACAGACACATAATGTCCATAAATATCCTTTTATTAGTCCATAATTATGGATAACCCCCCCCCCCCTCCCCAAAAAAACAACAAATATACCTACAATATTTAAAACCTACTTTAAAACTTAAATTATTTCTCTGATGCCATCGGCTGTGTGCCAACAGTGTAGCTTTAAAGTTATTAGATCATATAGTCTGCAATAGGTTTACAATAATATAGAGCGAGTGTATATTAAAACAGTCCCAAATCCCTATGTGAAAAACCCGAAACATACCCAATGGTAAGTCCAGAATTATACATACGGAGTCAAATAGAAATGATATGCCAAATGGTTCAATTACCTGTGGCTAGCATGATTGCTACTACCGTACTCTGAGGAAAAACACTGACGCTCGTTTCGAAACCTTCGTCAGGTCCTGCCGACTGGGCGTACTACAATCGAAGCGCATGGTAAATCCATGCGTACAGATCCTAGACCGTGTTGCATGGAATCCCTACAAGCCTGTAGGGATTCTGTGTGCTGCCTGACCCGAGGCACTCTATTCTTCCCTAGAAGAAGACTACCCTTGTAATACGGACTGAGGTACAGTATGGGCCTATAGCAGTCTAAGGCTCCATATTACAGATCCATAATACGTCCATTTGCGTGAGGCCTTACAGTTGACGGGCCGCTATAGCCGAGCAGAAATGTAACAAATGGTCTTGGTATCGGTGATAATCATTGAGCGCTTCAATACGAATCATTATCTCGGTAAGACTGCGTGGTTTGCGTAAATTGTTGGTTAGAAATATGTATGAAATTACTGAAATGTACCAATTTGAACGGGTGGCCACGTACCCTCGGCCATGTTCTGTGCGTCTTTGTATTTCATCTTCTACAGGTGACCGATATTTACATCGTGTTTGTGTCCTTTTCTCTACAGATAACTCAGAGGAATTTTGCACAGCTTCGGCTTTGAAGACTTTACAGCCCAGGTTGCAGTTCTGAGCCTCGATAAACCTGTCTGCACAACAGCACATTTGCCATACATGTCATGGACCGCTCGGAGATGGGGTGCCGCTCACTCGCCATCAGCAGCTGTGCTTGGCACGTTTACCATAAGTTATAAGAAAAACTTGTTTTTCCTTCTCCTTTTCTAGTCCCCCAAGTTCCTATTAACAGCTAATATGCAACAGTTCAGTCTCGTTTTTATTTTATTTTTATTGGTATAGTTAACCCTTTTCTGAAGCTTGTATTTATTAAATACTTAAACTCAGTATTACCTACTTAATGCCTTTTTTAAAAGACGGTTTTAACAGAGGATGACTTTGAGCCTTAATCGAATGGTTTATTTTCTGTTACCCCTAGTCTGCCCTAAACCCCTTCAGTGCCAGCGGGCATGCAGTAGCATTGTTTAACCTTTTCATTGCTTGCCCCTCGTGCGGTGAAGCGGCTCATACACTTGATTTTCTTTTATGGGCTCTATATGCTTTTGAGATTATGTTTACGATTTTTAACCGTATCAAGTGAAGCTGCTTGAAACTACATTGGTCCTGTGTTTTTGTTTTGTTTTAAATCCATACCTATTGGGTTCAGACTATGCTGGAAGCCAAGCAAGCCAGTCAACAAATTTGCCGATGTATCCGATTTATCAGATGATTTTTGACAAAAAAACAAAGCGTTGAATCCTTCTAGACAACTTAACCATGTGAAAAATGTCCTACTTTTGTGTTCGAGACCTGGGTAGTAGACTGGATTGTGCTCAACGCATAGACCCAGTGGTTAGGACTAAAAGGTATCCTGTTTATTCATAATAATTTGAATATTTTTATTTTTTTTTCATATTCACATGGGTTTTTTGCTTTTTTAAATATATATAATTATGTAGTTCTGGGTTGTTAACCTCATGTGTGTGTCTAGAATATTAACCAGCTTCAGGCAACTTTTTCTCCGTCTTCCCACCTGTGCACATACAAATAAAATGATTTTATGTTTTTTAGTTTATTATAGTTGTGTTTTTGATTACACTTATTGAGAGAATTATTATTTCTCTCAATCACATTTGTGTTGCGCTGTCATTCACACTTTTGCCCCAGGTTACAGACCATGTGACTGACGCATTTTACTCCAGAGATTAGCCAGATGTGCGGTCAACGGCCAAAGTCTTTCATTGAGTTTTTATCTGAATTCTTCTTAACTTATTTTTATTTTTTTAAATGTCAGATTACTTGAACCAAAAAACGTATAATTAATGTTGCAGAAATTTTTTATTTGCTGAAGAACTACAGTTTACGCCTCCACCTCCACTTTCAGGGCTGCTCGTTTTGAGGTTTTGGTTAGTTCTCAATTTAAATATATAGTATATAAATCCGGCTTCAGATAAAAAAATATTTTTTGCCCAAAACAGTTACTTCATTGCCAAAGAGGCTCATTCAAGGTGCATTTTGTCTTGGTCAAATTCTGATAAATAAAGTAAGGGTACAGCCCAGTGTAGTCTCTGGTAACATGAGCATCATGGCTTATTCACCGCTATGCCAGGTCGGTATTCACATAGATACCTGCAAATTCCAAATGGTCCCATTGACTTTAATGGGGTCTGTCGGGGTTCTGGTATTTTTGATGGCAAGGATCCTGTTATAGGATGCACTGTTCTTGCCTTCAAAAGTATTGAAAAGGGCAACAAAAACTCTGGCAGGGGTTCTGAGCGCTATTTTTCTCGGAGCCTTATACAGAGTTGTATTCAGTTGTGTTTTTTACATTTCTACACAGAAAATGTTTTTGTACTTGCTGAGGGTCATTGACGTCCCTAAGGCTTCGTTCACACCTATGTCAATCGTTCTTCGTCAGGAGCAGAACAACAAAAATACTGGAAGCGCCGGTATCATTGTGCGGCGGACACCACCCGTTTACTTTATTAGTTTCCGTCTGGGTGTCCATGGTTTTATCGGAAGCCATAGCACAGCATGCTGTGCTATAGTTTCCTGTATTTCTGATGGAGATCCCGAACAGAGACAACAACGCAGATGTGAGCCGGGCCTTAGTAGTGCGGCAAATTTTTTAGTATTGTGCTATTTGATGCGTATCTAGACTGCGCAGGATGGATTATCGATTTTACATAAACTATTTCTTCACTGGGCGTACCCCTGCTTCCTATGTTTGTACATTTCTTTTTAGAAGACATACGGTACTTTTATACATGAAAATTTTTGTGTTTTGTAACATACCCCTAACATGTGCCATGAGTACACCTAAAGCGGCTGTAACGACTTGTATAAATGGTCTTATTTTCCAAACCTCACACCACTTGTCCATGGGTGTTGTGTACTATTGCAGTTCAAAAAAAGGTGAACTGCAATACCAGGCACAGAACGCTGGATGGGAATTTCGCGGGTTCTGGGGGAAAAAGCCGGTTATTCTAATCTTGTAAAATCCCTTTCAAAAAAATGACACCACTAACCTCACCAGTAGTTTTACCTTGGCCAAACACATTTTATAAACCTACTAAACATACATTTTACCATAATAAATGTAATATATCGGTAACTGGTATCCATCAGTGTAGACTTGCCCTTTTACTTCAGGCAGTTTTACTAGAAATTGTTAATCGACAGCATTTTTTTTAGTCCCAATGAACATGCAAAATGAAGAAATGTTGTTGCAACTGTGACCAAATTTCTTGTCCTCATTAATTGTGTATATGATGTATCTGTAGTTGAATGAAAACGGTACATAACGAATGCCTTTCTAAGTGTTGCAGAAGAAGCCATGTTTTGGTACACTTCGTATCCGTTGGCTAAAATTGCGCAATAATTCGGAAAATACTGTTTAAGGGGTTGTCCAGCACTAGAAAACTTGGTTTCTTCCAAAAGCAGCGCCACACTTGTGAATGGAGCTGATCTGCAATACCACGCACAACCTCTGTGCTATTTATGGTAGAAAGCAGCCATGTTTTTTTTTTAAATTTTATTTGTAACGTCTCATGCACACGACAGTGTGTGCTGTTCGAGTCCTGTCAGTGATCCGAGGAAAGCTGGGAGATGTTCAATCTTTCCTCGGATCGGAGACTCGGACCATTTTTCACGGCCCCTATGCAAAGTGAATGGTTCCGTAAAGACTATAGGGTGCCACTCGGATGCCGTCAAAATCGACCCGATGGGAAACTGTCGTGTACATGAGGCGTAATACCTTTTATCCGGCTATACAGGTTTTCGACCAGTCCAGTTTTGTTAGACAGGTCCTCCAACGATCAGCTGATCACAGGGTGTCATGTTCCTTGGATCCCCTGGGATTCGCTTCAATCTTTGGAGAGCAATAGGTCAGATTCCCAGCAGCGCCACCACAGGGAAAATTAAACACTACACAGTTCTTAATAAAATCAATGGGCTGTCTTTTGAAATTCCTGGTTGAACCAGGTTTTCCAGAGAGCGTGACGCTCTTTGTAGCTGCACTCTGCTTTGGCTAATTGTTGAGGGTCTAATTCTTCAATAGGATATTTTGGTAATGCGTCTTTTAAATCAGACAAACCCTTTAATTTTATGTCTATGTCACCTCTGATTGGCTTGTTCATCCGTCATTATGTTTATTACGGTTGGATGAATGGGAGGTTTCATAAAGTGCTTTATCATTCCTTTGTGATTTTTGTTATTTTGCAAGGAGATGCATCACAATTCCATGACCCAGATATTTACCATCATCGTTAAGGAGAAAATGTTGCGTCTGAGCACATCATCTCTCAGAGGCTCTGATAGACTATCCCTGGCCGTGCATAGGACCTGCTAAAAAAAAAAAAAAATCCTTGATGTGCCACCCAACTTTTTTTCTTTTCCCATTTTTTATTTTTTTTGTCTTTCCAAAAATGTAAATAGATACCAGCAGATAGAACAGGCAAAAATGTTTTTGGTTTTTTCTCTTTGCAAACACTGTTTTGATTGAGCCTGCACCTTAATATTAGACTTAGCCTAAATATTTTTTAACAAGGTAAATATATATTCTAAATTTAGTTGTGGATACGCAGGTCTTTTTTGTATTTTATTTTATTGTTTCCTGGGAGGTGAAAAGCCTTGGGGTTTATTTTAACTTTCTGACAATATTTATAACTGAAAAATTAAAATCCTAAAGCCCAAGCTTTTTCTTATTGGTTAGTCAGCAAGCTTTAAAATTGTTAATCAAATAAGTTTTTGGTTTTTATTACATTCTGGAAATAATGGTTTTCTTCAGCACATTGGATGGGAGATTTGGACCAAATCTTCAAGGTTCCCGATCAGCTTGCATGTTAATGTTGCTTTTACAGACTGAAATTTTTCTGCAGCAGATCTGATCTGTGACAATGCAATACAAATAAAAACTACTTGACTAAGGCTCAAACTTGGACATTGTATTGTATTTCTTGTTGAACAGGTAGTCGGTGTAATGCAAATAAAGATATCTAGAAAGCTTTGGAGAGTCTGAGTGATACTCTGTTTTGGCATTTTGTAAAGCAACCCAACCATTCACCTGTTTGTAAATTTATTTTTTATATATATCTATGAAATAAATCTGTATTAATGACCTTTAGTATATGATTGTGGTTTTTCTTATTTCAGTAAACGCACAACATCCCATTCAGCCATAACATTAAAATCATCTGCTTAAGGACACGGCCAATTTTGGCCTTGAGGACAGAACAATTGTTTTATATTTCCCTCTTTGCATCCTGATGCTCATAACTCTTATTTTTTGTACGACTTAGTTGTATGAGACTTTGGTTTTTGCGCGAGTAGTTCTACTTTATGTAGGTACCTTTTTTTTTTGTACAGATATATTATAGTTTCATTTCTATACATTTTTTTATTTTGGCAAAAATGCAGTTCTGCAGTAGTTTTAATTTTTTTTTTTTTTACACCGATCATCATAAATAATGTTATTCACTTGTACAGGTTGTTACGGTGATATCAAATATGTCTATTTCATGTTTTGGGACTTATATTTGAAAAATATAAAAATGTTTTACAATTTATCATAAAAAAATGTTACATTGATTTTTAACTTATTTATTTTTTATTTTTATTTTTTTAAATCTCCTCATAGGGATTTATCATGATTTTTATTTTGTAAACTAATGTACTGGTATAGATCTATATGCTGGTACATTAGCCTGTGTACTGATTCTACACAGGCAGTTGTTACAGCATACCCAGAGGCGTAGCTAGGTTCCCCTGCACCCGGGGCAAAGATTCAGTTTGGCGCCCCCCCCAACTTATTTCCAGACATCTCCGTCCCCCTCGCCATGGTTTCTTTCCCTACCAATCAATGAGGTGTCATTTTTTCACAATATTTTTAATGTAACGAGAGTACAAAAGCATTTCTACATTTTAAAAGCGATTTAGTTCTATAATGTAATTAACATAAAAATAAATTAGAGGCCACACACAGCCCCCCTTGTAGATAGTGCCACACAGCCCCCCTTGTAGATAGTGACACACAGCCCCCCTTGTAGATAGTGCCACACACAGCCCGCCTCCCCTCTAGTAGATAGCGCCATACTATTCCCCCCCCCTTGTACTTAGCGCCATACTATTCCCCCCCCCCCTTGTACTTAGCGCCACACTGTGAACAGAGCGGTAGCCTACCGCTACCACTCTCCGCTCTGCCTGGTGTGACTTACCGGAGGAGCTTTTGGAGGTCATGCGGCGCAGGCAGCGGCGGAGTTCCTTCTGACTAGGGTTGGTGACAGCCAGGGCCGGCCTTAGCTTGGATGACGCCCTGTGCGGGACTCTATTGCCGCCCCCTACACAAACCAAAAATGAACCACATATATGGACACGCTGGAACATAGTCTGTACATACATAGAGACAGATACTTAGACATACAGGCAAATATACATACACACATTCTGGAATGCATACGTGTGTGTGTGTGTGTGTGTGTGTGTATGTATATATATATATATATATATATAATATATACACACACGTACAGACACATATACACAGCCACACCGGCAGATAAATACACAGACCGGAACATATACAAATACATAAAAGGCATAAATATACAAGCACAAAGACACATTCACACACAGGCACATATGGACACAGCATAGATAATGTAGTAGTGTTACCTGCAGTCCAGGTAGTAACCTGCAGTAACACCACAGATAACACACTGATAACTCTGAGTACAGATAATGTAGTAGATATAAGAGACACACACACACACACACACACACACACACACCTCCTTGCTGACAGGTCAGGATGGGCTGTGTGTGGGCGGAGCTGCCTCTCTGCTACAGAGTAGAGGCAGGTGCTGGAAGGCTGCAGCACGGGAGTGGACCTGTCCCCTGACCTGAGTCATCTGACCTCATGTCACTGACGTGAGGTCAGGTGACTGGACTGGTCCACTCCCTGGCCGTCGCAGACCCCAGTTAGAACGCCCTAATTTCCTGGCTCTTCCTAAGCTGCTGCAGGTGTCCGACATATGGGGCGCCTGTCAGCCCCCTAGCTACACCCCTGGCATACCTCAGTTTGCCCTAACAGGAAATATGTTCAGACAAACCTGTGGTCCTTCAATGGACCCTGGACTGTCTGGTCGTACAAGTTATGGGCTTTGATCGCGTCAGTTATCTTCTGTGACTCGATCAAAGGGCAGTCCCCTCTCCTTGAACGCTGCGATCAGCTTTCATCGTGGCTTTCAAAGGGTTAATGGCAGAGAAGATGTTTCTCTCCGCTGTCAGAGCCGGGTCGTGGCTGTGTATTCCAGCCGTTGCCCCGCTCTCGATCGCGCGCACAGACAGCTGTCACACAGGACGAGAATGTTCGTCCTAATGCGCCAAGTACTCGCCGCTGAGGACGAGCATTCTCGTCCTGTGTCGGCAACCAGTTAATATTGTGAGGGTAAACCTTGTGCCGCCAAAGCAGGTCTGACCCATTGAGTCATCTGAAGGTGTTCTGTGGTTTCTAGAACCAATACTTTAGTAGTAGATCCTTTTAAGTCCTCTAAGCTGTGAGGTGTGGCCCCCATGGATCGGACTGTTTTTTTTTTTCCCAGCACATCCCACAGATGCTTGATTGGATTGAGATCTGGGGAATTTGGAGGCCAAGTCAACACCTTGAACTCTTCATGTTCCTCATACCATTCTTGAACAATTTTTGCAGTGTGACCGGGTGCATTATCCTGCTAAATGAGGTCACTGTTACTAGGAAATACTGTTTGGGATGAAAGGGTGTACTTGGTCTGCAAAAATGTTTCGTTAATTTGGTATATGTCAAAGTAAAGTCCAAATAAATGTCAGGACTTAAGGAGGATCTGTCAATAGTTTATTAATGCCCTATCTAACTAATCTATTAGGCGCTACAATCATAACTACAGTGTAAATTGTGTTCCAAAACGTTTAATATTTGCCTAGTTGTGTGCTTTTTGTTTTTTTCTTCTAAATATGCTAATTTAGCTATAGTTGCCAAATTGGAGGTTACTCTTTCTTTGCTCTCTGGGCGGTGTAACGTTTTCTGTATGATGCTGTCCACTCAGCTCATAAAGTTCTCTGCCCATCCCAGGAACACAGTGTGATCTCGCGATTGAAGCTGAGATCACGCTGGGCTGGGAAGAAGAGAACTGTATGGGCTGATTGGACAGCGTCATACAGAAAACATTACACCGCCCAGAGAGCAAAGAAAGAGTAACCTCCAATTTGGCAAGTCTAGCCAAATTAGCATATTTACAAAACAAAAGAAAAAGCACACCACTTTGCAAATCGTTTTGGAACACAATTTACACTGTAGTTGTCAGCAGCTTAGCGCCTATTAGATTAGTTAGAGAGAGGGCGTTAATAAACTAGTGACAAATACTCCTTTTAAGGTTTCCCAGCAGAACATTGCCGTCTTTCCATAGTGTATTCTGGTGCCATCTTTTCCCCAGGTAAGCAACCCACACGCACTTGTTTACCAACATGATGTAAAAGAAAAGAAACCGGATTCATTAGACCAGGCCACCTACTTCCGTGGTCCAGTACTATTGCCCACGGGACCATTGTAGGCAATTTAGATGGTGGACGTGTTAGCATGGGCACTCTTGACCTGTCTGCGACTATGCAGCACCAAATGCAGCGAGCTGCGATGTACTTTGTGGTTTGACGACTTTGTATCATGGGAAGAAGTACATTTTTTTTTTTTTTTGTCATTTGTGCTACAGTAGATGTTTTGCGGGATCAGACTTCTAGGATGACTTTTTACTACCATGTGCCTGGAGCAGCCCGTGATTGCTATAGCGGTCACATGGGATGAAACTACTAATGGGTCACTATGGAAAGGCCATGGGGAGTTGAATATGAAATGTTTTTTATTTTTTTTTTATTTTTTCTCTTGCAGACTTATTTTTTGCTGCAAATTTAAAGCTTTTCCACCGCGAAAGTTGCAAAACTTGTGGAAATTCACTTCACAATTAAACTCAATAGAGAAAGTCCACAACAAAATATAGTAACAGTCTACATCAGAAGTCTGCGCCGCAGGTCAGTTTCTGCACAGACGTTTTCTGCAGTATGTTGATCAGATTTTTAAAATCTCAGCCCTTGGCTGCTACTGTAAAATGCTGCAGATTCTCTGTTTGCATAGCCAGACAGAAAATGTGTAGCAATATCCCAAAGAGTAAGTATATAAAAGAAAATCTTCTCTATGTGGGATCCAATCCTTGTTTTAGGCCTCCTGGCACATTTAAAAAAAATAATAAATATATATATATATATATATATATATATATATTAGTATAGTGACGTGGAACATTTAATTAAAAAAAAAAAACACCAAAAATGTTTTCAAGCTATGCTGAAAGGAAAGTAATAGGTTTTTATTTATTTTCTTACGATAAATTTCCTGTAAGAGGCTATGGTAAGTGGCTCTAGGATTTTTTGTGCGAGCAGGAAGCCCCAAAGTCCTAGGGTGGCACCTTAGGATGCACTTGGGATTATGTGTATGGGGGTCTTCTCGTCTAGCCCTTGAAGGCAAATGACTGACCCTTTGTGTTGCCGGGTATTAAGCCACTGTCAGAAGTGTCCGGCAGCAGTTTGTTGCTCTTGACTGGACCAAATAAAATAATATTAGGCCCAGAGCTGTCAGTTTTGCCAAAGTCTGCCCTGATGATCAAGATGACGGTAGTGACAGGGAACATGACAAAGAGGGTCTCCTCCTGCCTGGACTGCAATCTGTATGATTGCGGTGCATTACGAGCCCTCGTAGGTATGTTACAGGCGGCCGATAGGGTGGTGCTATCTACAGGGGGACGGGACTGTTTGCCACTATCTACAGTGTGTGTGTGTGTGTCTTTACAGTGTTTGACACAGTTATATTCAGGGGTGCAGTGTATGGTACCATGAGCATTTATCTTCGTTTATATGTGTAAATGTTGCAAAAGTGAGGAGCAGAAGACATCTGAATGGCAAATTCTGTAGAAAGGAGTCCTGAACTGGAGAAGTCATCATGGAGTCTGGCCGGTAAAAAAGCAAACTACTAGAATCTGAGGAGAAGTCATCTGTGAGTCACAGGATTTATAGAGAATCTGTCACCTCTCCTGACATGTTTATTATAGGAATTTCTTTGTATTTCATAAAAAGTCTTTGTACAGTTCAGGACTGATAGACATGTGTTTTGCCATTCGCCTTGTCAATAGGATGTGTCCCTGCACAGTGTGATACTGTCATCGATGGTTGGAGACTGTCAGTATGTAGGGACACAGCCCTTTGACCAGGGGAATCGTAACAAACATTTGTTAATGATTGCACAAAAATGTTGTGTTAAAGATATTTGCAGGGCGGCGGTGGAAAAGGGGCGGCCAAGTTTGGGTAACAGTCAAGGGCTTATGGTCTACTTAATCCGCCACTGAAGAGTTATAGTTGGGATCGAAGTCTTCTCCGATCCCAGCCATTACTGCAGGAATGTGGCTTTAGATCACAGCAATCATGCACCATTGATTATATTTTGCATTAAGAGGTTAATAAACTAATTAGACCAATAGCCCATTCCCAGCAGTACGATATATTTTGCACTCAAATTACAAAAAAAAGACACATCCTATAAGACCATCAACAGCAGCTTATTGGTGGTTTCCAAATAGTAACAGATTTGTTTTCCTACACTGTATCGAGCAGGGGTCCTCTACTGGCGGACCGCGGATGTCAGTTGTCCAAATTAGTGACATCACTAGTACCCGACTGCCACATTTAATTGTATCTGCGTCCTCCGGACGCAGATACAGTGAAGGAAATAAGTATTTGATCCCTTGCTGATTTTGTAAGTTTGCCCACTGCCAAAGACGTGAACCGTCTAGAATTTTTAGGCTAGGTTAATTTTACCAGTGAGAGATAGATTATATTAAAAAAATAATAATAAATCACATTGTCAAAACTATATATATTTATTTGCATTGTGCACAGAGAAATACGTATTTGATCCCTTTGGCAAACAAGACTTAATACTTGGTGGCAAAACCCTTGTTGGCAAGCACAGCAGTCAGACATTTTAAGTAGTTGATGATGAGGTTTGCACACGTTAGATGGAATTTTGGCCCACTCCTCTTTGCAGATCATCTGTAAATCATTAAGATTTCGAGGCTGTCGCTTGGCAACTCGGATCTTCAGCTCCCTCCATAAGTTTTCGATGGGATTAAGGTCTGGAGACTGGCTAGGCCACTCCATGACCTTAATGTGCTTCTTTTTGAGCCACTCCTTTGTTGCCTTGGCTGTATGTTTCGGGTAATTGTCATGCTGGAAGACCCAGCCACGAGCCATTTTTAATGTTCTGGTGGAGGGAAGGAGGTTGTCACTCAGGATTTGACGGTACATGGCTCCATCCATTCTCCCATTGATGCGGTGAAGTAGTCCTGTGCCCTTAGCAGAGAAACACCCCCAAAACATAATGTTTCCACCTCCATGCTTGACAGTGGGGACGGTGTTCTTTGGGTCATAGGCAGCATTTCTCTTCCTCCAAAAACGGCGAGTTGAGTTAATGCCAAAGAGCTCAATTTTAGTCTCATCTGAGCACAGCACCTTCTCCCAATCACTCTCAGAATCATCCAGATGTTCATTTGCAAACTTCAGATGGGCCTGTACATGTGCCTTCTTGAGCAGGGGGACCTTGCCGGCACTGCAGGATTTTAATCCATTACGGCGTAATGTGTTACCAATGGTTTTCTTGGTGACTGTGGTCCCAGCTGCCTTGAGATCATTAACAAGTTCCCCCGTGTAGTTTTCGGCTGAGCTCTCACCTTCCTCAGTATCAAGGATACCCCACGAGGTGAGATTTTGTATGGAGCCCCAGATCGATGTCGATTGACAGTCATTTAGTATGTCTTCCATTTTCTTACTATTGCACCAACAATTGTCTCCTTCTCATCCAGCGTCTTACTTATGGTTTTGTAGCCCATTCCAGCCTCGTGCAGGTCTATGATCTTGTCCCTGACATCCTTAGAAAGCTCTTTGGTCTTGCCCATGTTGTAGAGGTTAGAGTCAGACTGATTAATTGAGTCTGTGGACAGGAGTCTTCTATACAGGTGACAATGTAAGACAGCTGTCTTTAATGCAGGCACCGAGTTGATTTGGAGCGTGTAACTGGTCTGGAGGAGGCTGAACTCTTAATGGTTGGTAGGGGATCAAATACTTATTTCTCTGTGCACAATGCAAATAAATATATATAATTTTGACAATGTGATTTTCTTTTTTTTTTTTTTTTTTTTTTTATATAATCTATCTCTCACTGGTAAAATTAACCTAGCCTAAAAATTCTAGACTGTTCATGACTTTGACAGTGGGCAAACTTACAAAATCAGCAAGGGATCAAATACTTATTTCCTCCACTGTACACTTGAATATTATGGTGGAGCAGGGAGCTATCCGCTTCCTGCTCCACCATTCACCAGGCTACAGGCAATGATCCCATGATGAACAGGGCTATTCTGCAGGCCTCCTCAGCTATGTTAGGCCTGCAGCCTATAAGACACTGGGACAGGATCCCTGCACAGGCCGAGTCAATCCTACGCAAGGTTCCCGTCTCATAGGCTGTAGGATTAGCTATCTGAGGAGGCCTGCAGAGCAGCCGTGTCCATCATGGGAGCAGGGCTAGGTAAGTACAAGTTTGTTTTATTTGTTTGGGGGGCACTAGCTACAGGAGGCACTGTGACATTATCGACAGCCAGGTGTGTGGCACTATTTGCAGGGGGTTTGTGGTACTATCGATAAAGGGGAACTGTAGGGCACTATTTACAAGGGGCATTGTCTGGCACTATCTACAGGGGGCACTGTGGCACTATCTGAAAGGAGAATTAATGTACAGGGGGCACAGCTCAGCAACTATCTACAAAGGACACTGTGTGGCGCTGTATAGAGGGGGAACTGTGTGGTACTCTATAAGGGGCATTGTGTGGCACTATCTACATGGGGCAGATAAGCATCTACTATAAAGTAAAATGAAAAATGCTAGACTATCTACATGTCTATATCTACAGTTCAATGAATTTAAGTAATACGTGTAACTTGCAAATGCTTTTCTATATACAGGGAATCTAAATCCTAAGCGAGATGCTTCAGTGGGAGCTGGGCTAGATAAGCCTGTGACATTACATATTCTTCCAACCAGCCGCACTTCTTGGAAGCAGGTCATTCTCCGTCTTACACCCGAGGATGCTGCACTTTAAAGTCCAATTCCTTGATGACTCTCAGAAGACCTTTGTTGTGGATGTAAGTACATTACTTACTATATTATATAGCATATCTTATAGGACAAGGAATGAGAGCTATGAATGAATTACATGTTATAATGGATGGAGCTGTTCTGTGATCTCGTATGGAGCATATAGATTATTGCTCATTTCCATAGACCTGTAGCTATTAATACTGCAGACATTCATCACTGTTATGTCTAAGACATTCTAGAAGCATATAATCCATTGCAAAACCTGTCTAATTATTACCAGATCAACATGATAATGCGAATCTTCTTAATAGTTTGTTCATGTAACGCAGCTGCCTTACAAAGTCAAATTGACCTAAAAAATTTTTAAATCGGCTGAAAAAAAATACTGCTGATTGTCAATAAATATAACTATAATATAGATTTATAAAAGACATGGATGTTAGACAAAATTAATACATCCGCCTGGCTCTCTGTTTTACTTCTTGAGATACAGATGTAGCAGAGCTGAATTTGTATGTAACTCTTTTGGGCCATATTACTTCTATATAATGATAACTCTAATATAATTTGGCGGGTTTGACGACAATAAGCTATGCCGAATAAGTAATAAAAACCAGCTCTGCTTCGTCTGTGAAAATGGTTTTCATTTTGATGTATTAATAACACAACAACACAAATGTGTAAGACTATAGAAATAATTTGGCACAACTTATTGTGATGTGTTAGGCAAATGTATACCATTTTCTGTTTACGTCTGTGTTTTTTATAGCGTGTAGATTTAGTGTATACTCATACGTCGGTATATTTTTCTGTCCGTTTTTTACCTTTAAAAAATATATACTTTTTTTTTTAAAGTGAACACTGATTTAAAAAATAAACAAAAAAAACCTGATAGATTTACTGAATGCAAACAGATACAAACGTATAGCATTACGTTTGCATAAGTAATCCATTGAGATCAATGCTAAGAAAAACGTTACGTTGCGTATACCTTTTTCTTAAGTACAGAATTGAGTAGCAGACTACGCTTTTCAGTTCCTTTCAAAAAACAGTATCCCAACGTAAATCATGACCAACATAGACCAAACTGATGCTATTTTGTTCTATGTTTGACCCATTATAGTCTATGTTTACGCCGAGCTATACGTTTCAATAAGTTTTTAGTGTTTAAAAAAGTATACGCTCGCCGGATAGCACAAATGCAATGTGAATGTGGCCTTACCTGTGGTTTTAAATAGGACTGCAGGTTAAATGATCCATTCAGCTCTACTAAATCTGTAGCACACAAGTTAACTAGGGAATAAATGAGTGTATGGGAGAATAATTAGATTTGACTCTCATTCTAATATTTGTAATAAATGAATAATCAGTTTGATAGAAATGTGGCACTTTCTATATTCACACACTCACGCGCTCACACATACTCACGCGCTCACACATACTCACGCGCTCACACACACTCACGCGCTTACACACACTCACGCGCTTACACACACTCACGCGCTTACACACACTCACGCGCTTACACACACTCACGCGCTTACACACACTCACGGGCTTACACACACTCACGGGCTTACACACACTCACGGGCTTACACACACTCACGGGCTTACACACACTCACGGGCTTACACACACTCACGGGCTTACACACACTCACGGGCTTACACACACTCACGGGCTTACACACACTCACGCGCTTACACACACTCACGCGCTTACACACACTCACGCGCTTACACACACTCACGGGCTTACACACACTCACGGGCTTACACACACTCACGGGCTTACACACACTCATGCGCTTACACACTCTCACGTGCTTACACACACTCACAAACGTGCTTTTATACACACACACACACACACACACACACACACACACACACACACACTTATATTTCTATACCATACAGACCTATATTCAGTTGCTTTGAAATCAAGCCAGACAAGCTATTGGTGGAATATGTTATTGTAGCTAATGGCTCCATTAGAGCTTATGCGTGTGGATTATTCTTCCATAGAATGAACACATCTGACCCTTCACTTGAAGGCATTTCATCCATTTGGTGAAAGATACTAGATAGAATGAATAGATCATATGAATTCAGGGTAGATAAAAGGGAGAATTGCTCAAGGCAACATCAGCGGTAAACACCGGATTTTCACATGAAGAAATCCACCTGTCCATTCACTGTATAAAGATACAAATGTGCAGTTAGCACACAGGAACTCATGTATGAACAACGCTATAAGGGGTTAATGAATGACAACAGACTTATAACATCATCCTCAAGATATAGAAGTCTGTCTCATGAAGGATACGTAGCAAATCCAGTTTCAGTAGATGAAGATGAGCTTCTGGGCTGTTCACAGTTGACTTCTTTTCTGTCACGTTTCCGTAGCTTTTTCATAGTCGGAATAGCATTGAATCCTGCGATTTTCGATCCAGTAAAAACAGAAAGCTTATGGACCCGTGATAAGTCGGGATGGGGGAGGGGAACAAATCCTCATGAATCATGTCAGATCATAAGGGACCTGTCATATCCACTCTAGTGTGAACAGAGCCTGTATGGTTTCATATGACGACGCCATAGACATTCTCTGTGCCACTGTGTGGTCCCTCCTTATGGAGCTTTGTAAACTCTTGCCTTATCTGTACAGCACTGTCCCTAGAGCCGCGATCCCCCAGATCTTTCGGAAATCCGATTGCTTTAGTACATTGTCTTGCAAACCTTTAGCACATCAGGTAGTTATTTCAATTAACTATCTTGTAGAACCCCTTTAAAGATTTTCAGGTTTAGACTTGTTTGACCTGGTATGGAAATGAGTACATGTACACAGCATCTAAGCATTGAAAAAAAATTCCCCAGGCACTTACTGCTGCTACATCGACGCACGTTATGCTTGGAAGTGTCTTTCTAGATTATGTAGAACTATAGCCTGCATCGGCTCACAACAAAATTTGGCATTAATTGTGCTTCTATATTGCATTTCCAATATTTATGGTAATATTATTTAATAATATGACATCTCATTGGGCGTATGCTTTGACAGTGAATACTAGCCTTAAAAGCAATTTACACCTTTGTACTGAATTTTTTTTTAAATGGTTTCTTTCTTAAATGCAAAATGAAACTACTTTTTAAATAGTTTTTATTACAAACTTCCTTCCATTTTGCTATGTTACTCCTTTACCTAGCTGGTTGTCCTGCAAATTCTAACATAAATCCAACAGCACACTGCTCCTATCAGGGGCTGACGTCATCTGCTCTCTCCGCATGGCAGATCAGAGTGTGGAGAGGGGGAAAAGCATCCAAGTCTTCACCTGGGGGCAGATCACACAGCCTGTCAGTATAAGGGTATGTTCACACGCAGTGTTTTCAGACGTAATTCGGGCGTTTTACGCCTCGAATTACGCCTGAAAAAACGCCCCTAATACGCCTACAAACATCTGGCCATTGCTTTCAATGGGTTTTACGATATTCTGTTCTCACGAGGTGTAATTTTACGCGTCGCTGCCAAAAGACGTCGCGTAAAATCACGGCTCGTCAGAAGAAGTGCAGGACACTTCTTGGGACGTTTTTGGAGCCGTTTTTCATAGACTCTATTGAAAACCGCTCCAAAAACAGCCGTAAAAAATGCAGCGGAAAACGCAGCGAAAAACGTCTGAAAATCAGGAGCTGTTTTCCCTTGAAAACAGCTCCGTATTTTCAGACGTTTTTTGTTAAGCGTGTGAACATACCCTAAGAGTGAAGATAGGGAGGAAAGCAGAGGGGGAATTAAACAGGCTAACAGTGTAAATAGAAAGCAGTAGAGGAATAAATTTGTGCTGATATGATAGCTAGTGAAAGTGCAGCATCCTGGAGTCGCATGTACTACTGGGAGGGACACATCCACAGGAGAAAAGTCTGAAACTAGGAGCACATTGCAAACTGCATATCAGAGGGTCTGAAATTGATGGAAGGAATTAGGATTTTAGCTCCAGGTAACCACTAACATATTTAAAATATTTTTTTTCCATGTCAAAGGTGTCCATTGCCTTTAAGACAGGTGATTTGCCCCATTGCTGTCTCACTGTGGTACCAACAATGTCAACTAAAAACCTAATTTAAAAAGTTTTAAAATGCGTCGTACGATCCCCTCTTTCTTGCTGGGCCTTACAGCATCAATAGATATTAAACATTTTCCAGCTGGCTTTGGGATTTTCTGCTGGATCTTCCCACAATCAAATGTCTTTGGGGCTGCCTAACCTTCACCTGACAGCGGACTTTTGGTAGGGGGAAGACCAAATTGATTTGTCTGATTTTACCTGTCCAGTTGTATTGTTTGCCTGTGATAAATAGTGTCAGAGGTGTTTGGAAGCTCCTCTTTTTTTCACCTCCATGGTATTGTCTATCATAAGATTTTTCACCTTGCTCTTGTTCTACTTCTTTAGGCAGTTGTCTGTCATATGGAACGTGATCTGTCCCATTATCGGAAGTTTATTTTATGTGCAATCTATGACACATCATTCACTAACTTTGAAACATAATTATTTAACCAGCACTCCACATACCACTCAGTACTCTTCTGTGATCTCTCATAACATGGAACTACATTGCACATACATACGTATTGAATGGAGACTACTGCACAAACTATAAAGCAGCAGGTCCTCCGTCAGGGATGTATTCGCAGTACTGCCTTCAGTGCTCCCCCACAAATAAAGGTGCCCACGTGCCGCCTGGTTATAATGCTGACCACCACAATGAGTGTAGATTATTATTTATTAATAATTTGTAGGGATCTGTCTGCCAAATACCTCCTCTCCCTACAGAGCCCATGTTGGGGCAGGTTGTTTCTCTCCCCCATCAACTTGTGTCTTGCCCCTCCCCCTTAAAAAGGACCTGGCACCTACTGTCTCCTACCTGCCCCTTTCACAGAGCCTCTGACATCTTGTGTCTTCCCCATTTTGGATGCTGGGCCTCTAAAGTTAAAGTAAACCTCCAGCTCCGGTTCCTTAGACTTAAACACTTTTTAAAACCTAGGGACTTACAGATAATATCTTAAGCCCATTTCTGGAAATCCCCCATTAGGCTGTACATCAAACATAGACAATATAGATAATTTCTAATATAATTTGTATATAAATTCCTCCATTTTTCAGACCCCTACTTGTACCTATTTTATGGTTAAAGCTGAAAAGTTGTCCTGGTCGAGTAATGATTTGCCCGATAACTGTACTCATGACCGGGAAACTCCTGGATGTAGGCAATAATGTTACATGCAATAATGTTCCTATTCAATAGCCACAAGCAGAGATCTTGAAAATCTTCTCCTTACACAATGCATAAAAGCGTTATCTCTGAAACTGGAAAACTGCCTTGAAGAAAAGACCAAAATCCTAAAAAGATTGGAAAAGCCAGATTGGCTCTACTTGTTTTGCTCATCAAAGTTAAAAACTTCCCATGTAGCCATTATTAGGTGTGGCAATTTTTGTGCTTTACAACTGCCTTTAAAATAGTAGAGCTGAACTAATGTCACCTATAGAGATATTAGAGATACATGTTTGTGGGGTCATTGTACTGTTAAATGGGTTTTCAGTCTTTTTGGGTTTTTTTAAATGCAGATCTCTGTTGGCAATGTCTTCATTTTGCCAAGATACCCGCAGAACGAAGCACATGAAATGTTTTATTGAAGAGCATTTTAATTGTTTTAATTACATGAGGCCTTCTTAACTTAGACAGGAACTAGCATGACTGTGCACTACAAGCTACCATTAGACTGTCACTGGAGAAGGCTGAACACAAGAGCACAGTAATTTTATCCAACAGCTCTTGATTTTTGGAACTTGTTATGCTTATTATTCCAACAAACAGCTCAGCTCCTCATCCCGATGTATTCTACCCATCCTAGGAGACAATAGAATTAAAGCGTTCATTCATCACATGCTAATTCCAGAATTGCTTCAAATTAGCATTATACCAGCTCTGTTTCTTTTATCTGTCTATTATTTGCAACTAATGTTACCAAAAGCATTTAATAGAGTTCTGAAACTGAGAAGATGCTGGATGTGTATATAAAAGCAGACTTGTAAGAGCCTCCAGCATGTCCTATTTCATCCAGTGTTCACTGCTATGACTTAAGGCCCCATGCACACGAACGTGCTTTTGCAGCCGCAATTCCCCCGAAAATCCACGGGAGAATTGCGGCACCATTCATTCCTATGGGGACATGCACACGACCGTAGTTTTTACGGTCTGTGCATGGCCCGGGAGCCCGCACCGCAGAAAGAACGGACATTCTTATTACGGCCGTCTTCTGCGGTCCGGGCTCATTGAAAATAATGGCCGCGACCATGTGCATTGCCCACGATTTGCGGGCGGCTTGCGGCTGACAGTCCGCTGCCGGCCGACCCGAAAATCAGGGCCGTGCACATGGCTAAGGTCGTGTGCATGAGGCCTTAAAGTGCACTTCCGATTTTAAAACAATTTTCCATAAATAAATAGTACAAGTGAAGATAAGAAACTTTGTAATACATTTTATTACAGAAAAATGCCTCCTTCTCCACTTATCACCCCCCCCCCCCACACACACACACACACACACACACCTCCTTAAATGCTAACTCACTCAGAATTCACTCATAGAATTCGTAGAGCAGAGAGGAGACCCATTTACTGCTTCACTAAGATCAGGTTACAGCTGCCCATGGAAGTTTATGGAGAGGAGAGGGGAGGAGAGAGCAGCTACAGAGTGAGAAACAGAGACAACAGAGATGCTGCTACAGCTTCTAGTAAGTGTTTTACTGTCTCGGTACTGCTATATAATCTCCTCCATGCTACTTCTGAGTATGTGGGAGAGATAATGATATCCTGATCTCTTAGTGGAGAGGCATTTTTCTCTGACAAGATATATTACAAAGTTTCTTGTCTTCACTTGTACTTTTGTTTTCTGGAAAGTTGTTTGATAATCAAATGTAAACTTTAAATAAAGTTTAATAAAAAGTACATTTAATCAGGTTCATTGTAACTGTGGGTGTATACTCCTCCTTCTCAGACACTAATTTGGAAATTGTTTTAATTTCTTTATGAACCACCATCACTTATACATTGAACTTTAATGTTTCTAGTTGGGCATGTAATCTCTGTCACTTAAAACTTGTCCGTGTGCTGTGCGTAGAAATCACTCACAGCACACAGACCCATTGATTTCAATGGGGCTGTTCACACATTCAGGAGTTTTCATGCAGCGAGAGCCCGTTGCATGAAACTCACTGCATGTCCTATATTGGTGCGTTTTCACGCACCTACGCACCCATTGAAGTCAATGGGAGCGTGAAAACCACGCACAGCACACGGATGCACATCCGTTTGCTCTGCGTAATTTGCGCATCATTTCCATTGAAAAAAAAAATGCGTGAAAAACACATGCCACTCGCAAAGCACAGATGCAATAACGCAACGCACACGGACCAGATTTAAGCATGTTTTTTTATACACGTAAATCTGTCATGCCTGTGTGAATGTAGCCTAATGATAACTGATCCATTTTAAATATGATATATATGTTTGCCCATAATATGAGAAGACCATTAGATAAATAATTTTTTTGACCTCAGTAGATCCCTAAGGATCTTGGGCCTGGTGACTTGCACCCCCAATCAGACAAACTGGCCTGAGGCTGGCATCACCAGTTGGCAAACCTGGGAGATCTTGGGCCCATTGGGCTTGAAGGCCCAATAGTGATCTAGGTAAACATGCTCTACACTAGCTAAGTGTACAGTATTCGGAAGGCCTACAACTAGAGCCTGCCCCATCTACAACCTTAATTGTTTACCGTATGCTTTAACATGCAAGACATTTAATAATGAACAACAAAGTGGTATTTTACAATTAGTCTTTATCAGTGGCGTACATAAAAGAGCGGAGGTCCCATATCAGAGATCAAACTGGGCCTCCCATCATGGTGTTGTTTTGCCACCCAGAAGGGCCTGGTGTTTGTGTCTCCCTTCATGCTTTTTGCATGACCCTGGGTCCATTCTTTATCACCCGGTTTGTCAACAATTCAGTTCCTCTGGAGAGTAGACATCTGCACAGGTACTCACCACCCAATAGTAAATGTGATGGAACCCACCAGAGCCCACTCTCCAAAGGCCCGATAGCAACCACATGGTCTGCCTTTATGATTTGTACACGTTTAGTCTTTTCTAAAAGTAAATGTTTCTCTTTAGTAAGACGTTTTGCTTGAAGAATCATCTAATCGATCTGCTTCACTAGAGACCAAGCATGCACAAGATGTAGAAGTGTATTTATGGAACTACGAATGGAAAAATTGATAAGTAAAATGAAGGAAGTAATGCAAACAGCTGACAGAATACTTTAGTGATTGTTTTAATTTTTTGTTTGCAGCAAAAAGCTCCTGGCAAAGAATTGTTCAATATGAGTTGCAGTCATTTGAACCTGACCGAGAAAGAATACTTTGGTTTGGAATTCAAGAATAACACAGGCTACCAGGTAAGTAAAAAATCTTTAATGTTTGTCGTTGGTGTTCTTTTATTGATTTTAAGGAACATTATATATAGATACATATGCCATAAGGATCGTATTCATGTATACAATTCTCAAATTTTAGATGTTCGGTACAGTCGCAGAAACAGCATGTGCTTTACCCTATATATGTGATGTGAAAGAAAAATAATGTGTACAAAGACACTGCATAGGGTACCAGGATAAGCTGCATCATGTTCACACGGGGATTCTGCTCTTTCAGGGAGCTACAGTATCGCTAGTAGATAGCAGAGCAGATACCTCCTTGCTCTGCTATAGTGTTCAGTTGTATTTGCGTCCTAAAGACGTAGATCCTATTGAATAGGGCGACGCTACCGCTGTAGGAGTCACAGCGGCTGCTAACGGCGCCACCGGGCCATGGGTGTGGGGCCGTTCCGATGGGCGGTACGGGCACCCACATGCCCGGTGTCACCGCTAGCAGCCGATGTGGCTGCTACAGCGGTAGCGACGCCACTGAGAGAAGAAGCGTCCGAGAGGAAAGGCAGCTGCTGAATCGCCGGGCCCGGGCACTTCTGTAACACAAGCAGGGGAGCCAGCATTCGGCCTTGTGCAATGGCACAGGTCACACACCCGTAAGGCCGGCCCTGATCAGAGCTCTGTCGTCTAATAAACCCAGCACCTGTGTGTTCATCACATGACCATGGACAGGATTTTATCCCCTGGAATTAAACAACGAATGTCCCTACTGAATAACAGCAAGCAGAGATCTTGAAAACCTTGAGCATTTAATACTCAAAGTATATTGGAAAATTGTAGACCTTTGATTATACAAAAAATACCATTAATTTGCAGAAAACGGAGGACACCTTTAACTTATCTTCATGCCTGAGGAAGCAACTTCCTGCCCTACAAGCTTACAGTTCTGTTATACTTTAGCCGATTTTCGTACCATTTGTACCATGAGTTACACAGTATATGCAAAATACATGTATTAATCCGACAGGGCCTGAAACAGTGTATTTTTGACATTGCAGGTTTGGCTGTCACTCCTGAAACCCATAACTAAGCAGGTGAAAAGTAAGTACTAGAACTGCACTGCACATATTTGGTAACACTGTAAGAACACAATTCTAAATAGTTTGTATGTTTTATCTTTTACTTAAAGGTTATCCCAATCTCCTAGCGTTTTTTCATCTAAAAAAAAAAATGCTGATCAGTGGGGGTCCAACTGCTGAGATTCCCAGTCCCCCAGCAACAAGACGGTGACTAGGAGACCAAATGAAGCAGAAGCCGGGCATTCGCGGTGCTGCTCAATTCAAAGTATATTGGGCTGAAGAAAATAGCGAGCACAGCAGGTCGAACCCCCACTGATTTAGAATTTTTCACCTATTCAGTGGATAGGTGAAAAACTCTGGAGGCCAGAAAACCCATTTAAGACAAATATCCAGCGACCGCAATGTAGCCAGGAAGGTGTTTTCTGCTTATGTGACCTAAAGGTTTTTTAACACCGTCGACAAGAGACCATTTTTATGACCCCGCATAAAAGATATGATCAGCCAACAAACAAGCGTATGCTTGTTTCTCGTTGAACGCTGTCCTGTTTACATAGGGCAATGATTGGGAACGTGCGTTCATACGAGCGCTCGTTTGCCCAATCATTGGCCTGTAAAAAGGTTTTAAGGCTCTGCTTACACCATGTCTGGACCATACATAAAGAAATAAATAACATGTACTGCAATCCATTTGGTGGAACCACAAAAAACAAACAAACAAGCCATACATTTGCTATATTTTCCAGAGGCACACCGGGGGGGCGGGGGTTCTTTGTACCTGGAAATGCCTTCTCCGTCTTCATAGTGCTCACTGAGCTAACTTAGCCCTGCAGCCACAGACATAAACAATATAATTCTGTCTGCCAGCAACCACCACTAGGTGGAAGCTTTTGGGGCTTACTGTATACAGATCTATACAGCTCCCATTGAGTTCAATACTAATCTGTATACTGCTGGCGCCTCCTAGTGGTACCTTCAGGTAGCCAGGATTTTATCATTTAACTCTATGGCTTGGAAGATTGGGGACTCTGTTTTTTTTTTTTTATAAATTATGAAACAAATCAGCTCAGAATTTTGGACCTATTCACGGGGAAGAAAACTAAATCATTAACCTAGAAAACCATAGATGTACCCATTCACCCCTTCATCACCCTACATCAGACATAATATTATTAGTCCCTTCCCTTTCTTAGACCACCGGATATAGTATTTAAAGCATCAGATATATTAGTTGTTAATCTCTAAAACCACTCTAGACCTTCAGGCATATTGGGTAATAATTAATTATTACGATAACTAACCCATAAATCACCCTATACATTAACTTGTATTTAGAAAGTTGCTAAAGTGAGTATAATTGGTGGGAAAGGAGGTGCAATAGGCACCAATTCATGTGGAAATCCTTCTCTAAAAAAAACCTTTTCATATAGATCCAAAACGGAAATGTATGCAAATGCACGCCAGACGTTTAGAGCTATCTGCCCGTTAATTTACGCTAAATGTCATTCTAATGTAAACTTATATATGACAAAAATACATTCTTTTGGCATATGTTGGCCCTATATAAATATTTGGGGTAATTACTGAATATGGTTGTATACAGACCTGGTGTGAACATGACCTGACCATGTGACAAGGGTGCTGCATTCCCATATGTATTTGCTTTTAAAATTATTTTTATCTTTTTGGTTTTTCACCAGCCAAGAAGATATTGCAGATGGATGTGTTACTTTTTTTTTAAAATTTATTGTCAAAATATTTTCTATTGGAGATTTGAATGATACATTGTTTGCAATATTGCAACAAAAATGGGGGGGGGGGGGAATGGAAAGAGTTTAATCTGATTGTGTATCCATTGCATACAGATAAAGAGCTAGTATGTGATTAGAAAAACTTAGCCGCTATCTTCCAGAAACTACGCCACTCTTGTCTATAGGCTGTGTCTGGTATTGCAGCTCAACCTTCAGGCGAATGGCGCTGAGCTGCTATACCATACAACCCCTTTATTTATTTATATATATATATATATATATATATACACACAGTTGAGTCACATTATTATGACCACCTCCTACTTTCGACATCGGCAGCGTGTAGCTCATGAAGGAAGTGGTGTCTCGTGCGCTGGCTTGGTGGGTATAGAAGGTGTGTGATAGGCTGTCCGAACATATCACTCGTCGTTTCTATGGGTAAAAGGGGCAATTTATCAGAGTTGCAAAAAGGGCTGATTATTAACTTTCGGGCCAAGGGTGCCAGTATTTCTTAAACAGCGCCGTTTGTGAACTTATCGCGTGCTGCTGTGGTGAAAGTGTATTGTGAGTGGACAAATGGCACCATTGGGAATAACCGACGTGGAAACTGCAGAGAACCCCGTGCCATTGATGTGTGAGGTGAACGTCGGCTACGAAGGTGTGCAAGGGCCGAATGACACGCTATAGTGGAGCAGAACAACGTGAAAATCCACCAGGGGGCTACCAGACGTGTGTCTAAAACAAGAGTTCAGCGAACCCGACTGCGTATGGTTACTGCTCATATGCTAACAAAGGTGCATCGGAAAAAAAGGCTTCAATTTGCACGGCAGTATCGGATTTGGACCACCGATGATTGCTAAAGAGTTGCCTCCTCCGATGAGTCACATTTTCTGCTTCATCGAACGGATGGATGTTGGCGTGTCAGGTGAGTAACATCAGGGAACAAACACCCTGCAACCATTGCTGGAAGAACACAAGCTGGCGGCGGCAGCGTTATGGTCTGGGGAATTTTTTCATGGAATTTTCTGGGCCCACTCATCCATGTGGAAGGCGCTCTGAACCGATTTGGGTATGAATCCATCGTTGCAGATCACGTCCACCCATACATGCTGTTTGTCTTCCCTGGGGCAGATGGAATCTTCCAGCAAGAAAATGCGGCATGTCACACGGCTAGAAATGTCCGACAGTGGTTGAAAGAGCACGACCAAGACTTCCGAGTACTTCCCTGGCCCCCTAATTTACCAGACTTTAACCCAATTGAGCATCTGTGGGACCATCTCGATCGTCTTGTTCGCTCTATGGATCCTCCCCCACGCACCCTCCAGAAAATGTGGGATGCACTGCAGTCAGCACGGCCCCAGATACTGGAGACAACCCACCAGCACCTTATTGAGTCACTCCCCGCCCATCTAGCTGCTGTCCATGCTGCACACAGCGGTTACTCTGGATATTAGCTGGTGGATATAATAACGTGACTCCACTGTGTATGCGTATGTGTGTGTGTATTTCTCTCTGTAAGTATATCATTTTTTTGTTTTAAGATCCTAAAGAAACCATTTTCAAATTCATGTTGAAATTCTTCCCAGTGGACCCCGGGCAGCTGCGGGGAGAGTTGACAAGGTAATCGTTCCTTCTATCTGTGCCATCCTGCCATGTGTAATTCCTATTAATGTAATATATGCTGCCACTGATGGACAACATACCCTGAAATAAGTAACGTTTTGTGAAGACATGTCTAAAGTACAGGCAGCATGGTGACTCAGTCGTTAGAACTGGTGACCTGCAACATTGGGGTCTTGGGTTTGAATTTGACCAAGTTTATTTTTTTCATAATAGAGTATTTAAAAGTATTAGGCTTTGTTCACACTAGCATTGTGGCTGCCATTTTGACAGGATCCATGACTGATATGATGGATTCATTATGATCGGTATCTCCAATCCCCATTTATTTTCACCAGATAGAATAGTGCAGTATCCTACGCTATTCACACTGTTAAAGAGCAATGAAAACCTGACGGGGAAAAAACTGAAGTGTGAACAGAGCATTAGGAAACAGCCTCAAAAGCTCATATCAGATACATCAGATACATTGTTATTAGTCTATCCCCTCATGTAGCTACTGTTCAGTCTATCAACAGGATATATAGCTGTGGCTGTCCAGCTGAAGTGAAATTACAACTCTCAGCATGCACTCAGGACATGCTGGGGGATGCAGCTGACCATCTGCTGGAGAGACCTGGGAATTGGGGTTTTGTAGCTTTTAGCTGCCCTGATGCATGTGAATATATAAGTGGATTGCCCATAATGCAATATTGCCGTATTTCTAGTGAAAGTACCTCCATTTTCAGGTATCTGTTCGCTCTGCAAATGAAAAAGGATTTGGCATCTGGGAAATTATCTTGTAATGACAACAGTGGTGCCTTAATGACTTCTTACATACTTCAGGGTAAGTAAATTAATATGTCTTTGTATAGCAAAACCAAACATGAATAGCAATTTTCTTCTGTCAAATTATAAAAGAAGACGACATGACAAGTGGCGCACTGCTATGGGACCAGTGGTAGGAGGGGGCCCAGCAGTGAACTGCTTCTCCTATTTGCCACTTTCATAGTTGGCTACCTGCAGCTGCCACTAGAGGGAGCTCACTGCATACAGATTTATAAAGCTCCCATTCAGTTCAATAATAGTTGTATAAAATCATATGCTGTTAATCCCCTCCTGCCATTTGTTAACATTTAGACCAGCATCCGGATTCAGCTATTGGGCTGGTGGAACAAAACTGTGGACACCGTCCAGTGGATCTATCCCTGTTGTTCTACCATTGATGGCATACTCACCTGGTGGGGGGAATCCACCACAATTGGGTCACTGTATAACACTTTGAGTGCTGAGCTTCAATTGCAGATTTTTGTTTATAATGGGAAGTCTGTGATGTATTGAATAAACTATATTTAGACTAATATTGGGCCTTTAATAACCATGTTATAATCCTATAAAGTAAGCCATACATAACCTGGACCAGCATTGGCCATTCGCTATGATAGTTTTTCAATTTTGTGGAGAGTTAAATAAAAAAATCTTGTTTTTTTTTTTTTTTTCTGTAGCTGAGTTGGGAGATTATGAGGAGGAGATGGCCAAAAAACACTTGGAACAAAATCAGTATTTACCTAATCAGGAATATCTGGACAACAAGATCCTCAAGTATTACCAGCGGCATGTGTAAGTAACCTTATTAAAGGGGCCTGTTAGATGCATTATTTATTTTACTGAAAAAAATAAAATCTAAATATCATATAAGACACATGAATTAATCAAGATAAAATGTTATCAGTCATCTATCAAACCTCTTCCCTCCAAGATTTGGAGTTGGAGTAGATGCATGTAATGGACCATTGTCTTGTATAAATTACATGGTCCTGAATATTGCTGATAACTTTTTGAAGTAAAGGTGCCCATACACATTAGACAGATCATTAGATTGTTGGCTGATCTGTCTAATGTGTATGGGCACCTTTAGGCCCTGTTCACACAGAGTTTTTTGCAGGCAGAAAATTATGTCTGGAAAAATTAGCTCCGTTTTTTTTTTAAAGTGGTTTTGCACCACACGCGTTTTTTGACACGTTTTTATGCTGCAAATTTTGACGCGTCTTTTTTAGGCTTTTTTTTAGCTACCTCTTCAACAGAAAAATGGTATAACCGCCAGTGTTTTTTGCAAAAAACACATTTATTTCCGTCTCCCATTGATTTCAATGGGGTTTTTGAGGCGGAAAACGCTTCAAGATAGGGCATGTCGCTTCTTTTTCCCCGCAAGCGTTTTTTTTTTGCTCGCGGTAAATCAATGGGAGTCAATTTCGGACATTTTTTGCCACGGTTTTTGCCCCGGGTTCCGTGTGAATAGGGCCTTATGGGGGTCTCCCGACTCTTCCCTAATTGCAGATGTCCTCTTCATGTTGTAGGTCTACAGAGTGTACCACATTCATTAATATTAGGGTAAACCCATGGAGCAGCCCTGACATGGTCGTGACGCAGCCAACAACCGCGCCGGCACAAAGTCCGGCGTGGCTGTCAAATACCCTGTGGCTGCGCGTTAATGCAGGAAAAATGTCCCTTTATCTGAAAAATCGTAGGCCCCTTAATACAATCTTTTTCACGTAAAGGACCGTTTTACCTGCAATACCGCGCAGCTATTAACAGGGTATTTGACAGCCGTGCAGAACATAATGCCAGCGTGGTTGCTGGCCGCGTCGCAACCATGTCAGGGCCGCTCCGTGTGGCCTTACCCTTAGTCAGGCGTCTTCTCAAAACTTGTATAAACTTTTTCAAAAGTTAAATTAAATTTTGAACTCAATAAGAAAACTTTTTGTATTACAGGGGAAAATCTCCAGCAGAATCAGATATGCAGCTACTGGATATAGCGCGAAAGTTGGACACGTATGGAATACGACCTCATCAAGCCATTGATGGAGAGGATATGCAAATAAACCTCGCGGTGGCTCATATGGGTGTTCTGGTTTTACGGGTCAGTGATGAAAAAGAAATAAAATGTCAAGTCCAATGTTAAGCAGTAATGACAAAGAACATCTCACTTTTATGTCAAAGTTTTTCTGTTTAGATTCCAAAAATTCCATGGAAGCGCTGACCCATCTCTATATGGGATTCCATAGTATTAATCTTTGTGCTCAGAAAGCTAGCTTCTTGTGTGTCTCCAGTGACCCCGTGCTTGTACTATAGCATTAGATTCCCTATTGTAATTGTTTAAACAAGAAGAACTTAGAGTCTATTCACATTGTATACGCCAAACATGTCCATAAGGTCCCATTCACCCAACGGATGCAAAAAAAAAAAAAAAAGGTTTCCCTTTGGGATCCATGGGGTCGATATACATTAGCATACATTTTTATTTTTTTTCAACTATATGAAATGGCATAGTCGACTGCTCTGTTCCATACAGAGGCATCCAAAAAAAAAAAACATACGTACTTTTTTTTTTATGGAAGCCTATAGGCTTTATGCCTATACAGTAGTATACGTTGGAGGCATATGTCGAATCCACCCCTGTATAGCTCTGACCTACAGTGTGAATAGACCCTATGTCTATGCACTAAGCTGGTACAAATGATGCCTTCAGGATACATCAAGTTTTAAAATGTGTTGCTATCAGTTGGGTCTCACTTGCCACATGGGTCTATTTCTTATGGGTTGATTCATAAATGATCTATTATTCAATATTGATGATCTGTCCTGTGCGTTTGATGATGGCTACAATGATCCTGGATGTGCCCAGGTTCTGCCCAGATTCAGAATGTTTTCCTGTGATGGGCCCAAGAAACCCTAGTCCGACGATGGCCATGTCCACTAAAATTCTTGTAGAAGTAAGTGAAAGTTTGTTGTCAGTGGTGGCTTCGTCTTGGACTGGACTGGACTGGACCTAGTGAACACTTTCCTCTGCTAATATCACTGTGGAACTTGCACTTTCAAATATAACTTATTTCGACTGGCGCTGAAGGTGCATGCGGCTATAGACAATATTTACCCACTATGGGAGGCACACACTTCGTTACTGTGTTTACATAATCTCTTACTACGCTGGCACAAACTTAGTTACGTCTCAGGCTAGCGAGATGGCTGGCCTGTCCTGAAGACCGGCAGACGGAGGACCAAGGGAACGCTTTCATGATATAAGGGCTATCTGCTTGGACCTAGTAGGCCTTAAGATGGTGACTGCGTAATTCGAGCTTAGTACTCCCTTAAGATGTTGGCTGCTCTGTCTACTAATGAATTGTCAATTGGTCGTGCTCCACCACCCAGCATCAATGGACGTGGACGCAGACATTTAGGACACAGCTAATTATAGTCGTCGGGATGCAATGATTGTTTTTACTTCCCTGCATTCCGACAACCAATTTTTTTATTGTGTTATTGACATACAGTAGCTCTGTAATGCCTTTTTTGTGCGGGACGTGTTTTTGTGCTTATGGGCACCATATTTGGTACATATGCAGTACGTTATTGTTTTATTTCATATACAGTGAAACCTCTCCAATAGACCATCTCTTTAAGACCACCCACTTTATCCAGACCAGGTATTCGATGACAAATGTCCGTTCCAACATGTACTATGCAAACTGGTCATCTTCTTTGAGAAGTCCACCCCTCTAGGAGACATTTTTTTTCAACATGCTTTTGGGTGGTCCTCTCAGAGTTTTCAATGTACATTTTTTATTTGGGGGAAATAGAGAATAAACTTTTTGCGCCGTTCAAGTGAAAGTACATGTCTATCAGCTGTGATATGCGGATAATTCTAACAATGTGTATTTTGTAGGTAAAAAAAATGTACCCCATTTTTTTTCTACTATTTTTTATTCTAGGGAAACACCAAGATTAATACCTTCAATTGGGCTACTATTCGGAAGCTGAGTTTCAAAAGGAAAAATTTTCTGATTAAACTTCATCCACATATTGAAGTGAGTTAATGTTGGTGCTTGATCCATGTAGGTTTACAAGACATACGTCATATCACTGCTGTCATTCTGTACAGTGCCTTAGAAGCATGACACCAATGATCAGTTTGGTCATTCCTCTTTTTATTTTCTTATGTCACCTATAGGTAAAGGAGTTTTCCCACAATTAACACTTATCACCTATCCACAGGGCTGTATCCGTCAGTCCCATAGGCATTGAATGGAGCTACAGCGCACATGCACGGCCGCCTCTCCATTTAAAATCCTGCTCACTGCAATCGTATAGTGAGGAGGAACGGAGGTCGGGGCCCCCTTACTAGAGGGGGTGGTGTGTGAACACCCAGCGATCATACATTTATCACCTATCCTGTGTTAATTCTGGGAAAACCCCCCTAATGCTGTTTATTCTCTTCAGTTTTGTCTTCATTTTAGCTTTGCTCCATTAGGGTGTTTTCACACAAGCAGGTTTTCTTCCTTTCTTTTTTTATTTTTTATTGCTTTGTCATTATCAAGGCAAATTACCATACTTTTACCTCAATTTTTTTTGCCGCAGTTATGTGGTAATTGCAGGGGAAAAAACCTCTCTACAGAAGCTTCTTGTGTGAATATACACTTAGGGCACAGCTGTGATTAGTGATTACAGCTTAGATTGTCTGTTGTGGGTCTGAGGTAGCCCGAAATCCACCTCCCGTCTCATCAGGGGCTCGGGCTGTTGCTCTATCCCTCCCTGATACTTTACACTGCAACTCATTTTGTTGAGATTGGAAGTTGTGTATGTATAACACAAGGACAAAAAGATAGTTAGTACATTTCATTACAGCAGGAATAGAATGATTATAAACTACAAGCCAATAAAGAAAATGAAGATTATCTGTTCAGTGACCATCTTTGTCTGTGGTCCTATCTTTCTTCTATTTTGATTTTCGAATATACTGACGTAATTTTGTGTTTTGCAGACCTTGTGTAAAGATACCTTAGAGTTCACTATGGTAAGTCGAGATGCCTGTAAAGCATTTTGGAAGACTTGTGTAGAGTATCATGCCTTCTTTCGTCTATCCGAAGAACCCAAATGTAAGCCAAGACCATTCCTATGCAGTAAAGGCTCAAATTTCAGATACAGGTAAAGAAAAAAAAAAGAAAAAGTTCAGTGTGTAGAGTAATCTCAGTTTATTGAGTTATTTTCATTCATTAGATCAGTAACATCCCTACCTGACATAGGGGAGTCCAAGGAGAAGAAGGGTCCCTATAGCAATAAACAAAATGGGGCCGTTAGTGGTACTGATTAATAGTATTTTACTTTTCCATCCTGGAATAAGAGGACAGAGTTTATTGCCCCACCACCCCCTTCTTATCCCTTGTAGGAGTGAAGGTTGGCATGAACCTCCAGCCAGTATCCCTTCACTTGTATGCTAACGTTGTATGCTTCGATTGTAGATAGAGGTGGTCTTATTTACCGGCCGGCTGACCTGGCCGCATGGGCTCCCTTCTGTTGTACTATATATATCTCAAGTATGGTTACGATCATAGACCACTAAAAGCTTTTTTTTATACTCAAGTTGCTTATTGGAGGATTGGCTTAGAAATAGCGGTCTGAAGAAGGAGCATAACATGTAAATCTGTGGATACTAACACCGCCAAGGTCATAAAATCACACATGTCACCTATTGAGGACCATAACCTACATTACTTCTATTTATGGGTGGAAATTTTTGTTCCGGAGAATCTTTTTGGTTGAATCATAAATCCTACCATTCTATAAGCCAGCGTCCACACATCAATGTATTAGAAAATAATAGCAACATGCCTAAACCCAGCATTAGGGTAGCTAACTGCATATGGATTTATTATGGAGTTCAATTAGCTCCCCCTAGTGGTTGATGCAGGCAGGCAGAATTTTATCATGTATCTCTATGGCTGTGTATAGAGATTCAGGAAATTTGGAGCTCAGAAAATTAGGGCTCTGGCGCCTATAAAGAAGTTTGGACCTATTTAGATTAAATACAATTTCCTGTTAGAAAACACTTCTATTTACCCTTACACCATCTCAACCTATTAGGAATATTAGATTTTGTACCAGGGTTACCACCTATCAGTAAATTTCTAGACAGTCCATTTAAAGGTTGGGAATGGGGGGATTTTGCTATGTCCACTGTAGGCATCTTTGAACCCCCCATTAAAAATCCTGCGATAACTCCTGGAGAGGGATACGGTCTTTCAAAGGATTTAGCTCTACTAAACCATAGTTTTCCTGTAATAAATATGGTATAGTATAGGCACAAAAATGCACAATGGCGTACAGCACACTATGGATAGAAATTCTTATATTCACTCAAATGTGACATCCGTCTGGTATCCTATATTAAGTGTAGAATACTGCATTAAATATCATGATCTGTTCAGTTTCACCAAATATAAGTCCTCTTCCTGATTTTACTCAGTGGGAGAACCCAAAAGCAGCTGATTGATTCCTGGACTAAAGGAAAAGCAAAGAATCTTCCATTTGAAAGGTAAATTGCTACATATATAAAATCACAATCGTGTCACTGGATAATAAACATAATGTGCTCTATTGTAATTACAGAAGACACTTACAGGCAAACCTCCACGAAAGACAATGCAGATCATCCCCCGATCTCCTGACCGAAGTGGCAAAACAGGTAAGGCCCCCTTCACATTTTGTTTATGTCCTATGTTTTTGTTTTTTGAAAATCTCTTTTTAGTTGTTTAAGTCACAAAATACAAACTACTGAGATTTGGTAAAAGACAATGAAGAGACAAAAGACAAGACATGAGAATGAACATTTCAAAATCAGTACAGTATATAGGGCTCCATTAGCCTGACAGAGACCACTTTTATTGAGGGATGGAATAGTAGACTACTCTATCTCATCGAGTGCGATCCTGCAAAAAAAAAAAAAAGTATTCTGAGTGGTATATGTTTTCTTTAACATGGGAGCCTATAGGTGACGTATGCCACTGTAGATCCCAGAACACTATACCTAGCCCTATGAAGGGTCTTTACCCAAAATTTTGTTACAAAAATAAGATTTTTAATCTATACAGTGGTGATTTTGTCTGACATGGCGCTTAATAAAATATGTGAAGGAACCACTTATTTCTTTTTGTTCTATACTGTATGGCATGCGTCCGAGGTATACGTTTAAAGTATACATCATGGGCTTTTTAATAGCGTTTCATAACGTATAAGTTAAACAGATACCATTATAGTCTATGGAAGATGGATGCCTTATAGTGGCTTCCGTCATCCATAGACTATAATGGTATCCATTTAACGTATACGTTATGTACAGGGACACAAGAGTTCATGACTTATATATTTAAAGTATACCATTAAACTATATGGTGACCAATGCCATTGTTAAGGCATTCAACATAGCCTACAATTTACGTATATGTTGGAAACGTTTCCCGGCATATACGTCAAACTTAGGCTATTTAACTTGATGTGAACTAGGCTTAATACGTGTCTCTAAAACATATAAAAATCCACGTGCTTATATATTTTCACAATAATTACATTCAGATACTGTCATGGTACAAGCAAAGATCAAACTTTTTACTGCTACCGGTATGTAAAAAGAACACGGAAATGATACTGACTCTATATCTGTTTATCTTCTAGCCCAATGACTTGCGTCTGGTATACACCAGCAGACCATGTTCTAGAAGCGTCAACAGTGTTGGCTGGGACCCACTTGTAGACCGAAATCGAAGGAACTCAGCCATTGAAGTTATTTTTACAACAGAGATGGAGCGGTCTAAACATGATATGGAACAAGTAAATTTGCAACAATCAAAAAGCAGTTCTTCATTCCCTGGGTGTAGCTATAGTGACGTAGCTGGTGGGATGTCTCAACACCGTTCTCACAGGAGACCTTTGTCTTGTTATGAGGAAAGCGAGCATTTCTCTGGGAATCGTAAAAGTTCTTCTGAAGGCAGCATGAGGGAGACAGTTCCCGCATCATCAAGGACATATATTGATATGGGTCCTGGATTGTCTACAGCAGGACACAAGTTCTACAAAGGCCCTCCCAGCATATACTGTTATACAGATGGTATATCACCAATACCAGCTCAGACATCAGCTGTAGTTGAGGAAATCATACGACTTACCAGGCAATCTAAGCTTTTTGCAGGACAATCAGACAGAAGTCCAAGTGCCAGAAGGTTAAAGGAGTATCATCAACCAGTTTATCCTAGGACCAGTTGCAAAAATAGTTCAGGCATTGGATCCCAGGCAGATACTCAAATAACAAGAGTGGAAGATAATCAAGAACCTTCTCCTAAGAGATCTTGGAGTCATTCAGACATGAAGTCAGAAAGTTTTCCCCAGGGTTCGGAATTCAAACCTCTAGGTCATTACCCTATATTAAGCAGAACATCTAGTGTCTCAAAGAACCCATTACCTCATCAGCTTACTCCATTACCACTTCCACCACCACCATTGCCACCACCGCCACCTCCTCCTCCATCAAGTTCAAAGAAAGGTCCACAAGTCACAGAAAGATATGTATACAGTGGGACCGAATCAAGTGACTCTGAATCAGAGATCATAAATCCATATTACTATGCTGTATTTGGGAAAAATGTAAGACATCCCATGGCAAGAGTTAGATTGTCCTCAGGTAGTCTTCAACTGGAAGAGGAGGAAGAGATCCCTTTAAATATCCGTGCATGGGAAAGTAGGAAGCCCAAACAGGAGTGGAAACATTTCCACACTTAAAGGGTATGTCCAACTATGAACACATTTTACAGCTTATATATATCATTTATATAAAAGGTTGAGTAACTTTGTAGATGCATTGCTTTACTTATTTTACAGTCTGTATTATAGTCCATAGCTGCTGGTCGTCATTGGAAACAATTGACAAATTTGGCATCAGACACATTCCTAACATCGCAGCTGATCTCCTATAATCCATTGTTTATTCCTACATCAGATTACTGTAGAGTGTCTGGTGTAAAGATAACCATTCCCAGAACATAAAATATCAGAGAAAGCTCTATACAAACACTGAGCCAGCAAGGGGTGCTAGAAGATTTTAGCTCTGTAGCTAAAATCAGCATCATATGACAGCATCATATGTCAGCATCATACACTTCTATTCACAACGCCCAGCTAGTAAAACAAGTAAACATGCCCAGATGTTACAAACACAATACACGCCCAGTTGGAAATAAAAGAAAACACGCCCAGTTGTCCATTAGAAAGGCTAATTTGCATAAATTGCTCATAACTTGGCCAAAAATGATCGTTTTAAAAAACAAAAACAAACGTTACTGTTATCTACATTGCAGCGCCGATCACATGCAATAGGAGATAGGGATTTCATAATCTGGTGACAGAGCCTCTTTAAGCCACTCTGTACTTTTGGTGCAAAATATTAGTGTAAAAACTATGCAAAACCATGTTAATGGTTTATTTTTAATTTGCTATAATTTTCTTATTTTTTTTTCCGTAAAGGCTCCTTTGATACTTTTCCCATTATCATAGAGTCGTGTTCATGCTCCCTAAGGGTCCAATTTAGGCCACCTCTAATGTTCTTTGCACCACTACAGCGGACACTTGTCATTGCACATAGTGGTCTTACATTTATTTGTGTGGCTAAGATGTTCTTATGTTGATGTGGCTTTAACAGCCATTACCCCCAACTAAAAGGCGTCCACATACTTTTGGCCATGTAGGGTAGAGTTGTTTCTCTACATTGTCACAAAAATGTTGAATCTACTGAAGTGATCAAGCTATGAAAATATGTCTGTTTTCAGAAGGCCAGAAGACGTGGACCGTACCGTGCCGCCCCCCGTCCCTTTAAGTGGGTATTCTCAGAATGAACATTTATCACCTATTCGCAGGATAGGTGAGAAGCGTCTAATCGCTGGGGCTCCACCTATCACTAGAATCGTGGTTCCAAGCCCCCCCCCCTCCTCCTCGCTGCATTACCGCAAGTAAGAACTTTGAATGGAGCGATGGACGAGAATGTGCAGTGCTGCTCCATTCAAAATCTATGTAAATGACAGAAACAGAGGCGTTTAGCGTTCCATTTAATCTAGTCCTCACTGTGTGGGGCAGGTGCAATGAGGAGGAACGGGGGGGGGGGGGGGGGCAGGACTCCTGTTCTAGAAATTGGTCGGGGTTTAAGCGATCAGACACATCACCTATCCTGTGGATAGGTGATAAATGTTGATTCTGGGAGTACCCCTTTAAATGAAGGATGGAAGCTCCTTGGTTAAACCTGATCTGATAGATATGTCTTTCTCCGACCGTACTAACTATATAACAAGTTTATTCGTAAAATACTGATTTTGTAAATAACACTGAAATGCCTAGAACGGACATTGTATATATGATGGTACTGAATAAAAACTAACACAACATGCCGAGATTTTTTCAAATAAAATCACTTATAAATAGGGTTGTCACGATACCAGAATTTGGGCTTCGATACCGACACTTCCTGTAGTATTGCGATACTCGATACCAAAACGATACTTTTGCCAACAATTTAAAAAAAAAATAAATTTAAGTTCTTCCATATTCTGATGTGAGGCGCGTGGTGTGATGATGAATTTTGAATCTCCATGTGCCTTACATTAATAGTAATTAACCCCATCATGTTCCTCAGTCATTATATTAATGTGAGGCACATGGAGGTTCAAAATTCATAATACCTCGTGCCTCACATTAATAAGTGAAAGAAAGCAGTTTTTATTTTATAACAGCGAAAAAATGAATGACGATATAAAAATTTTTACGGTCGCGACGATACCGAATATGTGTATATTTTATGTATTGAGACTTATTTTAATGTTTTTTAGTAAAAAAAAAATATATTTTTATTTTTAACCTTTAATGTACCGGCATATATCTATACTATCAGTATAGTACACAGGCAGTTTTTAGGACATACCGAAGTATGCCCTAACAGGATTATGGTTAGACAGCCCTGGGGTCCTTCAATGGACTCTGGGCTGTCAGACCATATATGGATGGTATGTCCCTCGATCGCGTCACAGGGATTCCCTGTGACTATATCGAAAGGGCACCCCCCTCTCATTTACCCCTTGAATGCTGCGGTCAGCTATGATTGCAGCATTCATGGGAATAACGACGGAGATGAGTAATACAATCATTGCCCAGTTCCTGACAATAAGTGTGTGCGCGCGGTCATTATAAGGTGAAGCTGCACTAATGAGCAGCGATGCAGGCACTGAAGATGGAACATGGGGATATTTTGCAGTGCGCCCGCCATGTTCTGTCTTCAGTGCCGGCAATCAGTGCTGGGCTGGTCTCTTCACATCATGCTGACCGCGCGCGCATTTGTCAGAACTCAGGAGTGAGGCAATGACTGTATCACACAGCCACAGAATCACTCGGACTACATTCGTGTTTTACAACACTAAGCTGTTCGGCCGCACAGCTTAGTATCAAAATACATGAAATAACGGTATTGAACCGTTTAAAGGTGCATGGTATCGAAACAGTATCAAAGTTTCGATGCATCGTGCAACCCTACTTATAATACCACTAGTCGAAAATGAAAATTTTTCTGTCATCCGGCATCTTTATGTACCGTCTCTCTCATAAGCTCAGCAGTTTGTGCTCCATGCTTCTCCTGCCTTACATTTCCAAGTAGCTGTCTGACAGCCAGTTCCTGTCAGCCATCTTGGCACTCGTTGGGCCCATTTCCCTGTAAACTTAGAGACACAATTAACCCCATTAAAAAGACTAGCTGGTAGGCCATGTATTCCTAGCAACTAGTATATCTCAAATTATTGTCCTCCAGTTTAAAGCAGAGTGCTGACAGCAGAGAAGGGTGAAAAGCAGCATGGAATCTCAGGCATTAGAAGGGTACAGGGCCGGAATGGCCATCTGGCAGTTCTGGCAAATGCCAGATGGGCCGATGAACAGTGGGCCACCTGCTGGCCGCCCAAATGATCAGTGTCTCAGGCGGCAGGGTGCTGGATTTCTAAGGGGGCGGCACAGCAGCTAAGAACTGCTGTCCGACTGTAATAGCAGCCATGGTCCGTGCTGCTATTACTAAAACTCCATGTGCTACTTTAAAATCTCCCCCTCCAGCCCCCCTTCGCTACTCTTCACACAACCTCCCCTCCTGCTGCTGTTACCAGTCGGGATGTGGGGGAGGGGATGAGAGACTGTCGGCGGCACTGTGTCGGGCTGTGAGCAGGAGAAGTGCTGGAGTGAAGAATCTTACCCCATCAACCTGCTGAACTCCCTTCACTAATATCCTACATAAAAAGTAAGTGCATGGGTGTTCACAATGTGTACTTTTATATGTGAATAATGTGTGCATGTAATGTGCATATTTGTATGTTTGTGATGTGTACATGTGCATAAAAAGTGTATGTGTGCGTGTGTATATATATGTATATATATATATATATATATATATATATTAGTGTGTTTGTGTATATAGTGTGTATATATAGTGTGTTTGTGTGTGTATATATTGTGTGCATATTTATTTATATTTAGTGGTTTAGGTGGCATTAGTGTCGCAGGGTGCTGTCGCCATTTTATGTCTGCTGTATATCTGCAGTCATAGGTGTTCTTGCACCTGCATACATTTTGTATCATTTAGTTGGAATGTGCTGTTCAATTTTTGTTGTGTTTATGGGATCCATATATGTGGGGGTTAGTGACTGCCTCCACGGTCAAGCTGCTCCCACAACATCTCTATGGGGTTGAGATCTGGTGACTGCTCTGGCCACTCCATTACAGATAGAATACCAGCTGCCTGCTTCTTCCCTAAATAGTTCTTGCATAATTTGGAGGTGTGCTTTGGGTCATTGTCCTGTTGTAGGATGAAATTGGCTCCAATCAAGCGCTGTCCACAGGGTATGGCATGGCGTTGCAAAATGGAGTGATAGCCTTCCTTATTCAAAATCCCTTTTACCTTGTACAAATCTGGAGAGGAGAGAGGAGAGAGGAGAGAGGAGAGAGGAGAGAGGAGAGAGGAGAGAGGAGAGAGGAGAGAGGAGAGAGGAGAGAGGAGAGAGGAGAGAGGAGAGAGGAGAGAGGAGAGAGGAGAGAGGAGAGAGGAGAGAGGAGAGAGGAGAGAGGAGAGAGGAGAGAGGAGAGAGGAGAGAGGAGAGAGGAAGTTCAGGCTGGTTGAGGAACTGCGAGTAAATTGGATATCAGAGACATAAAAACATTGAGGCCTTATTCACGCGAACGTGTCTGTTTTGTGCACAGAAAAAAAAATTCAGTTTTTCCTCGGGTATGTCATCCGTATCTCACGAGTTTTTTACGTCAGCAAAATAAACTGACGTAGATATGCTGTCTGTGATTTTCATGCACCCATTGACTTCAATGGGTGCGTGATGCGCAAAAAAACACACACGTATAGGACATGCAATGAATTTCACGCAGGGGACACACACAAACTGCGTGAAAAACACTGAATGCGTGAATGGCCCCATTGAATTGCATAGGTCCGTGTGACGTTCATTGTTTTAACACATGTAACACGGACGTGAAATACGCTCGTGTGAATAAGGCCTAAGTACCTAGAGTAAAAGATAGTTCACAAACTTAAATTTCCCCAGAATGGATGGAGGGAATTGCGCAATTCTTTTAGCAATAAAAACACCTGAATTAGCAGAAACCTTATATCTTACGTGAACATTTTAAACATTCTGAAGTTAAAGGGAAAATTGTGGCGAAAAATACCCCCGCCTCACCCTTTACGTCCAAGATGCCGCGCAGAGGTATTCCAGCACCCAGTCTGTACTTGTATTATCTTGCTTCTTTACGTATGTTGGACTTTAAGATTGGGTAAGAGAAGCTTCAGTCATGTACTGTATGGGCACATGACAACTCTTTCTTACCAGCACCCCAGTGTTGTTCATGGGTTTATTGTGAGGCTCAATTACCTCAATATACACAAATCGGCCACTAACCAAGCCAAGAAAGATGTGGACACTGATGTGTATGGTGATAAATATTTCAGCTCCTTACTACTAAAAGAATTAGACCACTAAACATTAGATCTTATAGAGAGACTCATCATATTATATATTTATTATGAAAATTACTACACTACTGGGCAACTGAGTTGTCATCAGTACATGAGCTGTGGGGGTCCGACAACCAGACCCGCACCGTTCAGCAGCTTCGGCTGCCTCTGGGCACCGGCACTTGAATAGCAGAGCTGCAGTTCTGCCGCACGGCCGTTAAGCAATGTACAGAGCCAACTGCTTCCAGCTCCGTACATCAAATACCGAGCAATAACATCCGGTGTCCGCAGGCCACCGGAGAAGCTGATCGGTGTAGATCTAACACCCAGACTCCGCACAGATCAGCCGATCCGATGGCCTGCAGATCAGTTGTTCACGGTCCACAAAACACAGTCGTGTGCATGTAGCCTAAGGGTTTTGTTCACACGAGGCGCTTTCAGGCATATTTCTGGGTGTATTGGGTGGATAGGTTCTCCGTTGTCCAGCAGCGGACAACCCCTTCAAGGCAGCCTGCACATGGGGTGGTGAAGGGGGGGTAACATTTCCATGCAGAATTTCTGCAGCATACTACAGTAGCAGCAAAGTGGATGATGAGGTTTCATCAATTCTCATCCAAATAATGCAGAAAAAAATTTAAATCTGCAGAAATCAACCTGCGGATTCAAAATTTGCATGTGAATTTATTTTGGTTAAACGTTGCGTAATTTTCCACACAGAAGGTCCGCAGCATTTCCATCCCATGTGAAGTAGCTCTTAGTGGTGAGAACATTCTGATCACTACCTGAAGAGATGCAGACAATTACTTCCTGCAGACACATGCCTTATTACACTCTGTAGGCAGGAGTCCAATGGCAGACAACAGGCTATCAAAAAGAGCAGCTATTACCGGCTCACAGGTCTTCATGGCAACTGCAGAGAGTTCTGACCTTTTTCACTGTAGCTTGTGGCAGCCCCATTGGTGTGATGGAAGTGCAAAGGGTGTGGGACTATGTTCTGTATTCAAGACTGTGGCACATGCTAGGCATCGGTAAAGCAATCAAATAAATTCAAGGGGATTTTACAGCACCATAGTTTTTAACCCTTTGCCACTGCCATTTCTTGGGTTTCCAAATTTCGTTTAACTCTCCGCATTTCAAAAGCCAAATAACTATTTTTCCATCAGCACCGCTGCACGAGGACTTTGTGCAGTTTTTCACAGTACCATAGTTTTATACCATATAACGTACAGGACTTAAACAAGCAAACATTGTTAGATCGCTTGCACAATACACTGCAATACTTGTATTGGTGTATTGTTTTTTTTTTTTTCTTTTATTAGCTCATCTTTCTAACTACTTAGATACCGCTACTAGCGAATATGAGGTCTGAGTGGTTAAACGTACAAGATCAGTTACCTCCAATCGTTTCATACAGCTGACGTTTCAGCTATAACCTACAACTAACACCCGCTAAATATGGAGCAGGATCAGACAACAAGACCGCTCAATACTTTCCCTTCCCTGCTAAGACATAACCACCTTCCTAGCCTTTGATGTACAGTTAAGTAAACTGAATATGGATTAAAAGAAAGAATGACGTAGTGATGACCGGCCTGGCACACGCATGTCACTCTTCGAGTGGTGGGGGATTTGAAAAGGTAAGTTTATTAGGTCTCATTCGTTATAACAGTTAATAGAAAACTGTCCTACTTGCTCTTCGCAACCAATTATTGTAGCTTTAATTTTTCAAGAGCAGTTTAAGAAACGAAAGGTGGGCTCCGATATTAATTTTTTTGGGGTAAATCAGGCTCAATAGGCCGGGTCCAAACGTAGCAAATTTATGGTGAAGAGTCAGCACTGCAAATTAACAGCAATAGAACAATACAAGTGGATGGGCTTTTCAAAACACTTACCACATGATGGAAAATCACAAAAATCAGATCATGCTTCTCGTGTAGAAAAGCAGCAGCATATCACCCTTTGAAACTATGCAGATTTTGCTGTGAACTGCCAGACTCACAGCAAAATCTGCAGAGTCCTCTGCTAGGTCTAAACGTAGTCTTCGGCTAGATTCACACATCCGAGGTGCATCCATGCCCTAGTCTATGGGAGATGCGTGATCTTGACATCTATTTTCTCACAGACCCTTAAAGAGGCTGTCACCACATAGGTGCCCTATCTCCTACATAATGTGATCCGTGCTGTAGTGTAGATAACAGTGGTTTTTATTTTGAAAAACGATCATTTTTGAGCAAGTTATGAGCAATTTTAGATTTATGCTAATTAGTTTCTTAATAGACAACTGGGCGTCGTGAAGAGAAGTGTATGACGCTGACCAATCAGTAACCAGTGTCATACACTTCTCATTGTTCCAGCCCCGGTGACAGAGCCTCTAACAATGTCCGTTGAAACAAAGGCCGCCTTGAATTATATTGGTCCGTGTGACGGCCGTTGTGTCAACGGCCATCACATGGATGTTTAACACATTCGTGTGAATAAGGCCCTAGATTGTGTTTTTTGTATGTGTTTGTGTCTGGAAACCTCCATTATATGTTAAATGACATCTTCATGTTGCAGAAACAGACAAATATATGCAATGTCAAATGTTCACAGGAAAGGATAAACCTCAGGTACACAAATGTGGTGCCTATTTTCAAAAAGGGGTCTAGGTCTTCACCAGGTAATTATAGTTTGAGGGGCTATTGAGGGACTATATACAAGATTGTGACAAATAGTATTATAAGTGACAGCCAGCACGGTTTTACTAAGGACAGAAGTTGTCAAACTAACCTGATCTATTTTTATGAAGAGGTGAGCAGAAGCCTAGACAGAGGGACCGCTGTGGGTATAGTGTTTTTGGACTTTGCAAAGGCATTTGACACTGTCCCCCCCATAGACGCCTAATGGGTAAATTAAGGACTATAGGTTTAGAAAGTATAGTTTGTAATTGGATTGAGAATTGGCTCAAGGACCGTATCCAGAGAGTTGTGGTCAATGACTCCTACTCTGAATGGTCCCCGGTAATAAGTGGTGTACCCCAGGGTTCAGTGCTGGGACCACTATTATTCAACTTATTTATTAATGATATAGAGGATGGGATTAATAGCACTATTTCTATTTTTGCAGAAGACACCAAGCTATGTAATATAGTTCAGGCTATGGAAGATGTTCATGAATTGCAAGCGGATTTAAACAAACAGTGATTGGGCGTCCACTTGGCAAATGAGGTTTAATGTAGATAAATGTAAAGTTATGCATCTGGGTACCAACAACCTGCATGCATCATATGTCCTAGGGGGAGCTACGCTGGGGGAGTCACTTGTTGAGAAGGATCTGGGTGTACTTGTAAATCATAAACTAAATAACAGCATGCAATGTCAATCAGCTGCTTCAAAGGCCAACAGGATATCGTCGTGTATTAAAAGAGGCATGGACTCGCGGGACAGGGATGTAATATTACCACTTTACAAAGCATTAATGAGGCCTCATCTAGAATATGCAGTTCAGTTCTGGGCTCCAGTTCAGAGAAAGGATGCCCTGGAGTTGGAAAAAATACAAAGAAGAGCAACGAAGCTAATAAGGGACAGAGAATCTAAGTTATGAGGAAAGATTAAAATAATTAAAAGTCTTGAGAAAAGACGACTAAGGGGGGACATGATTAACTTATATAAATATATTAAAGGCACATACAAGAAATATGGTGAAATCCTGTTCCAAGCAAAACCCCCTCAAAAAACAAGGGGGCACTCCCTCCATCTGGAAAAAGAAAGGTTCAACCTGCTTAGGCGACAAACCTTCTTTACTGTAAGAACTGTGAATCTATGGAATAGTCACAGCAGGGACAGTAGATGGCTGCAAAAAAAAAATATTATCTCCTATGTGTAGAATTTTTTTACTTCCCCTTTCCCATCCCTTGGTTGAACTTGATGGACGTGTCTTTTTTCAACCGTACAAACTATGTATGTAATTTATAGGCATTGCCAAGTTACTAATGGTAAACATTTCACAGAAATAAAAAAATGACACAATCAGAATTTAAATATTTATTCTTAAACCATTTAAAATCCCCTGAAATATTGAAATAAGCTTACTCTATTAACAGATTTACAAGAGTAATAACTACGAAGGATATATGGGTACCACTGTTTTTTTTCCATTTTTTTATTTTTTATTTCTATCTGTGAAGTTTTTATAAAGCTTTCTGATTGACCATATTTACAACTTTTAATGCTTATATATTTATAAAAATATTTTATTTTTTAACGATAACATTGTTTTCAAAAACTATTTTCAGACTTTCTCAAGATATAAATTTGAAGTGAGTTTAGTTAGAGCAAAAAACAAAAAACAGAAATGGTTCCTTACAATTAAAAACAAGAACAAGGAAATTAAAAAGTGAACTCAATTGTGTAGGCACCACTGAAAATGTTGCTCATTCCTTGGCATTAGCCAGTAATATGTTTTCAAGTGTCCCCCTTAAAGCAGGAATTATGTTGTGGGGCATCTATCTACCCTGCAGTGGAAATAAGCATGCTGCAATTTGAAGCAATTTAACTATATATTACATGTATGGGACATTTAACTCTGCATCAAAGAGCATCTGATCAATGGGGGGTGGGGGGGGGCGGGGGAATGTGGTAGAGAAGTGACGCACGGGCATCAATGCTGTAATCTTTAGCAACCAGCTATGTTCCGGTGGACAAGTAAAAGGACTACCAAGCTGACTGGCTGACTACAGACTACACCACCATTGCTCGATGCACTCCTATATATGCACCCAAAAGTCTATAAGGTCCTATTGCAGTCTGACCTAATATATACAAGGCAACGGTCCCAGCACCTGATCAGAATAAGGCTTACGCTACATGGTAGAAAATGCAGGACAAGGCCGCGTGGCATAATTGGCAAAAAAAAACAAAAAAACTTTCCCTGTGGCTATTAAGACATTGTGCTGCCAGTTCTTCACAGCAAAAGCAGTATGTACGCTGCCAGTTTAACCATCCCTATGGGTAGCTATAAATCAATTACTTGACACTGCAGCATGCTCATTTGCATCAGATACTGGCGGTCACATCCTCTTAAACAACCACTCTCTAGTTTATTATAAAATCCAAAAACACTGCAATGGCATTTGGATAAAATGTGTCGGTCACGCACCGGTTACATTTTATAGATTTGGCAGATAGTCTGTATGGTGCGTGAGAGACTGGCCATACACCACAGAGGAGGATTGTGCGGGCCAATGTCTCTGGCACATGTGGGTATGATCCCCTTCAACATATAAGAAAGAAAAACTGGGCTCAAATCATAAAACGCACACTAACAGATCATAATATTATAATATAGCAATATAACCACCTATTATAATATTATAATTACACCACCTTTGAGGAAACAGAAACGTTGAAGTACATGCGGAAGCAATATATATATATATATATATGTATATATGTACATGGGATAACTGGAGGAGAACATCCCATCAAGCAGTACCATAAATATACTTCTTCCATTTACAGTTCTGCCGGTTTGGAAATATTTTTATTTTTTTTCTATTTTATACTGCCAACCATCAAGTCTTTCCCTGGTCGTGTCTGAAAGAATCTCTATAACTTAGTTACTTGTATATTAAATGGTAAATACAGATTTAAAATACACTTTCACAGGAGTATAAATACATCATGGTGCTGTTAGGCATGAAAAGTCTGGAAAAGAAAACCAAAAATGGAATATATTACATGGGGGATCTGATTTTTGGGGGATGCTGGTGCAAACCATTGTCTCTGTACTATGCCTGTGCAGGTGGAGCGGGCTTTATGTTTTCACTTAAGTTACATAATTGTCTTTCAACAGGTCAACTCTAGCAAAAAGGCCTATGTCACATTGCTAAAATGCACCGCAGGCACCTTCTAGAAGCAAAAATTTAAATAATGTTAGACATACTTTGTCTATTCACAATAAACAAAAAGAAATACATATTGCTTTAATTCTGCTTGAAGAAAAAAGGGGCAAGAAACCTTACACGTGGGAGATCGCTATATCAAGTCTAAGCCAAGTCACCATTTACCCGCAGCACTGCTGCCATATTGTTCTGTAGAGCGGAATTACAACAGTACAGCACGAAACATGATTTATTTGTTAAAGGGATGGTCCCACAGTTCATTCTCAAGGCAGACACATTAGATGGGCGGGGGTCCATATCCATAGCTCTAACTCCCATTCAATTCAATGAAAAAACTCTTAACTAGATTTGGGCCTGCTAATTCTTAAAAAAAAATTGGGGTCTAACATTTCCTCATTTATTTTAGACTTTAGGACAACCGATTGACATAAGTTTTAACTGTGGGGCAACCCCTTTAAATGAATTAGAGGGTGGGGGAAAAACAAAATTGAGCAGCAGATCCTCATCCAGGTTTTAAGCCTTCGCAGGCACGGATGTGAGCAATTCCAGCAAGTATAGAAAAGATAAGTAGATCTCATTTACAAGCAACCCCGGGCATATACACAGCAGAGTTACTCCGTTTCAGCAGTGCAGTGATATGTTTTTCGGTTTTATTAAAAATGTACCTGTAACTTGCACACGGTGGAACCAGCCAGCCATTTTTTTTATTTTTTATTAGTGAATGTACACCCTTGAACACCACCCTCTTAGTGGCTGCTGTGACCAGCATGTTCTTTTTTTAAAAAAAAAAAAAAAAAAATCTCTGCAGGGGGATTTGGAGCTCTATCCGCAAAACGGTGCTCCGACCACTATAAAGATCTTATAAGAAATGAACCAGTGCGGAATTTTGGACCTAAAAAAAAAAAAAGATAAAAAGTTGGTGATTCGTTTTAAGCTAAAGTCAAGACTTAGGAAAATAATCCATCAATTAGCTGTGGACCAGTAATATTACTGATGTAGCTACATACAAGTAGGTCACTGGTCCCTATTAATACAGCCTTTTCTTTAAAAAAAAAAAGAAAAGGAAAATGGCGGCTTCCAGTGTTTTTAGGAGACAAGAACACCAAGTGCCACTTGTTCTGGCATTTCTGTCGAAGGCTGTAATGCAGACAGAACTGACCATGTCATGGTTCTCTATAGGGCTCTACAGCCCATTGTTCTCATTTTACAGCATGGACAAGTGCTTGTTTACAGGAGAAACAACGGTGTCATACGCAAACCCTTGATGTGTAGCAGCTCCATTGTGCCTCCGTGAAACAGAAATGCTCCATTTCACATCGTGTAGCCGCTTCTCATCCGATACCTTCTCAAGAGATGGCAAAAGTCGTCATACACAAACAAAACAAAAAAGGACCAGTAGATCATCAGTGTACAGTGCAACACAACCAAACATACTGTCATCACTGGCACAGGTTACCCAACAGCAAAAACAGCATACCAACATGTACAGGATTCAACAAAGGATTAAAGTAGTAAAAGTTTTCAGTCTTTACAAAATAATTTCCAGAAAATATAAAAACCATTTACACCCTCACAAAACAAAAATATATATATAATTAACAAAAAAAAAAAAAGGGGGGCGGGGGAAAGAACAAAATAAAAATATGGAGTTTCTTTGTTTTCCTTCCAAACGGTCAATCATGGTCATGGATGTGTTTTGCGAAGACCCAAAAGGCACAAGGAGCTGAAAATGCTAAGCACGGCCAGGCGTGAAGTACTTTTGGTGGATGTCCCTCTCCCATTTTTTTTATTTTTTTTTACAGCGATGTCATGGTCATGACATGATACTTAGGAGTCACTGACTGAAAACCTGGAAAATAAATCAAATAGTGTGAAAAAACAAGTGCACAATTACTGTAGAAAACTATGCAAAATTTGGAAGGTCTGGCATTACTGGAAATTCCTAACAAATGGTAGTTTATGTATAAAATCATATATACGAGCCTTAGTGACTTAGGGAATGTGCACACGGGAACTGTCTTTTACGTCTGAAAAGACACTGTTTTCAGGAGAAAACAGCTGCGTCGTTTGACGTAAAAGCTCCTCCTCGCATTATGCGAGGAGTCTGACGCTCGTAAATCTTGAGCTGCTCTTCATTGACTTCAAATTACATTGCAAAGAAGTGTCCTGCACTTCTTTGCCGAGGCAGTCAATTTACGCGTCGTCGTTTGACAGCTGTCAAACGACGAAGCGTAAATTACAGGTCGTCGGCACAATACGTCGGCAAACCCATTCAAAAGAATGGGCAGATGTTTGCCGACGTATTGTAGCCCTATTTTCAGGCGTAAAACGAGGCATAATATGCCTCGTTTACGTATGAAAATAGGTCGTGTGAACCCAGCCTTAGTGACTTGGTCATTACTACCTGGTGGACATACACTATGACAACCTGGGCACCAATGCTGGACGATCAGGCAAATTCTGGACTGGTGCTGTACTAAAGGAATTCCCTTATACATACTTTGTATTAGAATCGTCCCCCATTATAAGTTTAAAAGCCTCAAATATTTAATACAGGTAATGTATTTGTGAACCTGCAATCAACAAGAAATAAAGATGTACAGCAAATTAACTAGTATTAAATTGAATAAAAAAAGCACTGGGTCTTTGCCTCTATTCTTTTTGAATGCAGTGATCTAGACTATTCGGCCACAGACCGACTAGCGTAAACGAGGTTTCCGTCTTCCTGCTCCAATCACTGATGTTTAGGATTAGTTGCCGGCACACTCAGGTTTCTGACTACGGTTTCCCCCCATGTGCAATGGAGGATAAGGATAGTCTTCAGCCTCTCTCCTGCAGCTTACACACTTTGCATACATTTAGTTGGCAGCTCTACTTCTACTTTCCTCCAGCAGAGGGCGCTAATTAACGCAAACACATGGCGATACAGAAAGGATTGCAGATATTTTTAGCACAAACTTTATGCGTAAAGTCTCCCCATGTTTTGGGCTTATTAAGGCTTCTTGAAATCTCTGTTCATCACACATATTACACTATACTCACTTTTGAAATTTTTCCATAAGCTTTTTTACCATCTTGTCAGTAATTCCAGGATAAGTTGCTTCCGCCAGGTTCATACTCTTTTCAAGTTCTTCAATTGCATTTTTCCTCACTGTGTTGTTCCTGTCTTGTTGTTTAAGCTACAAAATAGAAATGATGTTCAGAAACGTACAAGCAATAATTTTTTTTCTTTAAAAAGTGACAGTACGTCTTTGCTTCCCCAAACCATGCACTTTTTGACCCCTCCGGCACATACACCAGTAAACTCCTTTCATCTTTACCGTCAAAGCCAATAAAAGGATCACTCAGTTCATTAAACTTTTGACTGGTTATAGCGACATCAGAGGCCTAGACTGCCACCGTCACTAGAAGGGGCACAAGCGTTTGGCTGAGAGATTTGAGCTTTTGCCCACACATTCCCCTCCGGAAGATGCGATTAATTGAAAACAGCCGACAATGTGCGTCAGGCAATCACCAGCCATGCCTTTCAGATGCCAACAGGCATTGAAAGGACACGGTGTAATGTTTTATTTTAGCGCATCATCATAGAGCCTTCTAGGTAGGTAAAGATAGTCATGGCCGACAGCATCTTCCAATAAACTTGATAGGGCCCTGGACTGATGATCTCAGACTCTTCCCTCTGATTCTACGGACTTTAACTTTATAGGTCAGACTCCCTCGTATACTTGAGCCAAGGGTTTGTCTTTTATTACTGGGGGACGGACGGACGGGGGACTTCTACTTCCTGTGGCCGTTAGGTCTCTGATTCTTCTCTTATTTTATGCCAAAAAAACAATACTCCTGAATTGGAGCCATTCTGAGGTTACTACATTGTCAGCATGGATTACGTTGGTAAACTCTACCCTGCCACTTTTAAGCTCACCTATGAAGCGCGTGGATGTCCTGATAAATTGGTCATAATATGGAGCTGATGGATAGCCAACCCTCATACTAGCTTATAGAGCGGACATGGACTGGGCTAATTGGGCCTGAGGTTTCGGACGTCTGTTTGCTCCCCCGTTCCTCCACTGGAAGTCTCCCTTTGACTGGTCCTATTTAGAACGTATTTTAGATCTACTGCTTACAAAGGACGGCTGTTAGTGTTTATTTCAACTGATCTGCAGGTCAATATGGGGGAAAACTTATCTGTGTGTTTTGTTCATAATTGACCTTCTGTATTTGGTACTGTTGTATGGCTTATTCTGCGTAACACTCAGGTTATTACATTTCTGTACTTTGTACCATTGATTTGATAGGAGGTCTTAATAAAATGGCCTTGTAAAAAAAAAAAAAAAAAAAAAAAAAAGTAAGGTGGTCAAGGCCAATCAACCTCGAAGGCTCTTTTCACATCAAATTTGTGATGTCCATTTGGCGTGTACATCAGAAAAGCTCCTGACACACAGTAAACGTGTAAATATGGCTTCACTGGACCGATGGAGGACAAGAGTGTCCTTTTGACCCCAGTCAGGCTGGTATACGCCAGCATACCTTATGTTTTTCCCAGATTACTCCAAAAAAAAAAAACATACCGTGTGGTATAATTTTTATTTTTATTGTAACATGGTAGCTAGTCTATGGCTGACATATGCCACTGTAGGTCATGTCACAGGCATCCACTTAAGACCACTTCAGTTTTTTTTTTTCTTCAGGGCGCTATTCGTTTTTTTAACTGATAGCACCCTGACATTCATTTCAATGGGGCCATGCACACTTTGGCTGTTTTAACGGGAACGTGTGGCCGTTCAGTCAAAAATAGGACAGGTCCTGCTATTGTCCGTTTTTGATGGAACAGTCTCTGCCTTTTCATTGATTTGGTCCGAATAACGGACTGCACATGGAAGCCATCCATATGCGGTCCGTGTTTCACGGATCTGTCATTAATGGCCGTGCATGAGGCCTAATAGATACGTCATGGGCTTTCAAATAGCCTTTCATGTCGTATTCATTAAACTGATTCTATTATAGTCCACAGGTGACGGAGCCATTAAAAGGATGCCTAATAGTGGCATCTGGCACCCCTAGAGGACAATGGTATCCATCATATAATCATGACCCCAGCTCACAATATATTTGTTTAACGGACACCATTAAAGTCTATTGTGACAAATGCCACGGTCCCTCAGCAGAAAATATGAAAGCAGCACCACTACTCTCCAATGTGGATCAAGATAAGAAGTGCAACAGACTGTCCAGTGGAATAGTCCATATCCACCATAATAGAATCCAAGAAAAATGTGAAGAGGTCGTCAGCATTTCCATAACCGCTAATAAGCAACGTTTTGGCTCATCAAAAAAAACTTTTACAAGTAATGTCCGATAGTGTGATTACTGCCACTTACAATATCTGTAATAAACATTACAATACATAAGGCTAAATACATAAGAGAAAAAACCCACTGTACCTCAGCAAACACGGGGGCTATTATTACTGATAAGGAGCTCAGCGTTTTCACAAGGTCTTGATCCTGAAACAGAGACCATACAATATGAACAGTCAATAGTTGTAGGCTGTAAATGTATTAGTGGACTACACGTCATTCTACAGTAAATAAACACGTAACAAATGTAAGGAAACCATCAGACATTCATTGACTTTAATGCACTTGTGTTGGGAAATCCAGAAACTGTAAAAAAGTCTTAAGTGATGGAACACCTTGGAATCACAGCATCCCATAGAGACTGCAGGTAATGGTGCATAGATATCCCATTTAGGTCTTGCCGGGCAATGGCAGAAATGTTGAAATCCCCTACAAACACTTCCCGCTCACAAAAGGGAAAGACACCAAAAGTAAATGTATCTAACAAAAGTTACTTGGTATTCAGTTTGGCAAAATCTATAGAGTCAGAACAGCTTTTACAGGTTCTTGCTCCACATGTTGGCAATGAGGGCATGAATGGGGATTATGGGTAAGGCACCAGAATGTAAATTATAGCACAACCTTTTTAGTAGCAACTTGTACTGGAAAATTGTAAATGTTTTTTGAAGCAGCTTCGCAATTAAAAAAAAATAAAATAAAAAAAGTAATGTCAAAAGACTTTGCCACGATTGGCTGTTCTGATTATTTGATGGCACTGCCATGGGAAGCCGCTGCAGGCGAGGAGTGAGCCAAAGTGTTGAAAACCATGTAGTTTCACGACACTATATAATTACCGATAGATTACCCTATATAAGGTGAATAGGTCCAAAATGCATTAAAAATAGCACGAATGGGTGGGCCCCAATATTTTCTCTGCAGAGACCTATATTCCAGGTAACGGATTTAAAAAAAAAACAAAACACTTTTCAAACAAGGCCTAATACGAGTTTTAGAACGCGCTAGTCAGGACACTTACTGTTCCATTCTGCAATTTCTTTGCATCTGGTTTCTTCCGAACTGTGGTGAAATTCCATTCAGGATGTGTATTGTTCTCCTTACTGGGCTCCCTGTGAGGGTGAGGACCATACTTTAGATGATCGGCACCTTACAGACAGTTCTACAAACATACTATTCCAAACCGCTACTAAGGCACTACTGGGCTGGCATGCTATACACGTGGACGGTATAGGGCAGGGGACAGCTTTCTATCTTGTAGGGCTATTAAAAATAAAATAATTTCCAAATATTACAACTATAGACGTGTAAGCCAATACTTTGCAGCCCAGTGACCGGGTAGTAAATCTATTCTGTAAACCCCACATTCAGTGAGTGAATACTTACGTATCGGAGTCATCAGATTCAGAGTCGCTGTGCCCCTCGGCCTTCCATCGTTTATACCGGTCAATCAACTCTGTTAGGTAAGATGTCCGCTTGGCATTTTTCACAATAAACTTGTGCTTGAGAAGTTCTTTGGCTGTAGGTCGCTAGGAGACACGGCAGGTTTTATTTTACCTTTTTGCAATATGCTAGGGATTAATAGCATTACACAATAGTAGGGTTTAGAGACGCTCAGGAACAGAGACCTAACTATATAGGCTTAGCACGTTACCTGAACTGTTTAGTTACATAAAATACACGAGCTTTAAATGTGCCCGGCTAGAATTTCTGTTTATAGTTAAAGGGGATGACCAGGTAAAACTAAACGTAATCCATAATGAATCAGAAGTTCGAGCAGTAGCCAAAGATTGATAGTTCGGTCTCTCACTTAGATATTGGCATTTTTTTGGTTTTGTAATGGCAGCGATATACTTACCAAAGAAACCGCATTTGTAGTCACATTGGTTGTCAACGTTGAAATAGCCTTCTCGGCAGAAAGTCACGCTCGATGATGCCGATAGTTTGTAGTCAGTTATTAAGAAGCTAATTCAAGGATCACAATCAATACGGCTAAACTTACGGAGGTCATTTTCTCAAAAATGTCTGTCACGACAATGCCAACATCTATGTAAGCAAAACAATTTCTAAACTTTGGCTATCACTCTAACTTAGATTCTCTGCCACATTTTAGTAAATTAGCTAGCAAGAAATACATCAATGGGATCCACTGACAATTTTTTCATAATAGTAACTATCTGGGGACCCTGCCCCAAAGATCTGGATTTTGCCTCCCTTGTGTTGGGCAAGAAAAAGTTGTTAGGCCTTTACCCCACTCCTCGCTGGTGAAATGCTCGAAGTGACAACCCATGAAGCACGCTTGAGCAATGTCCGCGACACCTCCCACCCCACCCCAGTTCCATCAATAGGGTTCATCTATCGGGCTACCCACAAAATTGGCTACTGGCAGAAACTTTATTGATCAACCAAATGGTCTCGCTTCATTTTAAATAAACCTAAAAAGTGGTCGTCACGTGACAGGTCATAAAACTATGATCATAGGTTGCAGCACCTCTGCAGCCACGTCAGTTCCGGGCTTTGCACTGAACAAATAGTTCACTTGCTGTGGTTAGGGTCTATACTCCACATAAAATAACGTATTTCTATTTGGTATATTCATTCTAAAATCACAAGAGAAAGCAAAACGGACTTCGATATTATAGTATAAATCTAAAATAGCAGTGACCGCTCATTTATTGTTTCTTCTAAATACTTACAAAGGATGGATCTTTGTTTAAACAGGCATCAATGAACTCTTTAAAAGGTTTACCAAAGTCTCCTGTTAATGTGGGTGGGTTATTTTTAGGAATGAGAAATAGGACCCTCATCGGATGCATATCGGAGTTGGGTGGTTCACCTTTAGCCAATTCAATTGCAGTGATTCCCAAAGACCAAATGTCAGCCTAAAATACAAAGACAGAAACAAGTCCAGTTGAGACAAGATTCAATGTATAATATACATACAGCACATGTACCATGACCTAAGCTGTAAAACAATAAGACGTCAGCATTCGTGTCCCATCCGGACGTTTTCTTTCCTAGAAAAAAAGAAGCCGTCCTGGTGACCAACTGACCACCGCTTGTCTGGCCTCTCTGTCGGACAATCAGCACTTAGAATATGAAGTATTGAGCGGCCGCACAGATCAGCGCTGGAATCCGGGAGAGCACCCTATTCAGGTCAGTGAACCAGGGGGGGGGGGGGGGGGAATAAATAAAAATGGGGGGAGTACAAGTGTGGTCTTTATAGAGGGTTTGGCGCTCTGCCGTTTCTTTAACTTCTAAGTACCATAACGGAGTGGGCTAGTCAAATAAAGCCTCTCTGTGGCAGTCTGGATTACAGTGAACAAGTGACTGTTTTAGTGATAATTGGAATAGGGAAAAAAAAAGTTTAAGAAAACTCCCTTTAAATGAGTGACACACACACCACCGTTGTGAAACAAAAGTGTTTTGTAGCTGGCTTGGAAAATTTCACATCATTTTGATAGAAAAATATTCATTATAGAAAAAAAAAAGCTTGCAGGAAAAAAACATTGCAGACATTATCTATAGAACACCCCCCCCCCCCCGAACATTTTAATAAAGTTGACACCTGCTTTAATAACCCTTTTTGAAAGGGAACCTGTCACCAGGACAGAAGCTATACATAATTGAGTCCTTGTACCCTGTAAATAATGGAGACCCTCGTAAACTGCTACACCAAGTGCTAACTATAGGGGCCTAAAGAAAAAAAAACTAACAAGTGTCAGATTGTACATGTAAATTAGCCAACTTAGTACCAAGTGCAAAAGCTACTAACATATGCCACATCCTTCATTCACACCATCACTAGCTGTGTTTTAGGTCTTTTTACATTTGGGTAGTGGTGCTCAACCGGCCTGTCTCTTGATGTTAAAGAACTACAACTCACAGAACGCCCCGTCATGGCATGCTTGGAGACGTAGATCTACAACAGAGAGATAGATATGGATATATAGATGGATATATCTATCAATCTATGTATCTATCTAAGAAAGTCCCACAGCACTCCGTGTTAGTGAAAAAAATGGTGGTTTATTAAGCCAGCACAAGCTGCAACGTTTCAGTCCCGCTATAGGACCTTTATCAAGCATGTTTGATAAAGGTCCTATAGCAGGACAGAAACATTGCAGCTTGTGCTGGCTTAATAAACCATTTTTTTTCTTTCACTAACACGGAGTGCTGTGGGACTTCCTTAGATATTGATTTATATCCCCGGGATCGGGATTACCTGCTTGCACCTGAGACCATCTTGGAATTGCATTTTGAGGGCTGCTGCATGACACACACACACACACACACACACTTATTTTGTTTTGTCTGTTCTTTGTGCACAGCCAAACGACTGGACCAATCTGAAACAAAATTTGGCACAAGTAAATCAAGTGCTTTCAGAGGTTTTACTCTGGGTTTCAGCTCTCTAGGGTCTACCATTCGACATTCACCAAAAATTGCAGTACAAAAGCATATATGGCACGACTGACTTACACATCAAAGGCCCACCTCCAAATCACATGACCCGTATAAGCCAATAGAAGCTCACAGGTCCTTCATTCTTAGCCTCCCTGACACACCGTTTTACACCAGGTTACCATAACAACCGAGTATTTTTACACCGGGTTTCCATAGGAATCCAGCCATCTTTCTTTACTCGCCATGAACAGCCTGTACCTATACTACACTATACCTATACTGGATTTCATGCTCATAAATGAAACCCTTTTCGGAACGGTCATGCCTCCAAAAAGAAACTCTGCACCTGGATGAAACACTCAAGCACACGGTAGCTGCCCAACCCCTCAGATCGAAACCCGTCTCCAGGCTGACACGATACATCACAGCCAACTGCCGAAACTCCCCACATACTGAGGCACGACTGTAGTCTTAGCGAGACAAGAGCGTTTGCTTCATATCACTAGGAGACACACACACACACACACACACAATAATTGCCATGTGTAAACTGGGTAGATACCAGCAGATGAACGAGCAAACGCTCATTCATTGGATGATTGCATCATTTTAAAATGCCTAAACTTGACATCGCTGTGTAAACAAGGACACGCGCTGCTCACATGATAAAAGTGTATGGGGACGAGTGATCGGAGTAACGAGCGCTCGTCTCCATACTAGTTCCATGTGAATGGAGCGAATGAGCGCCTATTAACAATCTGTCTCATTGATTGGCGCTTGTTTGCAGAGCCCATGTCCGGCTGTGTAATACCAGCTTAACTCTGCTAGTTACTTCTATGTACATACGTAACGCCCTTTCACCTAATACTTGCATTTATCTTGCCCCTTCAGGACGCAGCCCTTTTTCAAATTTTCACTTTTGTTTTTTTCTCCCCACCTTTCAAAAAGGTATAATTTTTTATTTTTCCGTCTATATCGCCGTATGAGGGCTTGTTTTTTGCGGGACAAGTTGTAGTTTTCATGGCACCATTTATTGTACTGCATAATGTACTGGGTAACGGAAAAAAAATATTTGTGGGGTGAAATGAGCAAAAAACAGCGATTACATCATATTTTGGGGGATTTCGTTTTTATGGCGTCCATCAGGCGGTAAAAACGACATAGTCACCTTATTCTACAGGTTGATATGATTGCAGCGATACCAAAGTTATGTTTTGTTTTATGTTTTACCACTTCTAAAAAAATAAAACCATTTGCTAAATTAAAAAAAACCTTGTCGCCGTATTCTGAGAGCCATAACTTTTTTATTTTTCCATCAATTTAGCGATGTGAGGGCTTAAAGAGCCTCTGTCACCACATTATAAGTGTCCTATCTCCTATATAAGGAGATGGGCGCTATAATGTAGGTGACAGCAGTGCTTTTTATTTAAAAAAACCGATCTGTTTTCACAACTTTATTAGCGATTTTAGATTTATGCTAATGAGTTGCTAAATGCCCAACTGGGCGTGTTTTTACTTTAGACCAAGTGGCCGTTATCGCACGTTTGAGGGGTGGTCACCCGCTGTGTATGGAGTGAGCTCAGCCCGTGATCTCGCTCCATACTTCCCCTTAACCCTCATCACGTACGTGATTTTGCGTGAAGGGGTTAAAAGGGAGTGTTACATTTTTTTACTTTAAGGCCTCCTTTACACAGGGTATTTGTCTGCCTTTTTTAATTGCATAAAAAAAGCATGTAAAAATGACAGCTTTTTTTTTAATGTAAGAATGCTTTTATTTTTACAAGCGTTTTTGAAAATTTAAACAAAGTTTTCTTGTTTTTGTGACATTTTTGAGTTCAGTGAAGTTTTTTCAAAACCAGATTACTCTGGGTTTGGCGTTTCTTCCATAAGCTTGTCTATAGGACTTGACCCCCCCACCCAAAAAAAACAAAAACATACTGAAAGCATGCTGTGTTTTGAAGAAAAAAAGCCAAAATCCAAAACGCTTTGTATGTAGACTTTAAAGAAACATCTGGCTGCTGATTCTTCGACCTCAACCAAACAGCAAAATGCGGTGTGTGAATACCTGTGTTACTTTAACATGTAAATTGGATCATATTGGTGGGAGTCCAGTAGTTGGACCCATTCAATGTGGAGAACTATCTTGAGAATAGGCCATCAATTTCAGGCTAGAAAACAGCTTTAAAGCAACCATCCAGTCCAAAACAAAAAAAATTATATACATTGGAAAAGCAAGGTGAACTTACCTGGTGCCCTCCTTCATCCTGCCATCGTTCCCGCGATCCGATCTCCCATTGTCCAGTGTCCAAGATGGCCGCCGCAGATTTTCTTATGGAGAGCATTGGCTGGCAGTATGAGAGACGGCCCCACATCCTCCACTGCCCTGTGATGGACCAGCACTGATGACGCAGCGCTGTCTCCATCTCTACAGACGCTCCATCGGCTGTGGCCATGGAGCCAGAACCCCTGTAAAGAGCACAGCAGGGGGTGCGTCTAAAGATGGAAACAGCACGGACATCAGCGCTGGTCCATCACAGGGCAGTGTAGAGTGTAGGGTGTGTATCAGACTTCCAGCCAGCGCTTTCCATAGGGAAGTCTGAGTCAGCGGCAGCCATTTTGGACAAGGGAGAATGGGGCACCAGAACACAGAGGCATGTTGAAGAAGTAGAAGGGCACCAGGTAAGTCTACTATTATCAATGTATAATCAAATTTTGGATTTGGACTAGAGGGTTGCTCTAAATCGTTTTCATATGGCCATCTAGCAGACTTGCTCCTTTAAAACTAAACAGCTAGACAGTCAGGGCACCTAATAAAATTTTGCAACCCTTTAAAATCACATTCTTTTAACGCAAAAAGAGAAAAATTATGATGTCATCCATCATATAACCGCAGTGATGTCACTATGGAAGTCATATTGCGCTCTTTATTTTAATTTTAAATACACTTTAATATGGGGAAAAATCCTTTAATTACGTGATATCCGACACTATTGACGGCACTCAATACATGTCCCAATAAGCTATGGTCTCAGTTCCAGTAATATGGCAGAAATCCAAATAAAAAAAAAAATAATTACGTTATGCAGTCCTCCATTTTTAACAAGAGGAAAATACAAAGAAGGACCTAAGGATACTGGTCACCAGTAAGAAAAGCAGAATTCAGTCAATGCGCCAGCTACAATGGGAAATCAACTTTTTAGCGGGAATAAAAAAAACTAAAAAACGTGATTCAAGACAGGGGTAAATGTAAATTTGGTCCAGGGGCATTATTTGACTGCCTTTGTGGGGTAATGAAAGTGCCACCACTTTCTTTTAAGCAGAGGTGTCTGAGAATTGGTGATGTCCCCTTAGTAATGTGCTTTTGATCACGTTTTTAAAGCAAACCTTCAGTCTTAGGACAAAATTATAGATGTGACTGGGTATATGGAGTAGTATTACAGGGTGCCCTCCAGTTGCCCCCCTATGCCGTTGATCCACCGTTTTAGGGTCCCCTCTGTGGTCTCAAAATGGCCACAGCGCTTCTCAGGCAGAGTCTAAAACACTACCTCTGCTCACAGATTGGACCGAAGCACTGACCAATCTGTGAGTAGAGGTAGTGTTTTAGACTCGGCCTGAGAAGCGCTGTGGCCAATTTGAGACAACACAGAGAGGACCCTACAACAGCAGGGGCAACTGGAGGGAACCAAATCTATTCGCCATATACACCATCAGATTTAAAATGTTGTTCCGGTCCCGGAGGGTCGCTTTAATGTCCAGGTATATTTTGTAGTTCTTGTCTGGAAACAAGTGCCAGACCATCAGAATATTTGGGCTGTTGTATTCCAGATTAAAAAAGGGAATTTAAGGTATAAATTGTTTTAAAGAAACAAAAAAAATAAAAATACCCATAAACTATAAAACCTGTCTTTGGAAAGAAACAGCAGTATCATGACAACCGTTCACCCCTCGTCTGCCAGAATACATACTCTAAACAACGCCTGTCTGTGCAAGAGAAGTGAGAAATGTTATCCCCTGCCTGTAGTGGGAGCGATTCATGTAACAAAGGTGTATTATGGAAGGATGAACCTCAACTTTATAAACCAGCGGTACAAGAGAATATTTTTGCCAGTGTTTGGAAACATTTACCATATGAAAAGTATGTGAAATACGCAGACACCATAAATGTATATTATTCTGGTGAACCAGTCCATGGTTGCAGTCTGACTAAAATCCCCAGTGCCAAGAGTACAGTTATATCACAGGGGCAGAGCAGAACCGTGATCAAAACAACCGGGGACGCTACTCGCCAATTACTAGAATGCTCAGTGTATAATTCCTAGTGTCCAAAGGGAAATCTCAGATTTAATTTAAAAAAAGGCCTCGAGCAAATTTACTGCGTCTTCTGCTAACGCACACGTGTATTTCTCCTGTTTTTCTTGCCACTGTATTAATATATCGAAATATATCAAACACACAAATGCATGCAGGCGGTTCAAGATATCAAAAGAAAAAAGCCAAGACTACATTACATAAATTTACATCATTGCCGATGACCAGGGCGCCAATACATGTCCCTCCAATTTAGTGGGAGATCATGCTAGTGATTCTAGTAATGTGACAGGGAGAATTGGAGATTTGAACTTTTTTGCCGATGTGTTGCCCAATATGTATTTTTTGTATTACAGTAGAGGAGAGGCGTAGTACTGAGAAAGATTTTAGGGGAATTGAGAGGTCTAATGCGTACCATAAATTTTAAATAGCTGTCGGCTGAGAACTCGTTTAGTAGACCCCAATTCCTCCTGACTCCGCCATACACAGGAATGACCGAGTGTGCATGCGTTTTCAATAGGGAGGAGTAAAGCAGCTGCCAGATTGATCTGGGAGCTGCTTATCTCCTTGCAAACAAAAGCATTGGGCCAGTTGGAATCTAACAGCCCAATACTTCTAACTCTATATCGGACATTGCGAGAGAGTCCGGACACCGCTACACAAACTAGATGGTTGTCTGCCGAAATTGGTGGGTTTGGCCGACATTTGTCTAATGTGAATGGGCACCTTAACTATGGGCAAAAACAGAGCTCGGCTTTTACTTGGAAGACCTTTAGGTCTTTGGAAAACAGATAACTGGCCAGTGTTTCTATACTTGAATAAACCGGATTTCATTTGAGTCATAGGGATGGAAGGGAGAGTGGATAAAGTATTGCTTTCTCACCTTAGAGTCATAAGCAGACTGCTGTATAACTTCCGGTGCCATCCAGAAAGGAGTCCCTACAAATGTATTTCTTTTAATCTGTGTATCAGTCAGCTGTCCAGCCACACCAAAGTCAGCAAGTTTTACATCGCCTTGTTCTGAGAGCAGGACATTGGCAGCTGTAAGACAAGACAACATGAGATAGATGGAATTCAGCCCAGCTGCAGTCAGGGGGGTAAACATCATAAAAAGCCTGACTTGGGCCAACCTTTGATGTCCCTGTGAATTTTATTCTCCGAATGCAGATAATCAAGACCCTTCAAGATTTCTTTCAACATGGTCGCAATCTGGAACTCATCAAAAGGCCCCACTCGTAGCTAAAAGAGAAAAAAGTAAAACAAAATTTACTCAACAAAAACCTGTATACTCCATGTTTCATGCAACAAAATAAATTGGATAATGTCTCGCTCCCACCTACAATACACACTGGAATTTTATACAACTCCTGTATAAAATAAGACACTACTCTGACAGAGCGGTACAGGCTTCAGCCAGCTATAATGGCACAGTTCTGTATTACAGTACATCTTACTAGATCACGAAAAACCCCAGGTCCCTAGAAAGTGGTGCCTTAGACATGTTTCACACAAGCGCAAATCCCGAGCCGAAACACCAATCTAATGACTCAAAACTAAAAGCATCATAAATCCCCATCATACGACCTGAGGTTAGGCCAGATTTGCAGCTGGTAAAGGAACAGAAGTGCAGCGGTATTAAGCACCGGTACGAACACTCAGGTTCAGTACTAGAAAGTAGGAGCAAGCCCACTTCTCATTCTACTTCTTGATACATTCCCAGACAATACCTATTAGTTTTCTACATGTATGTCCCACAGATGGTCTTTTCACTTAGATTAAGTTTACAAGGGGAGAAACTCTGGCTTCCTTATAGAACGGCAAAAGCTGAAAATTTATTTTGACAGATCTGTAAAAACACATTTCACATGCCTGGTCTAACATCGCACTGTGATCAAGAAAAAATAAAAATAAAATGTAACCCAAACTCCCGAAAATCTCATGCTGCTCTGAACTCCACTGAGTCAAGCAGGAAGAGACCTGCACAAAAACACATCATAGGCTCATGAAGGAAGCGTGGGGTTAATAAATACATAGCTTCGTGGACTGTACTCTGATCTTCATATTTTTGTAGGGCTGTTTTATGAGTTGGGTGGTAAGCAGGCCTCTCGCACAATAAAAAACACAAATAGAAACCATTTCTACATACTTTTTTTCAGGGAGGTACTGAACAGAAACTGAATCACGTACCATGGGAGTGGTGTCTTAATGGAGAAATGTAAGAGCCACAAATCCTCTACAGGGTCAAACAAACATTTAAAAAAAAAAAAGACTCAAGGTATGATGCTTCCTCATCTAACTTCCTCCCTGCTAAGACAAAATGGTGATGTGTGCCTGTGGGACCAATCCACGGTCATTCTTTAATTGCTTATGTTGTCGAGTCCCATACTGGGGCCCATTACCCATGATGAAGACGAATGGAGCCAACCTAAGATGGCCATTGCCCTGGGAACAGGTGCCAAAACTACAGTTTGTCCTCTTTGGGGACGTTAACATTTGTCTAACGTGTAGGAACTTAAAGAAGCTGTCCAGTACTAAAAAAAAAACCACAGCTGCTGTATTCCAAAAACAGCACCACACCTGTCCACAGCTTGTGTCTGGTATTGCAGCTTAGCTGTGTTCAATAGAGCGGACCGGCAATTTAATGGAGCAGAGCTGAACCAGGTACTACAAGCAGCCTGTGCTGGGGTTTAATTGGCAAAAAAAGTGTGCCAACCACAGTGCTTGGTTTTCACTGGTCCAATTGAATATTGGACACATGTATAAAGACAGTGTAGTCCGAGACCAAACTAATGGCTCCTGTGTGAGGCAGGAAATTACAGCCTAGCACATTGAAAAAAACATAAAAAAATATGAAGCACTCTGGAATGAGCAGTCAGGGTGAAAGAGTCTTTATTTCACACAGGTACGTTGTGGCCGGCTCATGGAAATAAGCGCCCAGTAAACAAACTATAAACCTAATTTAGTTTCCTTTCCAGTCTTAAAAAAGCAATTGGCAGGATCTGGATGGAACAACGGTGTAAGGCGACCTTCTCTGCCTCAAACCAAACAAGTCCACTTATGTTCTGTGCCTGGGCAGCCTTTTAGGTATGGAAATCACAAGCCGATGAAAGGCTGCTTTGTGTCATCTTCGTCTTGCTCAACGTTTCCTATTCAGAGAGTTCTGAGCTCCGTTACGGGCTGGAAGGAATCGGGCTCTGATTCAGCTCAACACCAAAAAGAACATACGTGTTTTTACATAAACAAGCATATGCAGCATTCATATAGGTGTCGGACATAAAGCATTGCACTATAAACATAGAAGGAATAGTAAAAAAAATAAAAAAAAATATATATATATATATATATATATATATATATATATATATATATATTCACACACTCACACACTCAGTATACGTCACTGTTAACAATCGTGAACAGTCACTTCTCAGTTGAATCTGTTTACCATTACAGATTGCACAGGAATGGTCGCCCTATTTCTGCCTATTGACACAGTGATACATCGCGACATTGCAAACAGTCACCTTTACCATTTAGGAGTCTCAAAAAGCTGGGTGGGTAAGCCTGAGGGAGCTATAATGGGGGCCATGCTTATGGTCACCCAGCTTTTACAGAAAAACGTAACCTCTGGCCAAAAAGAAACAACCCCTTAACCCCTTAAGGACGCAGCTTAGTTTGGGCCTTAAGGCTCAGAGCCCATTTTTCAAATCTGACATATTTCACTTTATGTGGTAATAACGTCGGAATGCTTAAACCTATCCAAGCGATTCTGAGATTGTTTTCTCGTGACACTTTGGGCTTCATGTTCGTGGTAAAATTTGGTCGATATATTCAGTCTTTATTTGTGAAAAATTGCAAAATTTAGAGAAAATTTACAAAAAATAGCATTTTTCAGAATTTAAATGCATCTGCTTGAAAAACAGACGGTTATACCACCCAAAATAGTTACTAGTTCACATTTCCCATATGTCTACTTTAGATTGGCATCGTTTTTTGAACATTATTTTATTTTTCTTGGACGTTACAAGGTTTAGAACATAAACAGCAATTTCTCATATTCTTAAGAAAATTTCAAAAGCCTTTTTTTGAAGGTGCCAGTTCAGTTCTGAAGTGGATTTGAGGGGCCTATGTATTAGAAACCCCCATAAAACACCCCATTTTAAAAACTAGACCCCTCAAAGTATTCAAAACAGCATATAGAAAGTTTTTTAACCCTTCAGGCATTTCACAGGAATTAAAGCAATGTGGAAATGAAATTTGCAAATTTCATTTTTTCTGCTGAATTTCAATTTTATTCAATTTTTTTTTAGTAACAGAGAAGGTTTTACCAGAGAAACACTACTAAATATGTATTGTCCAGATTCTGCAGTTTTTAGAAATGTCCCACATGTGGCTCTAGTGCGCTCGTGGACTAAAACACAAGCCCTAGAAGCAAAGAAGCACCTAGTGCATTTTGAGGCCTCTTTTTTATTAGAATATATTTTAGGCAGCATGCCAGGTTTGAAGAGGCGTTGAGGTATCAAAACAATGGAAACCCACCAGAAGTGACCCCATTTTGGAAATTACACCCCTCAAGGAATTCATTTATGGTTTTTGTTATCATTTTGACCGCACAGTTTTTTCACAGCACCTATTTGAATTGGGCTGTGAAATGAAAAAAATGATATTTTTTCCAATAAAATGTCATTTTTGATAAAATTTTCTTATTTTCACAGGGAACAACATACCCCATTTTGTTGCCCAATTTGTCCTTAGTGCGGCAATACCCCATTTGTGGTGATAAACTGCCGTTTGGGCCCATGGGAGGGCTCAGAAGGAAAGGAGCGCTATGTGTTTGTTGGAGTCCAGATTTTGCTGGTTTGGTTTTCGGGTGCGATGTCGCATTTGCAGAGCCCCAGAGGTATCAAAGCAATGGAAACCCACCAGAAGTGACCCCATTTTGGAAACTACACCCCTCAAGGAATTCATTTATGGTTTTTGTTATCATTTTGACCGCACAGTTTTTTCACAGCACCTATTTGAATTGGGCTGTGAAATGAAAAAAATGATATTTTTTCCAATAAAATGTCATTTTTGATCAAAATTTCTTATTTTCACAAGGAACAACATACCCCATTTTGTTGCCCAATTTGTCCTTAGTGCGGCAATACCCCATTTGTGGTGATAAACTGCCGTTTGGGCCCATGGGAGGGCTCAGAAGAAAAGGACCACCATTTGGCCTACTGGAGCTTTTCTGGTGCTAAGTCATGTATGCAGAAGCCCCTGAGGTACCAGTACAGTTGAAACCCCCGAGAAGTGACCCCATTTTAAAAACTACACCCTTAAGACATTCATCTAGAGGTGTAGTGAGCATTTTGACCCCACAGGTACTGTGTAAAAGATAATGCGCAGCAGATGGTGCAGTGTGAGATTTGCAATTTTATATATGTATATGCCATTTCAGTGTCCAATATAGTGTGCCCAGCATGCGCCACCGGAGATCTACACCCCTTAAATTGTAATGTGGGTTCTCCTGGTTACGACAATACCCTACATGTGGCTGTTATCAGCTGCCTGGGCATACGGCAGGGCTCAGAAGGGAAAGATGAGGGCGGTAAGCTGTGCGGAGTGCATCAGGGTAAATTAAAAATCAAGGGATGTATGATACATTTTAAAACAATCTTTTATACAGAGCCCTGGTTTTTCGGGACACGTGTCACATTGGTATATTGTGTTCTTCCTTATCCCCCTCTTATAGCAGACTCTGCACCTCTTTTGACTCTTTCCCTTTCCACCGGTTTGGGGAACTTCTCCTGGAAAGTGTTGCCCTGGTACGATGCGTGTGGCCTCGCTTCCAGAAGTACTGGGTGCCCCCCCTTCCTGGTCCCTAAAGATTAGATCTTGAAATTCCAGGAAAGTTCCCCTCTGGCCTGCACATCGACGTAGCACATACGAATTGTACAAAGCCATCTGTATGATGTGCCCGGCCAGCTTCTTATACCACACCGCATGGCGCTGTAGGGCTTCAGGACTTGATTTGACAAGTCCATCCCTCCCATGTACCTATTGTAGTCCAGGATGCAGTCTGGTTTGGGGGTGGCCTTTCCTTCATATATCCTAAACCTGTAGGTATACCCTGATGCACTCTCGCACAGCTTATACATCTTCACGCCATACCTTGCCCTCTTACCTGGCAGGTACTGGCGGAATTGAACCCTCCCTTTAAAATGTACCAGGGACTCATCAATAGAAAAACACTTCTCGGGGGTGTATGCTTGGGAAAACCGGGCACTGGAACGGTCTAATAGGGGTCTCCGTTTATACAAACGGTCAAAACTGGGGTCATCTCGGAGTGGGCACTGCTCATCAGTATAATGTAAGAAGCGAAGTATTGCCTCATTTATTTATTTTTTTAGGTTCCAGTTCATTTCTGAAGTTGCTTTGAGGGGCCCATATATTAGAAACCCCTATCAAACACCCCATTTTAGAAACTAGACCCCTCAAAGTATTCACAACAGCATGTAGAAAGTTTATGAACCCTTTAGGTGTTTCACAGACATTTAGAGCAAAGTAGAGGTGAAATTTACTCTTTTTATACCATTTTTTTTATAACACAAAAGGTTTTATCAGAGAAACGCAACTCAATACTTATTGCCCAGATTCTGCAGTTTAGAGAAATATCCCACATGTTGCCCTCGGGCGGTAATGGACTGAAGCACCGGCCTCCGAAGCAAAGGAGCACCTAGCGGATTTTGAGCCCTCTTTTTTATTAGGCACCATGTCCGGTTTGAAGAGGTCTTGTGGTGCCAAAACATTGGAAACCCCCCAAAAGTGACCCCAATTTGGAAACTAGACCCCTTGAGGAATCCATTGTATTTTTCTTGGGGTGCATGCGGCTTTTTGATCAGTTTTTATTCCATTTTTAGGTGGCGTGGTGACTAATAAACAGCAATTCTACTATTGTTTTTGTATACTTTTTTTTTACAGCGTTCACCGTGCGCTATAAATGATATATTAACTTTATTCTGCGGGGCGATACGATTACGGCGATACCAGATGTTTATATTTTTTTTTAATGTCTTATGGCGTTTGCACAATAAAATACGTTTTGTAAACAATCATTCACTTTTGGTGTTACCTTATTCTAAGAGCCAGAACGTTTTTATTTTTCAATCAATAAAGCCGTGCGAGGACTTATTTTTTGCGTAACGAACTGTATTTTCCATCAGTACCATTTTTAGGTACATGCGACTTTTTGATCTCTTTTTATTCCATTTTTTGGGAGGTGAAGTGACCAAACAATTGTGATTGTGGTACGGTTTATTAATATTTTTTTTTACGGCGTTCACCGTGCGGGATAAATAACAAAATAATTTTGTAGTTCAGGCCGTTACGGACGCGGCGATACCAATTATGTATAGTTTATTTGTTTGTTTATATATTTTTATTAATAATAAATGACTGATAAGGGAAAAAGTGGGACTTTTACTTTTATTACTTTTAAAACTTTTATTTTCTTATTTTTACACATCTTTTTTTAACTTTTTTTTTACTTTATTACTTTGTCCCACTAGGGGACATGAGGGCAGGAGGCCCTGATCGCTATTCTAATACACTGCACTACATGCGTAGTGCAGTGTATTAGAACTGTCAGCTACTCACTGACAGCAAGCATAGTGGGTCCTGACGTTGTCAGGACCCACTAGGCTTCCGTCTATGGCATAGCCGGACGCCATTGTTTGGTGTCCGGTTGCCATAGTCACCATCGCCGGCCGCTGTCGCGTAGCAGGCCGGCGATGGCAGCTTAACCCCTAAAAAGCCGCGATCTCTATAGAACGCGGCTTTTAAGGGGTTAATCAGCGGGGACACAGCGATCGGTCCCCGCTGTAGGAGCTGTGACAGCTGCTGAACAAGACAGCAGCGTCACAGCTCCTGTATGTGTCGGGAGGACGGCCGAAACGGCCGTTACTCCTGAGACGTACTATTACGGCATGGAGCGCGAACGATACAGCTGCCATGACGTAATAGTACGTCAAGGAGCGGGAAGGGGTTAAGGGTGCAATTTTTTTTTATCTCAGCATTTCAAAGCCATAACTTATTTTTCCATCTACGTAATTGCATGAAAGGTTATTTTTGTCGGGTGAGTTGTACTTTTTAATGGAACCATTTTAAAGTACACAATGTCCACTACAACTTATTTAAATATATGGGGTGGGTAGAAAAAAAATCTTAAACACGGCTATTTTTTAGACTGCTTTTCAACGTGCAATAGAAACATCACTAATCTGCGGGTCAGTAAGATTACAACGATACCAAAATTTATACTGTAATTTAATGTTTTACTACTTTAGCACAATAAAAACTACTCAAAAAAAAAAAATAAAAATGTGTGTCACCGCAATTTAAGACCCATAACGTTTTATTTTTCCGTCGAAGTAGCTGTATGAGGGCTTGTTTTTTTTTTATTACGAGACAACTTGTAGTTTTTACTAGTACCAATTTGGGGTACACATGAAATTTCGAAACCATTTTATGATTTTTGGACGGCATGATCGGAAAAAAAAAAGAAGCACGCCACACGTTCACCGTGCAGGATAAACTACTTTTATCATATGGGTCGTTACTTTCAGGCATTTTGATTTTGGCCCCCAGCGGCCAGAAACCCATGGGAACCACAAATAGTTACAGCATCTAAAGGGTTAAAAGGCTAGAATCAGAAGTAGCCAGTTGCAGCCGATTGCCAGCAGTAGGGTATAGCTAACAGCCACTGCTGATGGTGCGCTCTAGGCTCGTGAGCACGTGCCATCCCTGCGCCGTACATTTGTGATGCCTCACGCTAAGGTCCAGCCATTGGTGGCTTAAATGTACGACGCAGGGTGAAAATGGGTTGAGAGGAGAACTCATGGCAACACTGTTCACATGTCCTATGCATATTGATATCCTAGAGGTCCCTTGCTTGGAAGGCGTTAAAACGGCTCAACTTCTGGTGGGCCCGGCCTGTCCATGTATTACACGGTGGGTAAAGTAATGCAGAAGAGGCCATTAGGAAGGATCTCAGGGTGACCATGCTCATGGGGAAACATCAGGCCACAAACACAGGTGGAAAAATGAATTCAAGCCTCCTTCTAGAGTTCTGAATTTGTGTATGAACGGTGACAAAAGTTATGCGCCACTAAGAAATGTCTGTATAGTTAAGGACAAATTATTCCATGATTAAGAATCGCTCAATTGAAATCAAGCACCTCATGTTTAGTGAAGAACTTCAGATCTCCGAACCCTGTGGCAATACCTTAAGGGTACGAATACACAGCGTAAACACCGCGGATTTTCCGCAAGGGATTAAATGCGGAAAATCTGCAGAGTATTACAGTATCAGCAGTGTAAGTGAGATTTCAACAAATCCCATCGCCACACTGCGGGGAAAATACCGCCAAGAAAAAAAATGCACAAAAATTAACCTGCGCTGCGGTTTCTTCAACTGCATATCAATTAATACTTTTGATTAATAATTTGTCATGTGTTGCAATGATTCCGCCGCAAAAATCGCAAGAAAAAAAATTAAATAAAGTTATGCTTACCCAGACTTCCCTGCTTCTTGACCAGTCTGACCTCCCTGGATAAAGTTGCAGGCCATGTAACCACTGTAGCCAATCACAGGCTACAGCGGTCACATGGCCAGCAATGTCATCCAGAGAGGCCGGCGCGGAAATCAGAGGAGGTAGGGGGGTAAGTATGTGCATTAATATATGCAGCGGAACATCCGTAAAAAAAAACAAACCCGCACCACAGTGCGATTTCAAACGGCATTCCCTGCAGTGTTCAGGGCGTATACGCTGCGCAGCATGACGAAGTGTATACGCCCTGAATATGCTGTGTATGTTCCTACCCTCAAGGCTATGTACACCTTTTGTGAAAAAAATTAAAATAAATTATTAAGTATATGGTCATCTTCTAGCCAAGAAGCTGCAATGGAGCCTGGAAAGATATTTGCATTAGTGACCAGGTGTATAGGTAAAGCTATACTGGCCAGCAACTTTCTCCACTACAGGACGTAGTCAGCATTATAAAATTTCCAACAAAAACAAGAGTCCCACAGTGATGTAAAGGAGTTGTCTTGTGTCAAGCTGTAAAATAACGTTGAGATGTTTCTTGGAAAGCAGGATGACAATCAATATGGTTGCAATAACAGCTTCCACAGATGCTATTCGCGAGCTTTATTCCCAGCTGACCTAGAGTACTTGACGGTAGATCTACCTCATTACTGAATACAGGAGCATGCTTAACCCCTTAATGATGCAGCCTAGTTTGGGCCTTAAGGCTCAGAGCCCATTTTTCAAATCTGACGTGTCTCTATGTGGTAACTCTGGAATGCTTATACCTATCCAAGCGATTCCGAGATTGTTTTCGCGTGACACATTGGACTTTAGGTTAGTAGTAAAAATTTGGTTGATATATTCAGTGTTTATTTGTGAAAAAAGCTAAATTTAGAGAATTTGGGAAAAAATAGCATTTTACTGAATTTAAATGTATCTGCTGGTAAGACAGAGGGTTATACCCCACAAAATCGTTACTAGTTCACATTTCCCATATGTCTAATATATGTTGGCATCATTTTTTGAACATGGTTTTATTTTTCTAGGACGTTACAAGGCTTAGAACATAAGCAGCAATTTCTCATATTTTGGAGAATATTTCAAAAGCCTTTTTTTAGGTACCAGTTCAGAAGTGACTGAGGGGCCTATATATTAGAAACACCCATAAATCACCACATTTTAAAAACTAGACCCCTCAAAGTAATCAAACCAGCATTTAGAACGTTTAACCCTTTAGGAATTTAAAGCAAAGTAGAGGTGAAATTTACACATTTTAGCTGAAAAGATCCTTTTTATTCCATTTTTTTTTTCAGTAAAACAGAAGGTTTTACCAGAGAAACTCAACTCAATATTTATTGCCCAGATTCTGCAGTTTTTAGAAATATCCTACATGTGGCCCTAGTGTGATAATGGACAGAAGCACCGGCCTCAGAAGCAAAAGGAGCACCTGGTGGATTTTGGGGCCTCCTTTTTATTAGATTACCGTATTTTTCAGACTATAAAATGCAGTTTTTAGCCAGAATAAATCCTGCTAAAAAGTCGCTGCGTCTCATAGTCAGCAGTCAAGGGACCCAGCAGCGCCAGGCCCCCTGACTGCTCCTTACTTAACCCCTTCCCAACCCATGATGTGCCGGCACATCATGGAGCGGGGAGGTGATGATGTATGGAGCGGGCTCACGCGCTGAGCCCACTCCACACAGCAGGTGTCCGCTTCTGACACGCTGCTCTAACGGCCAGGAACAGTGATGGCGCGGTTCCTGGCCGTTTAGTTAAATGCCGCGGTTAATAGCGACCGCGGCATTTATAGTGGTTTTTCCATGAAGGACATTTATGACATATCCACAGGATATGTCCTAAACGTCAGATAGATGAGGGTCCCACCTTTGGGACCCGCATCTATCTCTAGAACGGGGCCCCCTAAACCCTACTGTACCTTACTCAGCTCCGCTGTCTACCGGCCACTTCCTGGTTACATGGTCGAGTTAGGGAAACCGCATAACTCACCGAGCTACGCAGTTTTCGTAACTCCCATAGAACCGAATAGTAGTTAGAGACCGCGTGGCATGCTACGCTGCTCCTATAACTGCCATTCACTACTATGGAAGTTACGGAAACAGCGTAGCTGAGCGAGTTACGCTGTTTCCGTAACTCATCCATGTATTGCAGGTATTGTACCAGCAATATAATCATCGCTGGTTCATGTCCCCTAGCAGAACTAAAAAAAATAGAAAAAAAAATAAAATAGTTAGATAAATTAAAATTTTAAAGTAAAAAAAAAAAACATTTACCATTTTTCCCCAAGCACAATGTAAAAATAAAAAAAAATTGGTATCGCTGCGTACGTAAAAGTCCGAAACTATTACAATAAAGCATTATTTGACTCAAGGTGAACGGCGTAAAAAAACCTAATTTAAAACCCCAGAATCGTTGTCTTTTGGTCACCATAGCGCTAAAAAGAATAAAATAAGTGAGAAAAAAAATCTTATGTACCCAAAAAAATGGTGCGAATAAAAACTACAGCTCACACCCCTCAAACGATGGAAAAATATAACTTATGGCTCTCAGAATGTGGTGAAACTGAATTATTATTAAAGTTTTTTTCTTTGTAAAAAGTAAAATAAATCTAAAAAATATTTTTTCCTATTTTCTGTGGTCTAAAACCTGGGTGCGTCAGTCTGAAAAATACAGATATATTTTTAGGCATCATGTCAGGTTTGAAGAGGTCTTGTGGTGCCAAAACAGTGGAAACCCCAAAAATGGCCCCATTGGCAAACAACACCCCTCTAGGAATTTATCGAGGGGTATAGTGAGCATTTAGACCCCACAGGGTTTGTTGCTGCATTTTGTGGAATTATGCGGCGAAATTGAAAATCAAATTGTTCTGATCAAAAGGCACAACTTTTTAAAATTTTTCAAGGAATAAAGGAGAAAAAGCACCCCAGCATTTAAAAAGCAATTTCTCATGATTACGGCAATACCCTATATGTGGTCAAACTGCCGGCTAGACAAAAGGGAGTAGTGCTATTTGGCATGTAGATTTTGCTGCATTGGTTTCTGGGCGCCATGTCGCATTTGCAGCTTCTGAGGCACCAGCAGAGGAGAAACGCCTTAAAAGTGACAACATTTTGGAAACTAGACCCCTTGAGGAATTCATCATAGTTTTCATGGGGTGACTGCAGCTTTTTGATCAGCTTTTACTCCATATTTTTTTTAAGCGGCGTGGTGACAAAAAAAAAAAAAAAAACATAGTAGAATTGCTGTTTTTTATTTATTCGTTTGTGGGTTTTGTTTTTTTTTTTTTTACAGCGTTCACAATAAATTACACTTTTTCAGCATGGCGATAACGTAGGTTGTTTTATTTAGGTCATATGGCGCTTGCGCAATAAAATACTTTTTTTTTTTTTTTTTTTAAATCATTTACTTTTTGTGTTGCCATATTCTAAGAGTCATAACTTTTTTTATTTTTCCATCAAGAAAGCCGTGTGAGAGCTTGGTTTTTTGCATAATGAACTGTCGTTTCGATCAGTACCATTTTTTGGTACACGCGACATTTGATCTCTTTTTGTTCCATTTTTTGGGAGGTGAAGTGACCAAAAAAAATAAATCTTAATACTGGTATGGTTTATTATCATTTTCTTATACGGTGTTAACCGCACGGCATAAACAAAATACTTTAGTTCAGGCCATTACGGACGCAGCGATACTAATTATGTATAGTTTATTTTTTTTTATTTATATTTTTAATAATAAAAGGACTGCTAAGGGGAAAGGGGGGGGGGGATTTTAATTTATTACTTTAAAACTTTTTTTTTTTTAGTCCCACTAGGGGACTTGAAGACAGGAGGCCCTGATCGCTATTCTAATACACTGCACTACATGTGTAGCGCAGTGTATTAGAGCTGTCAGCTACTCATTGACAGCAAGCATAGTGGGTCCTGACTTTGTCAAGACCTACTAGGGTTCCGCAGATGGCATAGCCACCATCGGCGCCCGCGATCATGTCACAGGACATCAACGGTGCTTTAACTCCTAAGAAGCAGCGATCGCTATTGAATGCGGCTTCTAAATGGTTAAAAATAGTCGGGGACAATGCGATCGGTCCCTGGGAAAAGATTGGTGACAACTACTGTATGAGGCAGCAGTTGTCACAGCTCATAAAAGTGCCTGGAGGGGGGGCAGCAGGGCTGTTATTCCCATGACCTACTATTAGGTCACGGAGCGCGAACGTTGTACTTCGTGTGACCTAATAGTTCCTGGAGCAGGAAGGGGTCAAAGGGAACCGGTCCCCTCTCCTACACTCCTCCGCCCATAAACAATGATCTGCAAATATTTTGCGCCTTTTAGGTTAATCCAGCAGTCTTGTTCATTCCTCTTCTGCTCGCCCACCTCTGAAAACCAGCCAGCCCTAAATGCCAAAATCTCTTCTGAGACAGCGCGCATGCACTCATCATGTGTGGTCCCGACACTTCCCTGCTTCGTCCGGGCTTCAAATCTAGTTACTGTGCATGTGCCGCTATGGTGTCCCGTTGTACGCACGCAAGCGTGGGATTTCGTGTGTGCTGTGGTGAGAAAAGTAGTGACCAATCAAAAGTATGGAGTCGAGGTTAACTCGGAAAGGCTTGATTGAGGAATGAAGATAGGACTTATGCTCATTAGCATACGGCACAGGAACACTAAAAAAACTGAATACTAAAATGTACAGAGCCGACTTAGAAGATAATTATAAGTTACATCAAAATGATTTTTCCCCCACTAACACCAGGTATTGCTGGTTTAATAGGAAATGCTGGTGAACGGTTCCCTTTAAAGGAGTTTTCCTGGACTTTGATATTGTTGACTTATCGTTATCTTTAATATCAGATTAATGGGACCCAGACTTCCTGCACCACCACTGATTAGCTGACTGAAGGGCTAGTGGCACTCCGGTGAGCGCTGCGGCCTCTTCATTGCTTACCAGGCACAGGTCTGTACATGCGGTAGTGGCTATCCCTGATACTGCAGCTCAGTCCCATCAAAGAGAACCTGACAGCCGTTTTGAGCCCTCAGAACGGCTGACAGCGCTATATACATTGTGTGGAGTGCAGCGTAACAATACCGGTGTTATCAGTCATGCAAGTTGCATGGGAGACATCCACGTTTTCATGTCCCTGGCGCTGCGATGGCAAATGCTACAGAGGAGGCCTCTTCATGTTCAGTGCTCCAAGGTCTCTGCACCGATTGCAGCTATCCCTCGGCTCTATCATCCAATCAGGAGACCGCTAGAGCCGTCACTTAGAGAAGAGTGGCACTTCAGATCACAGCGCTGTGGACATCAAAATGTAGATTTCTCAGTCATGCGACTTGCTGAGGGCTCAAGGACACTCACCCTCCGTTGGGCTAATGTAACTCTATGGACACGTTTACCACGTATTTCAGCTTTCTCGGCGCACACACGCACAAATGTGACGTAAACAGGGTCTTCGTACACCCATGCAGGGACACGTGTAGAGGTAGAAAGTGTAGATGTTGTAGTTATGCCCAGGCCCATGTATGGATGGCTTACAATTTCATCTTGTAGAAAAGCTGAGAAAAACCATTACACTAACTACAGAATGTGTCAGACTACACATTGTTAGCAGCCTGTAACCATGGAAACACATAGGTCTGCATAGGAGCAGGTTACACAACAGTAGGATGCTAAAAGTATTTGCAAATTTTCTTTATTTTAGATGCATTAAAGAAATTAATATTAAAATTTACGCATTGATGGCATACAACAAGGATATGCCCTCAGTGTGTAAAAGCTGTGGGTCCAAAGGCTGGGCTGCACCTTATTGTTTTAACAGTGCCACTCTCATCCACGCAGTGTGTTTGGGGCTGAGCTGCAATGCCATTCACATGAATTAGGTTGAGCAGGAATACCAGAAAAAGTGAACAGGTGACAGGAATGTTATGTATGGTAAAATCCAAATGGCCTATGACCTTTGGTGGGGTTTTGGTAAAGCCCCTTGAGTTTTCTGGCGTATATACATAAAAAACAAATATGCCATTCAGCGTAACCCAAAGATATCCTAATAAGATTACGATTTACGAGTTTGAGATATAGTATACAAGTTTCTTTTTCCTCCCACCCTTGGTATTCCTCACCAAAAAGGTGGGTAGCAGTAGAACGTATAGTATACAATTACTGTCTTGAAACGTTATATTACAACCGTATAGCACATCTAGTGCTCAGTTAAATGAGCTTTATATTTGTATACATATTTGCTATACCTGGAAAAAGTCTTTCAAGCTACGAGAAGTGAGTATATTGCATGCTACCAGAGGGGCTGCAGAGGAAAAGCGTGACCATTTGTTTCATTATTTATGCAGTACCTGCAGTTCCAGGCTGCTCAGTACACCAGCGAATCACACTAAAGTTATCAGTAAGATCAGTTTTGTATTTTTTTTTTCTAATGTAAATCTACTACCTACAGTGAGATTTAAACTGGCTTTCCATTATCTAGAAAGTCTGATAACCCTGCACTTGTTTCCGGCATAAAGCTGCAGTATACATTGTGGCATTACAGAAGACCGAGCAGAAAGGGGGCCGTGTGATAACATGAATATCATTGGTTTCAAGCCATGCATTGCATCCCGAGCGCTACTACTATAAAGTGTAAGTTCTCCTAAACTCCGGTGATTTACCGAATAAGAGACAGACCGCTGAAAACAAGGTGTCTTACTTCTTTATGCTGCCTAAGGACACAACACAAATATATGACCGATCAAACTTTTACTTTTTTTTTTTTTTAAAGTGGGTCAGAGCCATCAGGATCGTTTTCAGGGTCCAGGAATAAATGGCAGGTTTTGGGATCATCCACGACCGCATCCAATCTTGCCGTTGAGGAAGCATGTAACTTGCAGCAACATTTTACTACACTGGCATCACAAATCATATGTGGTTGTTGAGCCACACACATCACATGTGCTACATACTACATGCTTTAACAGCAGACGTTGAACACACACACATATATATACATACACATATACACGCACTGATTTTATAAATCACATTTAGTATAAACTGCTTTCCTGATACTATAACAATGTGGCAGCAATCCACATGTACTATATACAGACTGCACAATAGTATTCAGACCGCAGCTATAATATACTTTATACAGACTACTGCCATGCTAAAATATACCCGGTTATGCAGTGTATAATTATAATGGAGTAGTATTAGGGCTTAGATGAGGGTAAAACTCACGTAGAGCACACAGACCCATTGATTTCATTGGGGCCAATCCCACATGCAGGAGTTTGCCTGCAGCGAGAGTCCGTTGCGTCAAACTCACTGCATGTCCTATTTTGGCGTGTTTTCAGGCACCTACGCGCCCACTGAAGTCAATGGGTGCGTGAAAATCACGCACAGCACACGGATTCACATCGGTGTGCTGTGCGTGATTTGCCTATCAATTCCATAGAAAAACAAAGCGCTTTGCGCAGAGCACAGTTGCAATAACGCAATGCATACGGACCAGAACAACGCACATTTACGCGCATATATTTGTCCCGCTCGTGTGAATGTCGCCTTAGAGTAGTAGCCTGGTGCACGGAGCGCATGTACTTAAATTAGCAATATTATCTCCATACCATAGACCCACAGCCTTGAATACTGAAGCATAAATACGCACTCTCCTAACTATGGACTGTATATCTTATGGGGGAGCTAACCGCAATTTTTTTCTTACAGGCAGAATAAGTTTGAGGCAGATTGATTATTGCCAGCGGGTTTTTTTTATCATTTTGTTTTGCACGCGGCCGTTGAATCTAATGCAAAAATCAAGGGCAAAGAAACACTCCAAACAATTGCCCCAGGTTTTGTCTGCCTCCCATTGATTTCAATGGGAGGTCAGTGGCGGAAGCTATTTGAAGAAAGCACATGCTGCCAGAATTGGGAACGGAAAATACGCAGCAGAATACCGTAGTAGCAAAGTGGGTGAGGTTATACAAACCTCATCCACACGCTGCGTAAAAATTCTGTCCAGAAATTAACCTGTGGTGTGTATTTTTCATACCGCAGCACGTCAATTCCTGATGCGGAAAGTGGACTGAATTGCTGCTTTTTCAGAGTTATCACCATTCCCCAGCATTGAGAAAAACGCAGCAAAATACGCACCATTTTCTAAAGTAAAAAAAAAACACGCAGGAAATTGATAATTTTTCTGCAGCGGAATGTCTGCTAGTTTCAACGGAATTGCTGCAGAAATTTTCTTCTGCAATTCTGCTAGGTGTGAGCAAGCCCTAACAAAGTTGACCTAACTTCCGGTCACTCACCAAGTCTAACGCTGAGCCTCCTCCCAGGTACTCCATAATAATCCATAGTTTTGTGCCCTGGAAAAAAAAATAAAAAATATAATAAATAAGTGTATATCATTCAACAGCTTCTGTACAGTCAGCAGACACCTTATTACCTGCCAGCACCATACATTTATGTAATTGTATGACTTTATGGCAATGCAGGAGTTGTAACCCATTTCTCAGGACACATTCAAAAGGTTAACTATTGCCCTATCATATGAATAAAACAAATAGCACCTCAGCCATTATTAGAATTATTAATAGCTGGAACGGGGCAGGTAATCAGATTAAAATCCAAGCACCCAAAAAATAAAAATACAGGTTTTTACCGCGCAAATGGTTCTCCACTGCAGTCCAAGAAGGTCTGCAGATGATAATCCTTCCTCCAGCATGTTAACCCGTTAGTGACCGGCCCATCGTGTTTTTACATCGGTCACTAACGGGCCTTATTCCGATGCCATAGACTTTTTACGTCGCAGCATCGGAATAAGTAAACAGAGCAGGGAGCTGTCAAATCTCCCTGCTCTCAGCTGCCAGAGGTAGCTGAGGGCTGGGGGCGTCCCTGCTCTGCCGGGTGAGATTGATATCAGTATCGATCTCACCCGTTTAACCCCTCAGATGCGGTGCTCAATAGCAAGCAGCACATCTGAGCGGTCATCTCACTGACACCCGGCGATAAAATCGCCAAGTGTCAGTGTCTCCGATGGCAGCCGGGGGCCTAATAAAGGCCCCCAGGTCTGCCTGTAATGAAAGCCTGCCCGTTTTAAACGGACAGGCAGTAATATACTGCAATACAGAAGTATTGCAGTGTATTATAATAGCGATCGCAGAATCGCATATTAAAGTCCCCTAGTGGGACTAGTAAAAAAGTAAAAAAAAAAAAAGTTTAATAAAGTTAATAAAAAAAATAATAGGAAAAAAAATGAAAAAACCCACTTTTTCCCCTTACAAACTGCTTTACTATTAAAAAAACAAAATAAAAGTAAAAAAGTTACACATATTTGGTATCGCCGCGTCCGTAACGACCCCAACTATAAAGCTATTACATTACTTAACCCGCACGGTGAACGCCGTAAAAAATCAAATTAAAAAACGACGGAAAAATTGCTGTTTTCTGTGAATCCTGACTTTAAAAAAATGTGATTAAAAAGTGATCAAAAAGTCGCATCTACTCCAAAATGGTATCAATAAAAACTGCAAGTCTTCCCGCCAAAAAAAAGCCCTCATACAACCGCATCGGCGACAATAAAAACGTTACGGCTCTTCAAATATGGAGACACAAAAACAAATAATTTTGAAAAAAAAGTGTTTTTACTATGTAAAAGTAGTAAAACATACAAAAACTATACAAATTTGGTATCGTTGCAATCGTAACAACCCGCTAAATAAAGTTAGTGTTATTTATACCACACGGTAAACGGCGTAGATTTAGAACGCAAAAAGTGGCGAAATTCAGATTTTTTTCTATTCCCCCCCCCAAAAAAGTTAATCAATAAATATGTACCTCAAAATGGTGCTATTAAAAAATACAACTCGTCCCGCAAAAAACAAGACCTTATACCGCTATGTCGACGCAAAAATAAAAACGTTATAGCTCTTGGAAAGCGACGATTGAAAAACGTAAAAAATAGCTTCGTCATTAAGGTCTAAAATAAACTGGTCATTAAGGGGTTAAGGCCACTGCTACACAGACTTTTTGCAGTACCACTGATTAATTCTTGAGCGACAGATGAAGTCCACAAGATTGCATGCAACTCATTACATCGCATGAGCAGCGCTGGAGTGATGAGGGAGCCGGAGAAGGGGCGGTAAGGCAAGTATAATTTCTTTTTTCATTTTTAAATGTCCAAGGGGGGGGGGGGGGACTAATAGGGGAGCGGTAAGGCAGAGCCGTAGATTTCTACTATAATTAAAATCAGTTTCTGACGTAAATGACAATAAATTTGTCAGGTTTTGGTGACTATGCACCTATGGTGCACGCCTAGTGTCTCCCGGCAGAAGCTGGAATATCAGAACTGCGGATGGGGCAGGACACATGACGTTCCGCAAGAAGGTTTGTATTGCTATCAACCTTTTCCTACCTCGGAAGTATAAAATATATTTAAAAAAAAGTGTACAGCTAATCCTGCAGTGCTGTACTACATCCCATTTTTAAAAGGCGAGTAAGGGACTGTTCACACCAGCGTTGGCTTTCCGTTCAGGGGTTCCGTCAGAGGTTTCCCTCGTGGAACCCCGCAACGGAAAGTCAAACGGAAACCACAGCTTCCGTTTGCATCACCATTGATATCAATGGTGATGGAAACATTGCTAATGGTTTCCGTTTGTCACCTTTCCGGCAGGTTTCCGTTTTTTCGATGTAATCAATAGCGCCGTCGACGGCGCTATTGATTCCGTAAACCCCTCAAAGGAAAGCGAACGCTGATGGGAACAGGCCCTAAGCCTGATTTACACGAGCGTGTGTGTTTTGCGCACACAAAAAAATGCGCCATTTTGCGTGCGCAAAAGGCACATAACAGCTCCGTGTGTCATCAGCGTATGATGCGCGGCTGCGAGATGTTCGCGCAGCCGCCATCATTATGACACTCCATTTGGATATTTGTAAACAGAAAAGCACGTGGTGCTTTTCTATTTACATTCAGAGTTTGACAGCTGTTGCGCAAGTCACGCAGTTCGCATGACTTCAATGGGTGCGTGATGCGCGAACAGCGCACAAA